>NC_045806.1:5733440-6069017 GCF_009873245.2 Balaenoptera musculus | reverse complement strand
TGATTTGTGACCCAAAATGTGATCTATCCTGGAGAATGTTCCATATACACTTGAGAAGAAAGTATATTCTGCCACTTTCGGGTGGAATGTTTTATAAATATCAATTAAATCTATCTGGTCTATTGTGTCATTTAAAGCTTGTGTTTCCTTATTTATTTTCTGTTTGGATGATCTGTCCATTGGTGTAAGTGGCGTGTTAAAAGTCCCCTACTATTATTGTGTTACTGTCGATTTCTCCTTTCATGGTTGTTAGCATTTGCTTTATGTATTGAGGTGCTCCTATGTTGGGTGCATAAACATTGATAATTGTTATATCTTCTTCTTGGTGTGATCCATTGATCATTATGTAGTGTCCTTTGTCTCTTGTAATAGTCTTTATTTTAAAGTCTATTTTATCAGATACAAGTATTGCTACTCCAGCTTTCTTTTAATTTCCATTTGCATGGAATATCTTTTTCCATCCCTTCACCTTCGGTCTGTATGTGTCCCTAGGTCTGAAGTGGGTCTCTTGTAGACAGCATATATAGGGATCTTGTTTTTGTTTCCGTTCAGCCAGTCTGTGTCTTTTGGTTAGGGCATTTAATCCATTTACATTCAAGGTTATTATCGATATGCTTGTTTCTATTACCATTTTCTTAATTGTTTTGAGTTTGTTTTTGTGAGTCTTTTTCTTCTCTTGTGTTTCCTGCCTAGAGAAGTTTCTTTAGCATTTGTTGTAAAGCTGGTTTGGTGGTGCTGAATTCTCTTAGCTTTTGCTTGTCTGAAAAGCTTTTGATTTCTCCATTGAATCTGAATGAGATCCTTGCTGGGTAGAGTAATCTTGGTTGTAGGTTTTTCTCTTTCATCACTTTAAGTATATCCTGCCACTCCCTTCTGGCCTGCAGAGTTTCTGCTGAAAAATCAGCTGATAACCTTATGGGGATTCCTTTGTATGTTATTTTTTGTTTTCCCCTTGCTGCTTTTAATATTTTTTCTTTGAATTTAATTTTTGATAGTTTGACTAATATGTGTCTTGGTGTGTTTTTCCTAGGGTTTATTCTGTATGTGACTCTCTGTGCTTCCTGGACTTGGGTGACTATTTCCCATGTTAGGGAAGTTTTTTACTGTAATCTCTTCAAATATTTTCTCAGACCCTTTCTTTTTCTCTTCTTCTGGGACCCCTATAATTTGAATGTTGGTGCGTTTAGTGTTGTCCCAGAGGTCTCTGAGATTGTCTTCATTTCTTTTCATTCTTTTTTCTTTATTCTGCCCCTCGGCAGTTATTTCCACCATTTTGTCTTCCAGCTCATTTATTTGTTCTTCGGCCTCAGTTATTCTGTTATTGATTCTTTCTAGTGTATTTTTCATTTCAGTTACTGTGTTTTTCATCTTTGTTTGTTTGTTCTTTAGTTCTTCTAGATCTCTGTTAAACATTTCTTGTATTTTCTCAATCCGTACCTCCATTCTATTTCTGAGATTGTGGATCATCTTTACTCTCATTACTCTGAATTCTTTTTCAGGTAGATTGCATATTTCCTCTTCATTTATTTGGTCTTGTAGGTTTTTACCTCGTTCCTTCATCTGTGACATAGCTTTTTGCTGTCTCATTTTTTTTTTTTATGAGTGGGATTGTGTTCCTGTCTTATTGGTTGTTTGACCTGAGGCTTCCAACACTGGAGTTTGTAGGCTGTTGGGTAGAGCTGGGTCTTGATGCTGAGATGAAGACCTCCGTGAGTCCTCACTCTGATGAATATTCCCTGGGGTCTGAGGTTCTCTGTTAGTCCAGTGGTTCTGACATGGAGGTCCCACTGCAGGAGCTTCGGCCCGACCCCCGGCTCGTGAACCAAGATCCCACAAGCCGCTGGGTTGGCAAAAAAAAAGAGAGAGAGCAATAACAAAGTAAAAAATAAAATTAGACTAGGAAACTAACAGATATGTTAGAAAGAATATAAAAATAAAAATATAGATGAATCAACAACTGGAAGGTACATCAGTACCAGAATAGTAAAAAAAAGAGTAGGAGGGAAAAGAGAAAAAAAAGGAGGGGGGGAAGGCCTTGGCTGTGGAGGGCGGGGCCTAAGCAAGGGTGAGGTTTGGGCGGTGGGCAGGGCCAATGCTCAGGACCCACAGGGCTGGAAAAGGCCCTGGGGGACTGTTGGGGGTGGGGCTTAGGCTCAAGGAACAGAAGGGGCCCAGGCGTGCCCCCCACCCCTGGTCTCAGAGGGCAGGGACCTCACCTGGGAGCCCAGCAGGCTTCCTGGGCTCCAGTGGGTGGGGCAAACGCCCTCCGCTCCTCTCTTCCCAGAGGGCCCCTCCCACCTGCCTCTCCTGTTCTCCCCTCGGCCTCCTTCCTGTGTCCCCAGGACCAATGTTGCCAGGGGGATGGGGGGACATGGAGGGCAGGGGACCGGCCTGGGAACTCAGCAGGCTCCCCAGCCCAAGTGGGCAGGGCAATCACCCTCCGCTTCTCTTCTGCCCCTCCTGGAGGGCCCCTCCCGCCTGCCTTTCCTGATCTCCCCGGCTTCAGGGGCGCCGATCCTATCTGACCTCCACTTCTCCTCCCCCCTCAGTCCCCCCCTATGTCATACTGGTTCACTTGGGTGTTCCTCCCATCTCCTTGGGCATCAGGTTCCCCCACCGGCGGCCAGCAGGTGCTCTAGTTGTGGGGAGACGCTAACTCAGCATCTTTCCACACCACCATCTTGACTCTGCCCCGTAAACATAACTTTTACAATACACTGGGAAACCAAAAAATTAGTTTGAGTTGCTTTATTGCAATATTAGCTTTATTGTGATGGTCTGGAACCAAACCTGCAATATCTCCAAGATATACCTGTATATTTGGATTTGAAAATTTGCTGTTCAAAATGCTTTTGGGCTACAAGAGTAGAAAAGGCATGAGGACTTTGACTGGGAAGGGGTTTATCCCTGCTCATCTGTCTGGAGTCCCCTGTGCTTTTTGTGAATTGGATTGGCCATGTGTACAGCCATGGTCTTCAAACATTCTCACTTAAATACTCTCTAAAAGGATCTTGCCACCCTGCGCAACTTCTAGCACACTTTGGTTACATCCAAAATTATACATCATCGTTTTAACTAGATAGAAAAAATAAAATTTCCAGCGTACTGTCAATATAGACAGCTTAACACAGAACTGTAAGATCACTCTTTTAAACATGTTCAATGTAATCTAATCACTACAGCAATTTGATACCTATTATATAAGTAATTAAAAACCCTGAAAAAGCACTTTTCTAACAGGATGAAATTTTACATCATTTGTTTTCTTCCTTAAATTTTAGTTTCCATTCTGATTTCTGCAGAGAATTTTATCTTAAAGTAATATTATATGATGCTCGAAAATCTTTTATTGATAACTTGTTTTACTTACTGCTGTGGTCCGAATGTTTGTGCCCCAGCCCACCACAGTTCATGTGTTGAAATGTTAACCTCCAATATGATGGTATTTAGAGATGGAACTTTGGGGGGGTCATGTGGGTGGAACCCTTATAGATGAGACCCCAGAGAGCACCCTCCCTGCCCCCCCCCCCATGTGAGGGCTCAGCTATGAACCAGGAAGAGGGCCCTTGCCTGACCATTGTGGTGCTTTGATCTTGGACTTCCAGCCTCCAGAACTGTAAGAAATAAATTTCTGTTCTTTATAAGCCACCCAGTTTCTGGTATTTTGTTATAGAAGCCTGAACAGATTAAGACACTTACCTGAAACAATACTATAAATTATTTTAAATGTTACTTTTAAAAAATGTCTTGTAACCATAAGACTGAAGAGTTTAAAATTTTTTTCTAGTTTGTGTTATCATTACATTTATTATTATTACATAGTTAATGAAAGAAACATAAACAGACATTGTTTAATTAAAGCATAAACATTCATAATTATTAAATAAAATTTCTTTAAGTGAATCTTTTAATGAGATAAGTAGAGGTTTTTTCCCCATTTTAAATTTATTTATAAATCCATATATAAGCATTTCTCAACTTGGACACTGTTAACATTTGGGACTGGATACTTCCTTGGAGGCTAAGGAACCGTCCTGTGCATTGTGGGATTTTCAGCAGCATGTCTGGCCTCTTCCACTAGATGTCAGTGGTATCTACTTGGTTGTGTCATCCAAAAATGCCTACGGACACTGCCAAATCTCCCCTGGGGAGCAAACTTCCCCTCCCCTCCAAAATGTCCCTGCTGGCTATTACATCAGGTCATCCTTCAGTTTTGTGAAAACAAACACTTGGAAATAATGATCTTCCAAAGGATTTATTACCCATCACTAAGTTAATTTTTCTCAAATTATCATAATTAAACCAAAAATAGTTATGAGGACTTGTAAAATGATTATTAATTTTACATTTTTTCCCTTAGAGGTACTCTTTTAACCCAATGAACAGAGTTGAGAACAATCTAAATATTGTTGAATTACAATAAACCTTTCCCAACACTACATTTTTTGATAAAAATGTGCCCTACCTGTGCTTTTGTCAAAACCTTGGATCTATATATAAGCCTTTCTCAGTAAATGAGAAATTTCTACCATGAAACTAATAAGCAAATCAGCCTCTTTTTCAAAGTAATCAACCATATCAGACTTCTTTCCGTCAAAACATTCAGACGGAATAGTTCAAGTGAAATGAATGAGTTAATTTATGTTTCAAAGAACATCGTAAGACCTACTGGGGAATAAATTACAGTAGACATTTGTAAGACTAATTATCAAAAGCAGGAGAGAGCTAATGAATTTATCCATTTTTATTGTAGGTTATATAAACAAGAATAAATCTATATCCTGTTACTCATTATTTAATTTGCAGTAAATGTAATGTGATGTGTTGTATAAAATTGCAAGTTTTTATTAAGCAAGAGTTGTGATAAATGACATGATATTCTTTTGGTAAATATGTGTGCTGTTGATAGGCTTTTGGGAATAATTAAGAATCATCTATAAAAATTCAGATGTAACTATTAATTCTGTGAGACATCATGATCTTACTTTTCCTCTTTGTTTAATGAAAAAAGATAAACTAAAAATTAATTATCCCAGGAGCCTGTATGTTTTATGTCTCATTAATGAGAAATAAAATGTTAAACATTTTATATGATGAAATGAGGTGGGATTGACTATAATTTAAGTAAATACAGCATTGCTTTTTTTGGTAAAGTAGGTTTCCATTGTTATTGGATAACGCACCAAATCCCAAAGAAAGCACATCAGATTTTTTTATTCTGAAGGTTTAAATCCAAAGTAATGTGAAGATTGGGTAGATCCTGACTCCCGTCAGTTGCATTTAATAAAATCAAGGTTACTAGCCTGTATCGATTCAGCTGCTTGAAGATGTTTTTCTTTCCAACTCGTGACACACCACTTGCACTGGACTGTGTGTTGAGACTCTGAAAAGGATTGTTTGCATTGAGCTACATGGGAAAAATAACTTTTCTTATTCAACATTTTAAAATAATGTTCTTTATGCTTTGTTAGCAGCAAAGGATGTCTCTTGAAAGACAGCCTAAGATAATGGGATAGGTGAGATTGAGGTTGGTTAAGGAAAGCTGCCATCAGTGTCACACTGCCCAGACTCTGCAGCATATCTCAGGCCTGGCCTCTCTCCTCAAACGGAAACAGAGTGTGTGAACAGAGCTTGGATTGTAATTCTACTCGCTTTCCTACTCAATGAGCATCTTACATTCACTTCCCAATTTCCAAAATGTGTTAAAATCTCCTCTGCTACCGTCTCCTCCCACATTCTGTCTGTCATTATGAATTAATACATTGATTGACATACCATTATTGTGAGCTTTGAAAAGGAGAGAGAGAATATATGTTGTTAATCCACCATGGGTATGTAGACCTCTTAATTTTTCCAAAACTCCAAATTTAGACCTTATTTAACAATCTAGTTGATTTCATTAACAAGATAACTAACTCCTCCCCTTAACTATAATGGAGAGTTTGAGTTTTTGTAATATCACCAAACCAAATCCCTTGTTATTGTATTAGAGCAGATAGACAGCACTTAATAATTCTTGCAATTGCTGTTTCTTCCTCTGAGTAAAAAGCTTATCACTGGTGTAAGGAGCTCCTAACAAACTCTTTGTTTGCCCTAGGTCAGGGGATGGCAAACTAGAGGCAGTGGGTCAAATCCACCCAGCCCCCTGTTTTTGTAAATAAAGTTTTATTGGGACACAGTTACACACCTTCCTTTCTATACTGTCTGTAGCTGCATCTGAGCTACAGTGATGGAGTTGTATAGTTGGGATAGAGACTGTAGATTTCTACATAGGGCATGTTATCCCACTTGCTGGTGTTGGCTTGGTCTGTGCCAAGCTGTGTTAATTCTTTGTAGGAGATTTCAGATGCTGCAGTTACAGCTTTGGAGGATCTTTCTGACTCTAATATATGTACCATGCTTTATTCTCGCCATGCACATTAACATATGTCTGGCACATGTGAGCAAGTCTTTCATTTTGCAGCTGATCAAAGGTTTGCTTTGATCAAGGGATTTTCTATCCAAGCCTTCCTTGTTACAACCAATATGATTATTGACTTGTATCCTACTTGTATTTTCTTATTTATGTTATTTATATTTTTCATGAATGGAAAAAATATTAATTCACTCTCCTCTAATGCCCTTTTATGGACGTGCACAATTTGCATTTATGGCTAGCTTTACCAGATTTAGCAAATAAAAATACAAGATGCCTAAAGCTGAATTTCATATAAAATTCATCAGATCATTTTTTAGGAGAAGTATGTCCCAAGAAAATGTAATTCAAACTTAATACGGCATCTTGGGTTATATCTAGTAACTCTATTTATGATTTAAATTTATAGTATGTGTGTTTTCTAGGGTGGTAGAGCTCTAGGGAATTACCCCAACGATGGCAAACAGACTTGAAATAAAGAACTGAAAACTCCACTTTTACAAATGCATGCCATTGTGGTGCTTGATGCCAGCCATTGAAGAAACAGATTTATGCAGACAGTAGTTGATTCCTTGTTGGAAAGGAATTACGCTGTAACGAAGATTGATTAAATATTATACACACTTAGGAAAAACAAGGGAAAAACCCATGTTCCACAGGTCGGAAATTAACACAGAGTCCGGCACTTCATAAATATGTGTCGAATCGTCTCTGGATGGTAGGTACAAATGGAAGCAAAAACGAGAGATTTGGGAGTGTGCCGAAATTGCCAGAAAGTAAAAACAACTTGCTGGGTCACAGCTACAATGATTTCATGCACGCTTCTGCCAGCACAACTCCGTTCCATATCTCACCAATGTTTTTTTAATCTCCTTCCTAAATCTGTGTTCTACACTGTTTTCTTATCAGCTCACTCTCCAAGAATACTAAGGGAAAACACCTTCAGATTTTACCATGAAAGTATTTTAGAAAAGAGAGACAGTAAAGGAATGAGTGAACGCATGTGGCGTCGTCACATGCTGCTTGTTGCTCGTGAAGGGTGTGTTGGGGACTTCACGTCAAGGAGGAATCCTGCTCTGAGAAGAACATCTAGATGCTGTCCTTACCGGAACCTGATATACTGAGACTGTAGGTTTCAAATGGATGTTAGTGAGCGCTGGTTTTGAATATATTTAACTTTTCATTCATTAATGGCAGCATCTGTAACGTCCCACTCGTAAACATAATCTTACATTCTATAAATCCGACTCTGAAGTATTTTGCATGGGGCTCTTCTTAGCAACTTGACGTGACGTTTACATCTAAGTCTATTCCTTTGGTAAACATCTAGTTAACCTTGCAAGTACAAAGAAAATAAGAGTGTCCTTGACCTCCCCAGCCTTAGATGGTACCTGGTTTTGAACTTGCATTCCTTGAGAGCAAACTTTGGTTTTTAAGTAGTGGATGTGAGGTTGTGACAGAGGCCCTGATGGTGTTTACATGCCTCAGAGGAGCAATAGCTGACCATCACTCATTCTCCCTCCTTCCACACTCTCAGTCTCCCAGCTACCTGCTCTTCCGGCTTGTGGGGTATATTTGTCTTTCCTAAGTAGCATGAGACCCTCGCTTTTATACTGATCTTATTACCGTCACAAATGATGGGTTCTGGCTTTACTAAATGACCCTTTGAGTCAAAATAAATGATTATGGATATTTATAATTACAGTTATACATGGAATCAGCTCAGTAATGGAGGACGGTGTGGGTTTCATTGATGCTCTGTTTTATTTATATCAGGATAATTTTATGCGCACAATAATATATCATATAGGATGCTCCAGAGGGTGATTTTAGGGAACTTTGGCTAAAAGCTCTCCCTAGGGTTTGCATACAGTTTTAATAATATTCAACTAAACACATAATCAGATGTTTCTCATATATTTTCAAAAGCCCCATATGGTGAGAAATGCCTGCCAGATTTCTCTGTTTCGATAAACAGAATGACATTTATTTAAATAGTTCTGAAAAATATCTTCTTTCTCCACTTTATACTCAGGAGAGTTAATGCAGCCCTTGTTTCAGGCAATGCCATGCCACATTGCCGGGACCTGTCCTACTGATGATTCTGATTTTCTCCCTCACGTGTCATTCTGGAGAGACCCCAAGGACGCTGGCCTTCAAAGATTTAAGGGTTTTAAACCGAGGATGGATGATGGCGAGTGTCTGGCCTCAGTGAACGGGTTGGCACTGAGTTTTTAAAAAGTGATTTGTTGTTTGTTGCCTGTGAAACTCGGTATTCTCTAAAGAATTGTTGTTACTTTTACCGCATGACATTCAATATATTTACCATAAATTCCAATAATAGAAATGCAAGCAGAATGGCTGAAGCAAAGCAGATAGGAAAAGGAGTAAATACTTTGGACATTGTTATGTTACGTTGACATATTTCCTACTCTGCTTTGGACATTGTTATGTTACGTTGACATATTTTCTACTCTGGCTCTATGGGTCACTGAACCCCATTATTTAGATAGCAAGGAAATCTAATTGAACTGAAAGTCCCCTTCCCTGAAAAATGCGCTGTTTTGTTTTGTTTGGCTTTTTCCCTGTCAACCTTCCCCATCTCTGAGGTTTGCTTTGACAGCTCGGAAGTTTGGGTTATATACAATAATACACACAAAGTAAGGAAATAATTAGGTTGTATGGTATATTTTCATCCAGAAAACCACAGCTTTAAAATATTCCCATTGTTTTCCCCTGTCCTTTGCTGCTTGCTGACAGTTAACAAGGCCTTGTGGGCAAAGGGTTGGAGGCATGTGTGCCATGCAGAGCTCTGCTTCTCCTGTCGTCCCGCCAAGGGAATCAGCGTGTGCTGGATTAAGTACAAGTGTGCGAAAGTTATATCCCAGTGCTATCAATGAATTAGAAAAAGGGCCTTTGATTCCAAACACAACACTGAATAATTGGGAGAATTGTGTGTTGTAGCTGATTGTTGAGGGAAGTCTCCACATCATTTACTCTCTAAGAAATGTGGGCAAGACATACCATGGTATCAGAATATCCAGGATCTGGAAAATGTGGATTCGTCCTGCAGAAGCCAAGGACAGTCTAGACAGTGAGCTCTGGCTGGCGCCCCACAAAACGTATTTCCATGGGAGTTTCCGAGCTGTTCAGAGGGTGTTCTCCATTCTTTTTGGCTTCACATTTGTGAAACTGGGTTCTCACAGCTTGGTCTCAGGATTCGACGTCCACATTTTCTTTATATTTATCTGTATCATTTCAATTTCTTTGAACGATAAAGTTTAAACAATGCTCCAATGAGTCCTTATGAGAAGCTTCGTAATAATGATAATACTTATTTTATCTTACACCAATACTTATTTAGGCTTATACCAATACATACTTTGCCACCTTTTTATAACTCTCAGAGATTATGGGTGAAGCTTTCTTTTTCAGTACTCAAAATGTCTCTTCAAAAATGTCATAGTGTGTTTTGATAAAAAGAGCCTACATTAGGTAGTCCTGGTAATTACTAAAATGAATGCTTAACTCACTGAGATGACTTCCACATTCATACAATGAAGCAAGTTTTGAAAATAGACCAAAAGGTATTTTCACATAAATTCGGGCAAGTCCATCTGCTACTGGAGATTGAAAATTTCTATTTTAAAACTGCTGAATAAAATGCTATTTTTATTTGCGATTAGAGAGAGAAAAAAATGTTGATATTGCTTGCATTAGAGGAACTTTGGAGCCTAGAAATTTTTAATAGAAAGACTTGGTCTCTGACCCGACAACTTCACTGCTGAAGAATCAGAAACAGACGTATATCTGGGATCAGGTGGGGTGAGCATTCTGCTTTTTCGCAGTGAACTGACAGAAAGGGCTTTCAGGGGATGTCTGTTAATCAGCCCTGTAGCAGTCTGACAGGTGCATCACCATTGCTTGCAATCCCATCATTTGTTTCAGTTTCCCAACTGCTGGAAAACTGGAATGCTGTTGGGGAGAAATGAATAATTCAGCTTAAATTTAAAGTAGCAATGTTGATTGTCTACATCTTGTAGAATTAGAAAAGTAATTCTGAGTAATTTCATAAGAAGAGAAGACCAAATCTGTAGAAAAGGGAGCCTTTATTGTAAAAACACGACTCTCAGAAACAAATGAAAAATAACAATGTGAAGTAAAAATTAAAGAAAAAGGTAGGAAATAATTCAGGTAATCTCCACATATAAACACATATTTTTTAATAATAGAACATCTGACTACCTTGCTGAATTCAAAGTATCTGAATATGTTGCACAGAAAAATGTTCTGCAAGTCTTATGAAAATGAGTAGCCGAATAGAACTTTCTGCTCACGGTCATTTCTAACTTTTCTTTGTAATAAATTTTTGTTTTATAACATGAATAGGAAACCCATTATTCATGTTGTCAAAGGCAATCAATTTTTTAAAAGTCTTCCCAATGCTGATGGGATATTGCATGGGGTTTTACTATTCTCTATCAAAAACTGGTTCTACTTTATGTCTGAAAACACTGCAACAGAGCTCCCACAGATACAAATGTGAAAGATGTATAATCAGGTAACACTCCTTGTATATTCCAATAAATCTTGGCAACAAAATATTTACGAGGAGAATTGCATTTTAAAACAAGCAAGCGCAAAGGAGAAATACATAAGAATACATGAATATTTTATTACCTCTTCAAATAGCCTTACTTGAAAAGACCATCACTCCATGGCATATGGACCCAGTTGATCCTGAAATAACCTTGAGTTGGGTGTGTCCCTTGACCATCAGCAAGCCAACTGTAAGGCAACGAGAAGGAAGACCCAGGTCACCTTGGGGTTCCTATGGGCAACTTAAATGGGAAGGATGAGCAGGGAACTAGCTGACTTTTTTGTTTGTTTGTTTGTTTGTTTGTTTTAATTTATTTATTATTTATTTCTATTATTTATTTTTTGCTTTGTTGGGTCTTCGTTTCTGTGTGAGGGCTTTCTCTAGATGCGGCAAGCGGGGGCCACTCTTCATCGCGATGCGCGGGCCTCTCACTGTCGCGGCCTCTCTTGTTGCGGAGCACAGGCTCCAGACGCGCAGGCTCAGTAATTGTGGCTCACGGGCCTAGTTGCTCCGCGGCATGTGGGATCTTCCCAAACCAGGGCTCGAACCCATGTCCCCTGCATTGGCAGGCAGATTCTCAACGACTGCGCCACCAGGGAAGCCCCTAGCTGACGTTTATTGAAGAAGAAATGGCAAAGGTCTTCCACTTGGTACCTTTCAGTCATCATTGCTTGGAAACAAAGACAGATCGTGTACTTGTATGTAGGAAAATAAATCTAGTGTGTACTTCGTAAGAGAGCCAGGCAATTAACAAGTGGCGATGCCAGTCCCTAGAATCTGTATAGTCTTTGTGTTGGGCAGCATTTCGATAGAAGCCCGGTAAGTAACCCAGATCAGACAGAGGCAGGCAGATGGCTGGATGTCTCTATTCTACGCAAACCCATCACTCCTCAGCGAAACCCCTAGAAAACCCTCCGCACTGCCTTCCAGCGTATCGGAGTCTTTGCATCATTGCAGTACGTCGCCCTCCTGTTACTATTGATGCATGTTGCTAGTATTAAGGTCTGAAGATGATTTTGACTTTCTTTTCTTAATTTAAAATAGTAAGCATGTTCTGTAAATTAGTGGCCTCTTTTGCATGTGAGCTTCTCTTGTACTAGCCCTTGAAGAGTAAGAACTTGAGAAGAATGACATTTCAGTCTCTTTGCAGCTAAAAGGATTTTAATCATATTCCTCGACATTTTCTTGGCTTGTACGTGGACTGTGTTCCAGAATGCAATGCACACAAGGACATTTATGTGTCATAGCATCTTTGACAAGTGAAATTACCCCATTAGACTATAAATAAAAACAGCTGTGCAATCTCAGACAAGTTACATAAACTGAAGATGTGTCAAATTTAAAAATGAAACAGCTATTATGGAATTAAACTCCTCCAGCTTTTAAATATCATCACAGACAACTTAATAATGCATTTCAGACTAACTGTGGCTTTTCAAAAATAAAATCAGAGGCTTCCAACTTTAATCTAGAAAATTGTTTTTGTTGGAGATCCTTCCCTATTGTTGTTATGAAACAAAAAGCAAAATGAAAAATATAGATAAAAATTATCTATGAGTAAGGTTGTTAAATTGCATATTTGATTAGAGCTTTTTAAAAATAAATTTATTTATTTATTTATTTTTGGCTGCATTGGGTCTTCATTGCTGCGCGTGGGCTTTCTCTAGTTGCGGCAAGCGGGGGCTACTCTTCGTTGCGGTGCACGGGCTTCTCATTGCAGTGGCTTCTCTTGTTGTGGAGCACGGGCTCTAGGTGCGCAGGCTTCACTAGTTGTGGCGCACAGGCTCAGTAGTTGTGGCTCACGGGCTCTAGAGCACAGGCTCAGTAGTTGTGGTGTGCGGGCTTAGTTGCTCCGCGGCATGTGGGATCTTCCCGGACCAGGGCTTGAACCTGTGTCCCCTGCATAGGCAGGCGGATTCTTAACCACTGCGCCACCAGGGAAGCCCCGATTAGAGCTATTTTAAAGTAAAATCGGAAATCCAATGAGGCTGAGAATACATCTACTGAAAAAGCCAAGTTGAAAATGTTAAACAGCCTTTCATCATTTAAATAGAAGCCATTTATTATGTAGAGCTCTCTACTAGATGCTGTAAATATTTTATAAACGATGCATACCAGCCTGATCTACTGAGAGTTTAGCAATGCTCTCTTAAAAATCTGGGTGAATTGAGTCTCATTCAAATACAAAATAGAAGTAGAGATAAGTCACCAGAACGGTTTGAAAAACTGTATGTGGTGGAGGAAAGAGAAATCCGTTAACCTAGTACAGGAATCCTGCAAAATAATATATGGTTCCCTAATAAAGACCAGAAGACTGCAGTCCATGACCTCATTACTTCATGGCACTTCAAGGTTAAATTAGTCAGTCCAGGCCCCTCTATTTCACAGAAACTCCAGGTACTTTATTATCTTGCCCAAAGTTGCACAGCTAGTTAGAAGCAGACTCAAAACTGGTCTATTTGTTCTACACCTGATTGATTTTACTGTAATAGCAGAATATTTACATTTTAATATGAAGGTTTCCAAGGATTTGTATTGATCTACCTAAAAATGTTATAGTTGGATTCCTGAAGATGTCCCAAGTTGCCTTTTGAGGGTCATGTTCTTTGATTCTCTTTCTAGTTGCATTTTCTTTAACCAATCGACCCCGTACACTGAGTAGTCCCAGGTATGATGGAAACAGTAAGCAGGACTGGTGGTTTTGGATGTTTCTGATGGGAGAGAAGTTACAGAAACTCTGGAGCATATGCAGAGAAAGGAGTTCTCATTTTGCCCCGAAGATTGCAACTCCTGATGCAACCCATATAAACATCAGAGCATTGCTTTGAGAGATTTTCTGAGGCAGAGGGTGATGAGGCTGTTTGAAGCATGTTGTTCTCTGTTACTGACGCTGAAGATCATAAAAGTCGATCTCAGTCTCCTGTGCATTTCCTACACGACCAGTCCCCATGCAAATGTCCCCCTGACCCTGTCTCGTTGAGCCCCATGTGTATCTTTGCTTGAATGTCCCTCAGCTCTGAGAAAATTGACCGGACCAAGTGTGGGCAAAATTCATGATTCACCTAGACAAGATGACAATGGTTGGGTTATGATAATAAATGATCCCTGCATTGCAATTGTCTGTAGATTTCTATGCACAAAGGTAAAATTAAATCCAGCCACAATGTTAGGTACATACCTTGAGCCAAAAAATATAAAGTAAGCAAAGATTTTCCTTTTATTTTCATATAAAGGCTAAACAGTTGGGGTAATTATACTGATGGCATAAAATGCACATATTTAAGCCCTCAGATATTTGAGCCAGGGAGTATACATAAGCAAGATTTAAGAAGTACTATTGCATTGCTTCTCTTTGTAATTGTCTTGTCAAACACTATAGGAATGCTTATAAGTTTCATCTTTATTATCCGGATTGATTTTAACTAAAGCCTTCAGGTAGATCAAATAGATGTAATTATTTATTCCTTTTTTTAAATTCAAATTTGCTGAGGGCTGTGGCAGCCACGGAAGACATACAGAGATGAAAGTCTTATTTCTGTTTAGTGAAGTCTATTGAAACCAGGGATATGATATTTGATGTCTCTTAAACCATAAAAAGGTGACAAATACTCCATTTGAGCACTCTTTTGATGTCCTAAAAGCTAATGTGATCAGCCTCTCCTGTTAACTAGACAGACCATCTGGTTCTGGACAGAAGTCTCAGCAGGTGTAACCCGTTGGCACAGGCCAGACAGGTTAAGAGGGGTGATCGCTAACAGGGCTCCAGGATCAGCGATTCTAACCTTATACAAAGTTCAGGAGACTAGATCTAGTGAAGAATGTCTTCTTGAAAATGAAAACCTGCTGGGAAAGGCAACACAGGCCACTCTTGAGGGGAGAAGAAAGTAGTAGAACTACTTTAGCAACTACCAAGATGGACTCATCGCATATTTTATTAGTAAGATGTTCACACTTCTGGGCTTGGATTCATAAAAATGACATACTGGTTAAACTACAGTATTTAGTTTAGGACCAGGAGGAGGTTTTGTTGAAGAGAAGGCATCAAGGATACGTAGCATCCTTTCTTTGTCTATTTCTCTCTCACCTCTGGGCCTTCCAGGAGCCAACGTGATGGGAGGGGGTGTCGCGTTGAACCTGTAGTGAGCTGGAGGTATGACCTTACCCATCTCTGTCATTATTTTAGGTCTAGTTAATTTCACTCGTGTAGCGCTTGCCTCTTCCTCAAAGTTGTGAAAATTGTGTTAACTGGGATTATGTTCCTTTGCAGCATCAGCCCTCACATCCCAACGGGTTGTGTAATAGATGTTTGGAAAACCTCCTTTTGGCATCTGAGGGAATTTTGCCCTATAAACGGTACCTCAGTCACTTGCTATCTAACCTCAGCTCATTCTCTCTGCCCGTCTCCCAGTCAATCCTTTCCCTCTGCAGGGGCAATCAACAGTGTTTGGGAATCATGGTGTCCTCGGAGAATCCGGTGAAAGCTGTGGACTTTTGCCACAGAAAATATCCAGTACACCCGAAACTTTGTCCTCAGGGTGTTCCTGACCCGTGACTGCCAATCAAGGATCCCGTGAAACACCCACCTGCTTGCCACCCAGCGCTGTACATTTTGGCGTGGTCTGAGGCACACGAGGTGCTCCTCCATGGCCCACCATATCCTTGAGTTCTTTGGTCAAGCAAAGGTGGCTGCTGCTGGATGCCACGATCTCCTCTCACGGGTTTATGCTTCACATTATCATATTAATCTGAAATCGAACAGGAAAAAAATTCTGTTAATTTTTTTCACTAGGCATTTCTGTCTTTAAAATTTTTTTTTACTGAGGAAACATGGATATATAACATTATTTGTTTCATGTGTACAACATTATATTTCTACTTCTGTGTACCCTACAACATACTTACCACCCAAATTTAGTTTCCGTCCATCACCATACACTTGACCCCCTTTACCCATTTAACTCTCCCCCCACTCCTTCCCTTCTGATAAACACCACGCTGTTCTTTGTATCTACATACTTGTTTCTGTTTGATGTGGTTTGTTCATTTATTCTGTTTGTTTGTTTATTAGTGTTTTATATTCCACATGTGAGTACAATTGTATGGTATATGTCTTTCTCTGTCTGACTTATTTCATTTAGCATAGTACCATCTAGGTCCATCCTTGTTACTGCAAATGGCAAGATTTCATCTCTCTTTGTGGCTGAGGAGTATTCCATTGTGTGTGTGTGTACATACCACATCTTCCTCATCCATTCATCCATGGATGGGCACTTAGGTTGTTTCCATGTCTCACCTGTTGGTAGATAATGTCATATGAACATAGGGATGCACATGTCTTCTGGGTTAGTGCTTTCATGTTCTTCGCATAAATACCCGGAAGGGGGATAGCTGGGTCATATGGTAGTTCTATTCTTAATTATTGGTCACTCAGCATTTCTTAAAGTGATAGGTCTGAAACCTGTTTTGAATGATGTTTACTAATAGCTGGATGCAGTGGCATTAAGTGGCCAAGACCTCCTAGGCTGAGGGAAGAAACTTCCAGAACGTTTGGGTGAGGAGCTCAGCAAACCCTCTCCCCCTAAAGCCTTGATAAAACTGGAAGAGACTGTCAAAAGGAACATTTCAGGTCTCTAAAATCCAACCAAAGGACATACAAGATCCCGCAAAGCATTTCCCCAATAGTTCTCCCGCCAAAAAGTCGAGATCTCACATTGTCTTCCTGTTCTGCCCATTTTGCCAAGCCCAACCCTAGACTGAGACGACCATCTGCTCTTTCTGATCCAGCATCAGACGACCATGCCCTGCTGGGAAAAAAAGAAGTAACCAACCAGAGCACCCCAGTGGGTGCCGACGGGGCACTGCTGTGGATTCCAGTTCCACCTAGGCCCTTGGTACCACTTAGAGATGCTTCCACTTTCCCCTCACAGCTTCCTCCAACATCTTATCCAAGATGGTTATGCCGCATTTCTACTGCTCATGTGAGCACCCTTTCCTATTCTTGCTTCCCTGGATTCTCAGGTAACAAGTTTCCCTTTCATTCTAGAGGGGAAAAAAAGAAAAGATCAAGTCAGAGCTACGTGAAAGTGCCTGCTTATTTAGCCTCTTCTCTTTCTTGCCTGTCAAGGTCATCTCCTGCCCGAGCGCAGAGCCCTCTCCTCAGGATCCCCTCTGAGTTCTGTCTCTCCCGGGTTCTCCAGCTTCAGCGTTTCTATTTGCCCCTTTGCTTCAACTCGTGGAAACCTATAAAAATGTACAATTATCTCTTTCCTAGGGAAAAAGTGTTCCCATCACCTCACACCTGTCTCTACCTCTCTCATTATCCCTTCCTTTCATAGCCATATTTTTAGTGTGTGGTCAAACACACACAACATAAAATAACCATTTTAACCATTTGAAAACGGCATTCAACCATTTTTTTTTTTTAAGTGGAAGGTTCTCCTTTTAATTATTCTTTTTGGCATGATTTATTTCTGCTTTTTTATTTGTTTAAATTTTATCTTTATCAGGTTATTTTAGACATTTCAGTATTAAAATCTAAGCTTTTTAAAAAAAATTTTTATTGGAGTATAATTGATTTACAATGTTGTATTAATTTCAGGTGTACAGCAAAGTGAATCAGTTATACATATACATATTATCCATTCTTTTTCAGAGTCTTTTCCCATATAGGCCATTACAGAGTATTGAGTAGAGTTCCCTGTGCTTTACAGTTATCTATTTTATATATAGTAGTGTGTATATGTCAATCTCAATCTTCAACTGTTTTAAAGTGTAGGATTCTATGGCATTTAGTACATGCACAGTGTTTAGCAACCATCGCCGCTGTCAAGTTCCAGAACATTCTCAACACTCCAAAAGGAAGGAAGGTAGCCCTGTAATCATTAGTAGTCACTCTATCCCCCTGCCAACCCCTAGCAACCACCAATCTGCTTTCTTTCTCTATGGATTTTCTGATTCTGGGTGTTTTGTATAAATCCACAGCCACAGTTCTTGCAAAGATGATAAAAGCTACCAGCATCCACGAGTTCACTTTCCATGATCTTCTCATCCCGCTCTAACCTAAGCTTGCTCTTTTCCTGTGCTCTGCGCCCCGAACCTGCTCTCTCTAGGATCTCCGATGACAGTCTCGTTAGCCATCCAGTGGGTTGTCTTGTCTTTTTCCTTCTTCATACCTCTGAAACACCGGAAATGGATCACTGGCTTATTTGGGGCTTTTGCTGCAATCCATGTTTCTTTTTGCCAGCCAGGAATAAAAGATACCAACATCACTGTGGGAGCCACTCAGGACATCACATCCAGTGGTGGAAAATTGAAAACTATTGCAGCTCTGATGCCAGGTACCGAGACTGACTTCTCACCCCTGTGCTTATCCCATTGGACATTAGAAAACACCATCTTGGGTTCATTTGCGTTTTAGATTTTTCGTATACATTTTGATTTCATGTGTTAGGCCAAAGTGGTTTTTTTTTACATGCTACCATTGTCTCCTGAGTTTATATTTTCTACGTATGTGAATGGTTTTTGAGGGTTTAGTGCATATGCATGTGTTGAATTGGCCGTCTATAGACTTTCAGGCTTTACCAAGAATGGTGAGGTCTCGTGAAGCTTGAGGAGAAAAACTAACCCTAAAGACATAGGTCCTATTTTATCATGTACCTTTTAAAAAAATTTTTTTAACATCTTTACTGGAGTATAATTGCTTTACAATGTAGTGTTAGTTTCTGCTTTATAACAAAGTGAATCAGCTATACGTATACATATGCCCCCAAATCCCCTCCCTCTTGCGCCTCCCTCCCACCCTCCCTGTCCCACCCCTCTAGGTGGTCACAAAGCACCAAGCTGGTCTCCCTGTGCTATGCGCTGCTTCCCACTAGCTATCTATTTTACATTTGGTAGTGTATATATGTCCATGCCACTCTCTCACTTTGTCCCAGCTTACCCTTCCCCCTCCCCGTGTCCTCAAGTCCATTCTCTACATCTGCGTCTTTATTCCTGTCCTGCCCCTAGGTTCTTCAGAACCTTTTTTTTTTTTTTTAGATTCCATACATATGTGTTAGCATACGGTATTTGTTTTTCTCTTTCTGACTTACTTCGCTCTGTATGACAGACTCTAGGTCCATCCATCCACCTCACTACAAATAACTCAATTTCATTTCTTTTTATGGCTGAGTAATATTCCATTGTATATATGTGCCACATCTTCTTTATCCATTCATCTGTCGATGGACACTTAGGTTGCTTCCATGTCCTGGCTATTGTAAATAGAGCTGCAATGAAAATTGTGGTATTTGACTCTTTTTGAATTATGGTTTTCTCAGGGTATATGCCCAGTAGTGGGATTGCCAGGTCATATGGTAATTCTATTTTTAGTTTTTTAAGGAACCTCCATACTGTTCTCCATAGTGGTTGTATCAATTTACATTCCCACCAACAGTGCAAGAGGGTTCCCTTTTCTCCACACCCTCTCCAGCATTTATTGTTTGCAGATTTTTTGATGATGGCCATTCTGACCGGTGTGGGGTGATACCTCATTGCGGTTTTGAGTTGCGTTTCCCTAATGATTAGTGATGTTGAGCATCCTATCATGTATTTGCTGGCAATCAGTATATCTTCTTTGGAGAAATGTCTATTTAGATCTTCTGCCCATTTTTGGATTGGGTTGTTTGTTTTTTTGATATTGAGCTGCATGAGCTGCCTGTATATTTTGGAGATTAATCCTTTGTCAGTTGCTTCGTTTGCAAATATTTCTCCCATTCTGAGGGTTGTCTTTTCGTCTTGTTTATGGTTTCCTTTGCTGTGCAAAAGCTTTTAAGTTTCATTAGGTCCCATTTGTTTATTTTTGTTTTTATTTCCATTTTTCTAGGAGGTGGGTCAAAAAGGATCTTGCCGTGATTTATGTCAGACAGTGTTCTGCCTATGTTTTCCTCTAAGAGTTTGATAGTGTCTGGCCTTACATTTAGGTCTTTAATCCATTTTGAGTTTATTTTTGTGTATGGTGTTAGGGAGTGTTCTAATTTCATTCTTTTACATGTATCTGTCCAGTTTTCCCAGCACCACTTATTGAAGAGGCTGTCTTTTCTCCATTGTATATTCTTGCCTCCTTTATCAAAGATAAGGTGACCATATGTGCATGGGTTTATCTCTGAGCTTTCTATCCTGTTCCATTGATCTATATTTCTGTTTTTGTGCCAGTACCATACTGTCTTGATTACTGTAGCTTTGTAGTATAGTCTGAAGTCAGGGAGCCTGATTCCTCCAGCTCCATTTTTCTTTCTGAAGATTGCTTTGGCTATTCGGGGTCTTTTGTGTTTCCATACAAACTGTGAAATTTTTTGTTCTAGTTCTGTGAAAAATGCCATTGGTAGTTTGATAGGGATTGCATTGAATCTGTAGATTGCTTTGGGTAGTAGAGTCATTTTCACAATATTGATTCTTCCAATCCAAGAACATGGTATATCTCTCCATCTGTATCATCTTTAATTTCTTTCATCACTGTCTTACAGTTTTCTGCATACAGATCTTTTGTCTCTTTGGGTAGGTTTATTCCTCGGTATTTTATTCTTTTTGTTGCAGTGGTAAATGGGAGTGTTTCCTTAATTTCTCTTTCAGATTTTTCATCATTAGTGTATAGGAATGCAAGAGATTTCTGTGCATTAATTTTGTATCCTGTTACTTTACCAAATTCATTGATTAGCTCTAGTAGTTTTCTGGTAGCATCTTTAGGATTCTCTACGTATAGTATCATGTCATATGCAAACAGTGACAGTTTTACTTCTTCTTTTCCGATTTGGATTCCTTTTATTTCTTTTTCTTCTCTGATTGCCGTGGCTAAAACTTCCAAAACTAAGATGAATAATAGTGGTGAGAGTGGGCAACCTTGTCTTGTTCCTGATCCTAGTGGAAATGGTTTCACTTTTTCACCATTGAGAACGATGTTGGCCGTGGGTTTGTCATATATGGCCTTTATTATGTTGAGGTAAGTTTCCTCTATGCCTACTTTCTGGAGGGTTTTTATCATAAATGGATGTTGAATTTTGTCCAAAGCTTTTTCTGCATCTATTGAGATTATCATATGGTTTTTCTCCTTCAGTTTGTTAATATGGATATCATGTATCTTTTTAAAAATAGAATTTAAAATATATTCTCTCTTCATTTAGAAAGCGTTTGTGGGGCCACTGCCTATGTACCGAGGAGGGAAAATATTTAAAACTGATTTTAAATGAAAAAATTCAATATGATAGTAATATGGAAAAATGGGGGTGGGGTGGGGAATGGATTTATTTTTGTTCTTAAAATTTTTTTTTCTATAATAAGAGAGATTGTCACTGCTGGTCTGAAGGCTAATGTCAGAAGTAATTAAGAGGCTTCCAGGGACGCTTTGGTCTTGCAAGAATTTGACATTTACAGTTTTGGTGAAGTTCATCTTTTCCCTTCGGCCAGAAGACAACATAACATTAATTTTCCTGTATGATTAAAACAAACAAAGGGACAAGTAATCCCTATTGCCTAAAAATTATCCCCCAGTTTGGAAGAGTAATGGAGAAAACAAGAGAACATTATTTTTTAATGTCAGTGTATAATAAGGTGGTGATTTTTGTTCTCACAAGTCATTCTCTCAACACACTGAGCTTTGGTTTCCTAGTATCAAGGTAATCAGCTTATGCTAAAGTCAATAGACTAGGTTAAAAACATTTCTTAATTTTAACATGCTGGCTGCTGAAGTTGCCACTTTCTTTATGATTGGGGTTTTTGGAAGTACTCCTTATATGTGAAATGAAATTCAGATTTTTTAAAAAAACTGTCTATGCTGTAAGGGACAAGTATTTTGATTGTTCAAGGGTTTTGGACCATACTGTAGTTTTAAAACTTCTTTCTTGTCATCAGATAGACTAGATGTCTTTTTTCTCACCTATTTAAACCGTATTTTAAGCTTCTGATTAATTCAGAATTAAGTAGTGATTGTCCATCACTTCTAAAGATGCAACTGCCTCCGTCCTTCATAAATGAAAGGGGTTGAGCTTTTGTTTGCTTGTTTGGTGTGTGTGTGTGTGTGTGAGAGAGAGAGAGAGAGAGAGAGAGGGAGAGAGAGTGCATTATTTATTTGTGACAACATGTGTGAAATGTCTTCTACCAGGGAAGCTCATTAAAGAATCATCACCCAGGGTTTTAATTGGGGCTGGTCACGTAGGCACCCTCTGCCTACCTCGTACCAAAATTCCGGATTGTCAGGGGAGCAGGTGTTTATTATAAACCACATTGTTTGTGCAAACAATTTAGCGCAGTGAGCCATTCTTATCAGGAATGGCAACCACATTTCTGAGCTCCATGTTCCCAGCTGCCAGCCAAGGGCTGACCTTGCAAGTGGGATTTTCTCGGAGAGCCCTCTCAGGTCTGCTGTGTGAGACTCTTCTGCACCACCATCACGCCCCTCATGCCTGGCCCTGCTTACCCAGACCTCCAGGTCCATCCCCCATCCTGCGTCTCATTGACTCTTACGCTTCATCTGCGGGAACTGCTTGCCTTCCCCGTGGTCCTCCCTCTTCCCCGCCTCTTACTCCTTCTTCTGCTTGGGATGTAGTGGTGATGACGTACACCTTGGTAAGCTAACCTAAAATACAGTGCAGTCACTCTAGACACACAAACATGGGCTGATGTAACAAAAGGCCTATGTTTTTGGACATTAATGTTTGGTCCATTGATGTTTTTGAACATGAATGTTTTGCATTATATTTTGAAACAGGTATGTTTTTATACAGATTTTACTATTACTTCATTTTATAGATGATGCCATTAAGATTTCATTCTGAAGCTTGTTTTAAAATCTGTTTCATTTTCTTCTGATCGTGCTCTTAAAAGGATGAATTGAAATGTAGTTATATAATAACCAATTATTGCTAACAAATATTAATGTTATATTTTTCTTCTGATTAATTAAGGAGATTTGCACTTCCTGAATGGCCACACTCTTTAGTTTTTTCCCACTTATAACGTGAAAATCAAACATTAGGTTATTTTTGTCACAGTAACTCCTGTCTCTATGGAATATTCATCATTTCTCCTCAGTGCTGAATTTCAAAGTGTAACAGAGTAACAGGTGTTGGTGATGATGTGAGGAGTTTAGACTACTCAAATACTGCTGGTAGGAATGTGAAATGGAGCGGCCACTTTGCAAAACACTGGCAGTTTCTCAGAAAGTTAAACATAGAATTTCCATGTGACTCAGAAATTTCACTCCTAGATAGATACCCAAGAGAACTGAAAGCATATGTTCCCCAAGAAACTTGAATATGAATGTTTGTAGCAGCATATTCATGCAAGACAAAATGTGGAAACAACCCAAATGCCCATCAACTGATGAGTAGAAAAACAGGATGTGGTCTACTACAATGGAATAGTATTCAGCCATAAAAAGGAATGGAATACCGATTCACGCTGCGACATGAATGACCCTAGAAAACAAGAAGCTAAGTGAAAGAAGCAGCCATGAAAGGCCACCTATTGTATCACTCAATTTATATTAAATATCCAGAATTGGCAAATCCATAGAGACAGAAAGTAGATTTGTGGTTGCCAGGGGTTGAGAGGAGGGGGAAATAGGGAGTAACTGCTAACTGGTATGGGCTTCCTTTTTGGAGTCATGATGATATTCTGGAATTCAAGAGAAGTGATGGCTGCACAACCTGTGAATATAGTAAAATCCCTGAATTGTGCACTTTAGAATGGTGGATTTTATGGTATATAAGTTACATCTCAATTAAAAAAATGAAAAAAATCATGAATTTCCATTTGAAGATAAAGAAAAAAATATTTTAAGTTTCTCTGAAAGAATTTTACAACAGAGGATCTAACGGAAATTTAAAGAGAAATGAGAACTAAGAACCAAGGTCAATCCTACTTAATTCAACGACAATTTTTTGAAGAATCATTTAATTCAGCAATCGGTGTTTACTTTGTCAGAGAGTCCCCAGTCACACCTAATAATGCATAATGATGTACAGCTAGTGATCCTGTTAAAGTAAATAGCTTTCTTCATGTCAGCCTTTGCTCTGCTTCCAATGTTTTGAAGTATTGCAGATTTTTTCACAGATGCATGAATAGTGTGAGGGAAAGACATATTGAGGGCCTTTGGAAAACCTCGTTTCTCCTACCACTCCATCATCAGTAAAAGTAAAAAATGTGTCTGATGATGTATACATAAAGCTCACGTCTTTCTCTCTCATTACAACTCCACTGAAGCGCTGTTAGGTTTTTCACCCTTGCTAGCTTTGGTAGCTTGTATTTGCGCTAAGAACAATTGGTCAAGAAGAGGAATTAGTTTAAGCAATTCCACAGTTAATATTGCATTTCCAGTTTCCGGCTTTTCAAGTCTGATGATTTTGTTGGACCATGAGGTAGTTTCTCAGTGTTTTTGGCTACTTGGAGGAATGTAATCATACTTTCACAATTTTTCAATGTTGGTGCTTTTTTTTTTTTTTACTTGCAACTTATGCTTAAGATAGTTTTATCTTTGTGCTGTGCTATGTGATAAGCTAAAATTGCAACAAACTACTTCACTGATAACAGGGGGTCACTTGGAATACCTTCACTCTGTGAACAGAGGACTAGTGGAATAGATTAAATGTCCAAAAATGATGACAGTTTTTAAAAGATCCTTTTTTTTTTTGGTTTCTGTTTTGATTAAGATGTTATAAAATTAGTCATGCTCCTTTACAGGAAAGTAAGAATAAATATTTATTCACTTACTTAAGGACTATTACAAAGTAGGTACCATCTGTCAGACTCAGGGCCGAGGGGGATGAGTGAGCATACGAAGCAGCTCTCCAATCTGCCGGCGCACCAGAAGGGGCCTCCAGTGGGCAGCGGGTGTGTCCCACATCCCCGAAGCAGATGACCATGGACTGGCCCTTACTTTCTTTCTACAGCTCAAAGGTCCAGCAGCTTCCCTTGAACCTAGAATGAACCCAGAAGTGAAGCCATGCACAGGTGCCAGGAGTAAAAATTGCCAAGACCTAGCAATTGTATATGGTCCATCTTTGTTACTTGTCATCCCATAAAATTATAAATCAATGACAAAATACCAGAAAATATGAACTACTTGGGAATTGGGAATACTTCAAGAGAAATCTGAATCAGAGCATCAATCAACATTTTAGGGAGGGGACTGGACCACAGTTCTGCCTCCCGTGAAACCTTTTGCCAATAAAAGACAACGTAAAAAATGATACTAAAATGACAAGAAATTCTAGAAGAGAAAAATCGGAGGTATGACATACAGTACAGTCTAGGGAGCCATTGCACATAGCTTTGGATTGCTTCATGTAAATAGCAAGAACAGAACTTTCATTTCCTGCTCTGTGTTGTTTACAAAGTTACTTGCATCCTTCTTAGGGGAGAGGAAGAGAGAACAGAAAACCATTTACCCACCATTGGTGGTGGAGGAAGGGGCGGTAACCTAACTAATTGGAATGTTCCACAGGGTCAGCCTTTCATGGCCAGGCGCTAAGCGTTTAAGGCTTATTATCTCAATTGATCCTTTTAATAGCCTGCAAATTAGGTATTATTAGTATCTCTATTTTACAGACGTGAAAACAGGATAGAGAGCTAAGTGTCGATATTTTGCCTGGGAATGAATTGTGAGTATTTGGTAAAGATGGATGTAATTGATGTTTAATCATCATAACTGGTCTATTCTCTGTCTACACCACACTTTCTTTCATCTCCTGATTCATTCAAGACTTGGGTCAAAAATCACTTTGCACTTCACCTTTTCTAGAATGCATCATCTGTTTGTTCTGAAACAAAATTGTGACTGTCCTTATTCTGTTCTCTGTAGTGGTTCCATAGCTCTCAAACCACATATTATGGCGGTTATTTACTTAACTGGTACCCGGAAGTTTTATTGCATTCGTAGTTTTATTCCTGGAACCTGGCGTACTCCCGGGCGTATAGAGGTGCTCAGTAAACGTTTGCTGAATGAATGATTGATCACTGAAGGAGTAAACTGGATAATGTTGAACAAATGTTAATTCTCCATTCTCTGTGTTTACATACATATTAGAATTAACTTCACCTAGTTAAAACGTTGTCTTGAAATTTATTCAAACTTCCCATTTTCTGTGAATTAACCAGAAATCCTCTGTCTTTAGATTTTCACTAGTTAACGAGTTAAATCTCTTTTGAATTACATCATTTGAAACTATCAAGTGGGACAAAATCTGACACTTCAGATAGTTCACGTCTCTTTAAGGAGCAAAGGTCGCCCAGCTGTCTGCTCCCCTGTCTCAGTACTCAGCCAACACTTGCCCTGATGTCTGTTAATGCACATTAAATCACATCTCCTTACCTGGCCTCCAAGTGTGCCTTATTCAACAGGTCACTTGGTTATTATTATCTTCTACCCAGGAACAAGATAAAATATGTGCCAGAGAAAGATGTCTTATAGAGATTCTCGAAATGGGCTAGTTATACATAAACAAATAAATTACCAGACCGAACGCTCCTACCTTTTCGAAAGAGAAGATTTGTTCTAGGGGTTGAGAGTGAAGAAAATCGATCCCTGTTGAACTGATAAATGTCCCTTCTAGATAGTTTATGTTGCCATTAAAGCATAAAGTTGCCATTTTTCTTTATCTGTCAGCTACTTACTTCCTGCATGAGCTATTCAGGCTTTCTAAATCATATCTGTTGGTCTCTTGCCAAATGCTTGGCTGTTGGGTGCATATGGAATAAATTATACAATGAAAAACATCTCGATCTTTCCAGCTATTTGATCAAATGCACCTGTAAATCTTGAAATGCCTATGAAGAAATGTCTAACAAGCACCTTGGACACAAGATACAAAAATCTCACAGAGGACAATAGTAACTAAATTTCGGAAGGTTCACTGGACTTAGGAGATTTCGATAGTTAGGAAAAATCCCCAAACCAAGTCTTGAAATTCTAATAGATGGTAACCACTATTTATACACATTTACATTACTCTTCATGTTTGGGAAACTGATGGGGAAATGGATAGTGGTATTTCCTTTTTAGGGTAGGAGGGGGTATTCCCTAATAATGGAAGGGGAGAAATACCCAGGAAAAAGGAGCACTCTTTCAAGGCACCTCTTTTGCCAACCATGGAAAAGGCTCCCATTTCTGAGCTGCGCTGTCCTATGTTACTTGTTCTCCTGTCGTGGATACTTGTCAAGGCTGCCTGTTTTGTGAGAGCTGTGTCCTCAGGCCCAGCGTACTAGAAGAGTATTAAATATCATTGAATAAATGTGTGTCACTGCTAGTTCCTACCTTTGCACCTCTGTCAAGGTCATCCTTTCCTGCACCTGTCTCTCATCAATACCCCAGCACGGATTATCTGCGTCCTTCAAGGCGAAGACTTTCTTTTTCTGGGGGACATTTTCTGAGCCTCCCTTGCAGCCTACCTGGGGGAAACTTCTCCATCTTTTTTTCTTTGTTCTACAATTTGCATGTTGGAAACCTTTACTAATGCCCTTGTTACACTGTGTTGCTGCGTTTTACAGTATTTGTTCCTTCCATTACATGTGTTGTTTGCATTCCCAGGGTCTAGCACATAGTTTTGTTCAATAAATAGCAAACAAACGAATGAGGTAATGAGGGAGTGAATAAAGATAAGATGTCCCTTATTCCCTTTTCTCATTGAAATATGTCCTTGTTCTGTGGCCTCTTCCAAAGAAGTGCAAGTTCACTGAGCATAGGGTTGCCAGATTTAGCAAAACTAAACAAAGTCTTACCATGCGATCCAGCAGTTGTACTCCTTGGTATTTACCTAAATGAATTGCTAAGTTCTATTCGCTTGAAAACCTGCATGCAAATGTTTAAGCAGCTTTATTCATAATAGCCAGAACTTGGAAGCAAGCAAGCTGTCCTTCAGTGGGTCAATGGATAAGCAAACTGTGGTCCATCCAGACAATGGAACATTATTCACCAATAACAAGAAATGAGCTATGGTGCCATGAAAAGACATGGAAAAACCTAAAATGTATATGGCTAAGTGAAAGAAGGCAATCTGAGAAAGTTACATACTACGTGATTCCAACTCTGTGACATTCTCGAAAAGACAAAACTACGGAGACAGTAAAAAGATCAGTGGTTGCCAGGGGTTAAGCGTGGGGAGGAATGAACAGCAGAGCACGGTGGAGTTTTAGGGCAGTGAGACTACTTTATATGGTGCTGTAATGGTGGATACATGTCACTGTACGTTTGTCCAAACCCATAGAACACAGCACCCAGAGTGGACCCTCGTGTAGACTATGGACTTTGGGGGATGATGATGATGTGTCGGGCTTGCTTCGCTGATGGTAGCAAGTGCGCCGTCTGGTGTGGGATGCTGATAGAGAGGGAGCTGGGCGTGTGTTGGGGCGGGATCTATGCATATGGAAACTCTCTACTTTCCCCTCAACTGTTAACCGAAAACAATTCTAAAAGGAAAAGTCTACCTCCAGAATGCGGGGAACCCAATTAAATGTGAATTTCGGTTAACAAGACCTTTGTAGTGTAAGTATGTCCCATGCAGTGTGTGTGCATGGGCGCACGTGTATGTGTGCGCCTGTGTGTGTGCACGTGTGCATGTGTGTGCGTGTGCTTGCAAAGACCTTCGCATACTGCTAAGTGTTATTGTTTGTTTTAGTTGAGACATAGTTTACATACCATAACATCACCACTGTGAAGCATACAGTTTGGTGGTTTTTCGCGCATCTGCAAAGGGGTACGCCCATCACCACCATCTAATTCCAGAGTATTTTCAACACTGCGGAAAGAAATCCCACAGCCACTAGCAACTCATCCTCCTTCACGCCTCCTCCCGGCCATTGGCAGCCACTAGTCTTCTTCTGTCTCTGTGGATTGGGGACTGGTTGCTATTTAAGGCTCCCTTGAACTTGGGGATTCCGTTTCTGTGTCCCAGCTCACAGACACAAGAAGGCCTTTCCTGAGGGCAAGGAAGGCTCAGCAACTGGAGGTACTGTTACACTCACGTTCTGAATACAAAGAACTGACGAGGCACCGGTCCTTATTTATTTATTTTTTCACATCTTTATTGGAGTATAATTGCTTTACAGTGGTGTGTTAGTTTCTGCTGTATAACAAAGTGAATCAGCTATACATATACATATATCCCCATATCCCCTCCCTCTTGCGTCTCCCTCCCACCCTCCCTATGAGGCACCGTCTTTAAATCTCACATTGATCTCATGGCACTCTCCGTCTGAATAACCCCTAAATGTTTACTGCGCATAAACATGCACTGGTGAGTCTGTGACTTAAAGGAAAATCCTAAAGTCAAAAAGTGAAAACTACATTTTACTCATAGCCTCATTTGGTTCTACAGGAAATCTTAGTTTCTATTCTTTTCTGACTATTATGCAGTTAAGGATTGGATAAAAGTATGCATTGCCTTCCTCTCTCCCTTCCTTCCTTTCTTTCTTTCCTTCTCTCTCTTTCTATCTTCCTTTCAGAACTTGTGTTCTGAAAAGAGGAACCAGGAGATTCAGACCGCGCTTGACATAGCGTGACTGGAGAAGATGTCCCTGGTCACAGTCATGATGAAGACGGGGGCGGGTCCCCCTTGTTCTGTGAGGACACCGGGTGGCACACATACTTGTGCTTCTTGTCTTTGCTTTGGCAGAGCGTGCAAAGCCCGGCTACAGTCAATCACTGAAGCGCCCGAGACATTCGGGATCAGATATGTTTTACGATAGGAGCATATTTAGGCTGTGGTGGAGAAATCTGCTTTTTATTCCAAATATATCACATCTGGGTTGTACTTAGCCAGAGGACAGTCATGTTATAATTAAAAATGAATTTGAGTTCTTATAGAATTCAAAACTAACAAGAGCCATAATTGAAAACACATGACAGTGACCGCTGAAAAAGCTAACACTTGTATTTATTTACTGTAAAGCTATCGTAAGAAAAGGGCTTATGTGGCAAAAGTAAAATACTCTGCAGCTCGATCCAAATACTTTCCCTAATGCTGTTCCTGCTCCTGGGTCTGTTCAGAGGGCTTTAGGCATATCTGGAGTCGAGGAGAAGTTTCTATTCAGTACATGTGTAAGTTATGCACTCTATGACGAAATACAGCATATTCTTGGCCTCTAAATTTCATGAACTCACTTTTTTTTCTTAAGGAACTATCTTTGAATTTGATATAATTGAGGACAGTTAGTAGAGTCACCTCATACACTTGGAGCGATATGAGGATCTCATGGCATCAACTGTTTTACCACATAAATTCCTAGTGAATGGTGCATACAAGTTCTGGGGCTGCACAAGGAGAATCCTGACCTGCAGACCTGTGGGAAAAGTTGGCAAACCATCGAAAAACAGCACAAGGTACTTGTGGCTATGTCACTGAGAGGACATCCTACACAGTTGTGGCAAGCCACGACAGCCTGTGCTACGGAGCATGGGGACCCCAGCATGGGGCACCGGAGTCCATTAACAGAGGGTGCAAGCCAAGATGAAACCACCGTGTGGCCCTGCCATCGCTAAGCACGGACTGCAGCGTCTACTGTCTGCTGGTCGGGCTGGCCACTCCTCCGTGGACGTGGCCAGTGGGGACACAAGGAGCCCAGACGGATGCAGGCAGGGAGCAGGGTCAGCGTGGCATTGGCTCCCCAGGACTCTGGTGTCGCTCGACAGCACAGAACTCAAGCACGCAGAGGGCAGAGGCCTTGAGCTGTGGGTGGCTGAAACTAGGGACATGGAGTGGTGAGCCTCGGTGGGGGGAAGCGCTGGGAACGTGCCTCGTAGCAGCTGCTCCCCAGGCTTCTCTCCATCAGCTCCCGAAGGAATTGCAGGATCTTCCACCAAGACGTGGGTCGGAGTGTGGTCAGCCTTTGCATGGGCGGCCTGTGGAGCACACGTGAGGTGCCAGGACACCACCGCGGAGGCGTTTCCTACAGAGAATTGCTCAGTGTCGGCGGGGGGCATCTGTGCCTCCACGGTCCACAGCCCGGTCCCCTGGAATCTATCAGAAGCTTGCAGTAGTAACTCTCCAAGGAATGTCTGGAGCCACGCTTGGCTACGGGGGTGTTTAAGATTGCACGGGGCTATGTGCTGGTGAAACTGGGACCAGAAGTCAATGAATCTTCCTTATCTTTCTTGGTTACTCATTCAGGCCTGGCGATAACACCCTGGACGACAGGATAAAATAATTCCTCTGTCTTCTGTCCTCCCCCCACCCCCATCTCCTGTTCTGCGTCCTGCATCTATTTCAGGGTTTGTCCATGACACGTCAGTGCCCTGAAATGTGCGTGCAAGCCCATGGGGATGACCTCCCCCATACAGGTCTGAGTTCTCTCTCCGTCCTGAGTATCAGTCAATCACTGTGGCCTGTTCCAAGATGTCCAGAGACTGAGGAGAAGGCAATGACCACAGCTGTGTTTACTGGGGGTTTGGCCTGCCAGGTGCCCCAAGATCCACCAGAAAGGCCTTCCTCTCGTGATTCCCATGCATCAGTACAAATGTTTGCCCTCAGCAATTTCATGCCGCAGACTCGAGGGATTTTTCTTCATTCAGACGCTCATGGGCTGTCAGAATTCTTGTGCTATCTTATACTGTAATGTGGAAAGCGCAGCGGATGATGAGGGCACAGAGATAAATTTAATGCGTCTCTTCATGTAATTAAGGCCTCATGATGAATGACTTTGCCGTATATGCCTGTGATTCTACTGTACATCGGATTATAGCTCTCGCCTACAGTGGTGATTTATGGCGCATCTCTCCTGTGATAGTGGAGGAGACGTTACACCGGAGCTTATCTGCTAAACCTGCTGAGAGGCTAAGTCACTTGGTTTTACCCCGTGGTGAGTCATGAGTGTCTCACTGGCCACTGCCTTGCTTCACTTCCTCCTACCTGACCTCCAAGAAGGCGTTAAACACAAGGAAGGTAAATGTGTATTTCAAGGTCTACCAGGAAATCGGGCACTACTCTGAGTATTTAAAACAGAGGGCACTGAATTCAGGAAGGTGATGGCAGGGGATGGAAGAACTAAACAGCCAACGTGGGATGGGAAGGCAAAGCAGAGCACAGCCTCCAAAAACAGTAAGCCCCCTCGGGATGGAATGCAGGATGGAAGCAATGATTTCCAAACCCAGGGCCAGCACCGCCTGCTGGAAAATGGAGGCGCTGGGATCTGTTAAAAGACACAGCAGCCCAGACGTACCGCCCATTGGGCAATCCCAGCTGGAAGCCTGCTCCCTGGAGAGCCTGGGGACCAGCCTGGGGTGACCAGCCCCAGTACCAGGAAGGGACGACAGTGCAATACACAGAATGTTTGTGCCCCCTCCCGCTGCCAAATTCTGCTGTTGAAATGCTGTTGCCCAACGTGATGGTATTAGGAGGTGGAGCCTTTGGGAGTGATGAGGTCATAGGGTGGAGCCCTCGTGAATGGATTAGCTCCCTCGTAAAAGAGACCCCAGAGAGCTCCCGCACCCCTCCACCATGTGAAGTTATATTGAGAACGCAGCTATCCATGAACCAAGACATGGGCCCTCACCAGACACTGAATCTGCCTGCACTTGATCTTGGACTTCCAGTCTCCAGACTGTGAGAAACAAATGCTTGTTGTTTACGCCTCCCAGGCTAGGGTATGTTTATATAGCAGCCCACACAGACAGGTACAAGAAATGGAGCAAATTGACAAGACTTGAGCCTTCTTGAAGCTTACCTTTTAGGGAGACATGATAAACAATAAGCATTTTATATCATTCACAATTACATTGCACATTATTATTATAGTTTACATAATGATAATTTTATGCCGCATTTTTTAGACTTTAAAAGGGTGGTGAGTGTCACAGGGGAAAACAAGTGCAGCAGAGGAAGGGGGTCAAGAGGACTGGGGTGGAGGCAGTTCCCAGCCTGAGACGTGAAGGGCAGGGTGTGCTGAACTGACAAGCTTGCCTCTGAGCAAAGACTGGACAGAGGCAAGTGTCGCTTATGTGAAATTCTTTCCCCTGGTGTATTTCAGGGAGAGGACACTGCAAGGACAAAGACCTCAAAAGAAAGCAGGCCAGAAATGTTCCAGAATCACAAAGAAAGAAAGAACGAAAGAAAGAGAGAGAGAGAGAGAAGGAGGGAGGAAGGAAGGAAGGGAGGAAGGGAGGAAGGGAGGAAGGGAGGAAGGGGGAGAGAGGGAGGGAGGAAGGAAAGGGCAGTTTCAGAAGAGGTCAGAAAGGGAAGGGGCAGCAGATCACACACCACGGGGAGAGGTATGGGCAGCTGTAAAGTAGAATCATCCCTTCAGTTTGGTCCAAAGGATGTAAATTATGTCAGCATAACAACAGGATCTGTGTATTATCAAGTAATATTTTATCTGTAAACCTGGACAACTCACCCAATATTCGATAAATATTGAGTTCTTGTTGTGTGTCAAGAGTGGCAATTTTGATAGAAAAAAAAAAAGTGCTTTCATGGAGATTCTATTCTAATTAGAGATAAAGAGCAAACAATAAAATAAATAAATGTACAAATACAGAATACAATTTCAGGCAGAGATAAGTGTTAGGAAGAAAAATGAAGCAGCGTCCAGTGAGTGAGTGGAGGTTGAGAGTGTATACGTGACTAGAGATGGAGAAATCAGAACTTGACAAAAACATATTTTTCTTGCCTTATTACAAGCCATTTTATAAATTTTTTTGGTTAAAGTGATGATAGGGAAATAAAAATCAACTTATGTACCATGTTTTATGTATTGAGAATTTTGAGGAAATTTGTCATTTCTTGTTTAATGACATTCAAAATGCAGTTCTCAGAAAGACTAGGGATATTTCTGCTGGAATTTGTGGAATTATTTTCCTTGCGGCAAAGAATGCGGTGGTGACACTTGCACGGGTGCTGGAGGATGAAGGGCTGATTGGGTGTAAAAATGTCTTTGGCTCTGGGAAACATTTGCTCATCTTCTGAGGAAGGAACAAGGTTGAAGTACAGCAAGATATGCATTGGGGCTGGAGTGGACAGAAAAAGGAGAGGACGCAAGAAGGAGCCCGGGATTAACCAAGATGGCGGAGTAGAAGGACGTGCTCTCACTCCCTCTTGCGAGAGCACCAGAATCACCACTGGCTGCTGGACAATCATTGACAGGAAGACCCTGGACTTCACCAAGGAGGATACCCCGCATCCAAGGACAGAGGAGAAGCCACAGTGAGACGGTAGGAGGGGCGCAATCAGAGTAAAATCAAATCCCATAACTGCTGGGTGGGTGACTCACAGACTGGCGAACACTTATACCACAGAATTCCACCCACTGGAGTGAAGGTTCTGAGCCCCACGTCAGGCTTCCCAACCTGGGGGTCCGGCAACGGGAGGAGGAATTCCTAGAGAATCAGACTTTGAAGCCTAGAGGGAATTGATTGCAGGACTTTGACAGGACTGGGGGAAACAGAGACCCCACTCTTGGAGGGCACACACAAAGTAATGTGTGCATCGGGACCCAGGGGAAGGAGCAGTGACCCTGGGGGAGACCGAACCGGACCTACCTGCTGGTGTTGGGGGGTCTCCTGCAGAGGCGAGTGGTGGCTCTGTTTCACCGTGGGGATAAGGACACTGGCAGCAGAGGCTCTGGGAAGTTCTCCTTGGCGTGAGCCCTCCCAGAGTCTGCCATTGACCCCACCAAAGAGCACCGGTAGGCTCCAGTGTTGGGTTGCCTCAGGCAAAAACAACCAACAGGGAGGGAACCCAGCCCCACCCATCAACAGTCAAGTGGATTAAGGTTTTACTGAGCTCTGACCGCCACAGCAACAGGGAGGGAACCCAGCCCCACCCATCAACAGTCAAGTGGATTAAGGTTTTACTGAGCTCTGACCGCCACAGCAACAGTCAGCTCTACCCACCACCAGAGCCTCCCATCAAGCCTCTTAGATAGCCTCAACCACCAGAGGGCAGACAACAGAAGCAAGAAAAACTACGATCCTGCAGCCTGTGGACCAAAAACCACAGTTACAGAAAGATAGAGAAGATGAAAAGGCAGAGGGCTATGCACCAGATGAAGGAACAAGAAAAAACCCCAGAAAAACAACTAAATGAAGTGGAGATAGGCAACCTTCCAGAAAAGAATTCAGAATAATGATAGTGAAGATGATCCAGGACCTCGGAATAAGAATGGAGGCAAAGATTGAGAAGATGCAAGAAATGATTAACAAAGACCTAGAAGAATTAAAGAACAAACAAACAGAGATCACCAATACAATAACTGAAATGAAAACTACACTAGAAGGAATCAATAGCAGAATAACTGAGGCAGAAGAACGGATAAGTGACCTGGAAGACAGAATGGTGGAATTCACTGCTGCAGAACAGACTAAAGAAAAAAGAATGAAAAGAAATGAAGACAGCCTAAGAGACCTCTGGGACAACATTAAACGCAACAACATTCGCATTATAGGGGTCCCAGAAGGAGAAGAGAGAGAGAAAGGACCAGAGAAAATATTTGAAGAGATTATAGTCGAAAACTTCCCTAACATGGGAAAGGAAATAGCCACCCAAGTCCAGGAAGCGCAGAGAGTCCCATACAGAATAAACCCAAGGAGAAACACGCCGAGACACATAGTAATCAAAGTGGCAAAAATTAAAGACAAAGAAAAATTATTGAAAGCAGCAAGGGAAAAACGACAAATAACATACAAAGGAACTCCCATAAGGTTAACAGCTGATTTCTCAGCAGAAACTCTGCAAGCCAGAAGGGAGTGGCATGATATACTTAAAGTGATGAAAGGGAAGAACCTACAACCAAGATTACTCTACCCGGCAAGGATCTCATTTAGATTTGATGGAGAAATCAAAAGCTTTGCAGACAAGCAAAAGCTAAGAGAATTCAGCACCACCAAACCAGCTCTACAACAAATGCTAAAGGAACTTCTCTAAGTGGGAAACACAAGAGAAGAAAAGGACCTACAAAGACAAACCCAAAACAATTAAGAAAATGGTCATAGGAACATACATATCGATAATTACCTTAAACGTGAATGGATTAAATGCCCCAACCAAAAGACATAGACTGGCTGAATGGATACAAAAACAAGACCCATATATATGCTGTCTACAAGAGACCCACTTTAGACCTAGGGACACATACAGACTGAAAGTGAGGGGATGGAAAAAGATATTCCATGCAAATGGAAATCAAAAGAAAGCTGGAGTAGCTATACTCATATCAGATAAAATAGACTTTAAAATAAAGAATGTTACAAGAGACAAGGAAGGACACTACATAATGATCCAGGGATCAATCCAAGAAGAAGATATAACAATTATAAATATATATGCACCCAACATAGGAGCACCTCAATACATAAGGCAACTGCTAACAGCTATAAAAGAGGAAATCGACAGTAACACAATAATAGTGGGGGACTTTAACACCTCACTTACACCAATGGACAGATCATCCAAAATGAAAATAAATAAGGAAACAGAAGCTTTAAATGACACAATAGACCAGATAGATTTAATTGATATATATAGGACATTCCATCCAAAAACAGCAGATTACACGTTCTTCTCAAGTGCGCACGGAACATTCTCCAGGATAGATCACATCTTGGGTCACAAATCAAGCCTCAGTAAATTTAAGAAAATTGAAATCATATCAAGCATCTTTTCTGACCACAATGCTATGAGATTAGAAATGAATTACAGGGAAAAAAACGTAAAAAGGACAAACACATGGAGGCTAAACAATACGTTACTAAATAACCAAGAGATCACTGAAGAAATCAAAGAGGAAATCAAAAATACCTAGAGACAAATGACAATGAAAACACGACGACCCAAAACCTATGGGATGCAGCAAAAGCGGTTCTAAGAGGGAAGTTTATAGCTATACAAGCCTACCTAAAGAAACAAGAAAAATCTCAAGTAAACAATCTAACCTTACACCTAAAGAAACTAGAGAAAGAAGAACAAACAAAACCCAAAGTTAGCAGAAGGAAAGAAATCATAAAGATCAGAGCAGAAATAAATGAAATAGAAACAAAGAAAACAATAGCAAAGATCAATAAAACTAAAGTTGGTTCTTTGAGAAGATAAACAAAATTGATAAGCCATTAGCCAGACTCATCAAGAAAAAGAGGGAGAGGACTCAAATCAATAAAATCAGAAATGAAAAAGGAGAAGTTACAACAGACACCACAGAAATACAAAGCATCCTAAGAGACTACTACAAGCAACTTTATGCCAATAAAATGGACAACCTGGAAGAAATGGACAAATTCTTAGAAAGGTATAACCTTCCCAGACTGAATCAGGAAGAAACAGAAAATATGAACAGACCAATCACAAGTAATGAAATTGAAAACTGTGATTAAAAATCTTCCAACAAACAAAAGTCCAGGACCAGATGGCTTCACAGGTGAATTCTATCAAACATTTAGAGAAGAGCTAACACCCATCCTTCTCAAACTCTTCCAAAAAATTGCAGAGGAAGGAAACACTCCCAAACTCATTCTATGAGGCCACCATCACCCTGATACCAAAACCAGACAAAGACACTACAAAAAAGAAAATTACAGACCAATATCACTGATGAATATAGATGCAAAAATCCTCAACAAAATACTAGCAAACAGAATCCAGCAACACATTAAAAGGATCATACACCACGATCAAGTGGGATTTATCCCAGGGATGCAAGGATTCTTCAATATACGCAAATCAATCAATGTGATACACCATATTAACAAATTGAAGAATAAAAACCATATGATCATCTCAATAGATGCAGAAAAAGCTTTTGACAAAATTCAACACCCATTTCTGATAAAAACTCTCCAGAAAGTGGGCATAGAGGGAACCTACCTCAACATAATAAAGGCCATATATGACAAACCCACAGCAAACATCATTCTCAATGGTGAAAAACTGAAAGCATTTCCTCTAAGATCAGGAACGAGACAAGGATGTCCACTCTCACCACTATTATTCAACATAGTTCTGGAAGTCCTAGCCACGGCAATCAGAGAAGAAAAAGAAATAAAAGGAATACAAATTGGAAAAGAAGAAGTAAAACTGTCACTGTTTGCGGATGACATGATACTATACATAGAGAATCCTAAAACTGCCACCAGAAAACTGCTAGAGCTAATTAATGAATATGGTAAAGTTGCAGGATACAAAATTAATGCACAGAAATCTCTTGCATTCCTATACACTAATGATGAAAAATCTGAAAGAGAAATTATGGAAACACTCCCATTTACCATTGCAACAAAAAGAATAAAATACCTAGGAATAACCTACCTAGGGAGACGAAAGACCTGTATGCAGAAAACTATAAGACACTGATGAAAGAAATTAAAGATGATACCAACAGATGGAGAGATATACCATGTTCTTGGATTGGAAGAATCAACATTGTGAAAATGAGTATACTACCCAAAGCAATCTACAGATTCAATGCAATCCCTATCAAATTACCAATGGCATTTTTACGGAGCTAGAACAAATCATCTTAAAATTTGTATGGAGACACAAAAGACCCCGAATAGCCAAAGCAGTCTTGAGGGAAAAAAATGGAGCTGGAGGAATCAGACTCCCAGACTTCAGACTATACTACAAAGCTACAGTAATCAAGACAGTATGGTACTGGCACAAAAACAGAAACATAGATCAATGGAACAAGATAGAAAGCCCAGAGATTAACCCACGCACCTATGGTCAACTAATCTATGACAAAGGAGGCAAAGATATACAATGGAGAAAAGACAGTCTCTTCAATAAGTGGTGCTGGGAAAACTGGACAGCTACATGTAAAAGAATGAAATTAGAATACTCCCTAACACCATACACAAAAATAAACTCAAAATGGATTAGAGACCTAAATATAAGACTGGACACTATAAAACTCTTAGAGGAAAACATAGGAAGAACACTCTTTGACATAAATCACAGCAAGATCTTTTTTGATCCACCTCCTAGAGTAATGGAAATAAAAACAAAAATAAACAAATGGGACCTAATGAAACTTCAAAGCTTTTGCACAGCAAAGGAAACCATAAACAAAACGAAAAGACAACCCTCAGAATGGGAGAAAATATTTGCAAATGAATCAACGGACAAAGGATTAATCTCTCCAAAATATATAAACAGCTCATTCAGCTCAATATCAAAGAAACAAACACCCCAATCCAAAAATGGACAGAAGACCTAAATAGACATTTCTCCAAAGAAGACATACAGATGGCCACGAAGCACATGAAAAGATGCTCAACATCACTAATTATTAGAGAAATGCAAATCAAAACTACAATGAGGTATCACCTCACTCCTGTTAGAATGGGCATCATCAGAAAATCTACAAACAACAAATGCTGGAGAGGGTGTGGAGAAAAGGGAACCCTCTTGCACTGTTGGTGGGAATGTAAATTGATACAGCCACTATGGAGAACAGTATGGAGGTTCCTTAAAAAACTAAAAATAAAATTACCATATGACCCAGCAATCCCACTACTGGGCATATACCCAGAGAAAACCGTAATTCAAAAAGACACATGCACCCGAATGTTCATTGCAGCACTATTTACAATAGCCAGGTCATGGAAGCAACCTAAATGCCCATCAACAGACGAATGGATAAAGAAGTTGTGGTACATATATACAATGGAATATTACTCAGCCATAAAAAGGAACGAAATTGAGTCATTTGTTGAGACATGGATGGATCTAGAGACTGTCATACAGAGTGAAGTAAGTCAGAAAGAGAAAAACAAATATCGTATATTAATGCATGTATGCGGAACCTAGAAAAATGGTACAGATGAGCCAGTTTGCAGGGCAGAAGTTGAGACACAAATGTAGAGAATGGTCATATGGACACCAAGGGGGGAAAACTGCGGTGAGGTGGGGATGGTGGTGTGCTGGATTGGGCAATTGGGATTGACATGTATACACTGATGTGTATGAAACTGATGCCTAATAAGAACCTGCAGTATAAAAAACAAACAAAACAACTAATACTAAACTTTCATTGGGTTATTTGTATGGAAATATGTTAATATAAATGTTTCAGACATTACATGAAATTTCTAAAAATCTTATATTTGTATTTGTATGGAAATATGTATGGAAATATGTTAATATAAATGTTTCAGACATTACATGAAATTTCTAAAAATCTTATATTTGTATTTGTATGGAAATATGTATGGAAATATGTTAATATAAATGTTTCAGACATTACATGAAATTTCTAAAAATCTTATATGTTCTGGTATAATGTTATAAGTAATAATCCTAGTTATTACTTTAAAATGTATATCTCAGAAATAACTAATTTTCTTGTCAACTGCATTATTATGAACTTTCATCAAATCTTTAACCGTGGTCATTTTTAAGTCTTTTGTCATTTACAGACAGTCCTGGGTGTACTCTGATGATTTTGCAAATATGTTCCTATAAAAGGGTTTCATCTTCAAGAAATTCATGGAAAAGACTCTGACAAGTACAGGTTTCTGGTAACTGAATGTACTGCTGAACTGAATGAATAAGCATTTTCAGAACTCTAATGAAAAACTGATGAACTCATAAAAGTGCTAACAAAAGATCAAGATGAAAAAAAAATTAATTACATGGGACTGAGTGAACTGATGAGGATGAGTATAATTTTTGTGACTTTCTGTCTGAATTTAAAAAAAAAAAAAAAAAAAAATCCCACAAGGACTCAGAGGCAAAGAATATACAAATCAATTTTCACTGCAAAGTAAAGGAGCTGTTACAGTGGAGGATTACTGGACTGAATGTCAATATTATGACATAGTATGAGTGTGTTTCATGTTTGGTAATTGCAATCATTGTTGCTTTTGTTGTGGTCATCCATGTACAATGCTTGGTGTCAGTCTATTTATGTCTTGTAAAAATAAAATACAGTGTGTATGTGTGTGAATAAAAAAAAAAAAAAAAGTGCAAATTTGGCAGAGTAATAAAACCCCAGTAATTTCAAAAAAAAAAGAAAAGAGGGAAATGTGGTGATATTTTTCAAATTTTAAAATGCATATACCCTCTGACCAGCAATCTCATATCTAAAGATTTGTTTTTCAGATATATACATACAAGCGCACCAAATGTCTGTACAAGGAAATGTATTACAGCCAAAGATTGGAAACAAACTAAATGTCCATCAACAGAAGACTTGTAAATTACAGTAAGTGCATAAAATGGAATACTGTGCAGCCTTTGAAATCAACAAGGCAGATTTCTACGAACCAATATGGCACAATCTCCAAGATCATGTGGGGAAGCAGGGGAAAAAAAGCAATGTGCAAAACAGTGTATACAGTATGCTTTGGATGTATGTATTTGCATAGAATCTCTTTGCAAAAAATACAATAAACTGTTAACAATGGTTCCTTTGTAGAAGAACTGGGGGAATAGTAATCTAGGTGGGGGAGACAGTTTTCCCTGTATACCCACTTTTGTCTTGAATTTTATACTGTATGTATGTGTTAACTACTTGAAATGTGTAAATAAAAATAAAACATTAGACTGTAAAAAAAAAAAAAAAAAAAAAAAAAAAAGGAGCCCGGGCAAACCAGGAAGGGCTGGAGGACAGGAAAAGAGATTGGGTTTAATCTACAAGTGATGGGGAACCATGGGGGGTGGGGAGGAGGAGAGCTACTTCATCTACTTTGTGCTTTGAGGGCTCAGTCTGCTGACATTGGTCAGTAGTGGGAAGGGCAGGTGTGAAGGCGAAGACCCCCTCGACAGCTATCGAAGTAGTGAACAGAAAAGAGCAGTGTCAGAGGAGGTGCTAACAGAGGTCAGATGTGAAATAGGTGTGTCAGGGCTGTGTAACACGATATTGTTGGCAAGACTTGGGCAAGAGTGCACAGGCAGGAGGCAAGCCATGTGGTTCCATCACACTGAGAATGCCATTTGCCCAACACTTGGCCTCTGCTTTATACTAGGGGTGGGCAGACTTCTTCCATAAAGGTCAGGTAGTCCATCTTCTAAGCTTGGTGCATCATAATGTTTCTGTTACAACTACTCACCTCGGTCCGTGTAGTGTGAAAGCAGCCACAGATAGTATGCAAATGAGTGGAAGTGGCTCATTTTTTGTTCCAATAAAACTTTATTTATAGAAACAGAAGGCAAGCAGGATTTGGCTCCTGGGCTCTAATTAGCTGGCCTTGTTTTAGAACCTTGGACCACCCGTAAAATTTCCTGACCTCTGCTCCGTGTAAGAGATTGTGGCCAGGTACTCTGGCCGTCCATATGTCCAGGGACCCATGCTTCTGGACATTTTGAGCCGTTCAGTACCCACCACCACCACCCCCAACCTCTGACCTGTAGGTTCACTTAATCTCTGGACTACAATGAGTCTTTTGAGCAGTTCACTGAAATAATATCATTCTTCTTGGTGTTTACTTTTTACTTACAAATCTTTCACTTCTGTGTAAGATTTTAATGCTAGCCTTTAACTTCAGGTTATTACAGATGAAGCCATGGGTGCATTTATTCTGCCTCCCAATTACTTTCTTCCTTCTATTAAATCCTTTTCTGCATTTTTGGTGTCTGGAAGGATGGTCTATTACAAAACGTGTGGAATTTGGAGTACCTGGACCTGGGTTTGGATAACAGTTCCACACTTACCCACTGGGATTGGGCAATTGCTTAACTTCTGGGAACCTTCATTTCCTCATCTGAATACTCAAATAATATTTCCTTTGCAGCCTAGTTAATATTAAACGATAACCTAAAGTACCAAAGTACCAGACATTGAAACAATTTAGGATTTCTTTCTTATTTTTTTAATTAATTTTTATTGGAGTATAGTTGATTTACAATGTGGTGTTAGTTTCTGCACAGCAAAGTGAATCAGTTATACAGCAAAGTGAATCAGTTATACACATACATATATCTACCCTCTTTAAGATTATATTCCCATATCGGTCATTACAGAGTACTGAGTAGAGTTCCCTATGCTATACAGTAGGTCCTTATCAGTTATCTATTTTATATATAGTAGTGTGTATATGTCAATCCCAATCTCCCAGTTTATCCCTCCTCCCCTTCTCACTTGGTAACCATAAGTTTGTTTTCTACATCTGTGATTCTATTTCTGTTTTGTAAATAGGTTCATTTGTACCATTTTTTTAGATGCCACATATAAGCAATATCATATGATATTTGTCTTTGTCTGACTTACTTCACTCAGTATGACAATCTCTAGGTCCATCCATGTCACTGCAAATGGCATTATTTCATTCTTTTTTATGGCTGAGTAACATTCCATTGTATATATGTACCACGTCTTCTTTATCCATTCCTCCGTCGATGGACATTTAGGTTGCTTCTATGTCCTGGTTATTGTAAATAGTGCTGCAATGAACATTGTAGTACATGTATTTTTTCGAATTATGCTTTTCTCCGGATATATGCCCAGGAGTGGGATTGCTGGGTCATATGGTAGCTCTATTTTTAGTTTTTTAAGGACTCTCCATACCGTTCTCCATAATGGCTGTACCAGTTTACATTCCCACCAACAGTGCAGGAGGGTTCCCTTTTCTCCACATCCTCTCCAGCATTTATTGTTTGTAGATTTTTTGATGATAGCCATTCTGACCAGTGTGAGGTGGTACCTAATTGTAGTTTTGATTTGCATTTCTCTAATAATTAGGGATATTGAGCATCTTTTCACGTGCTTTTTGGCCATCTGTATGCTTTGGAGAAATGCCTATTTAGATCTTCTGCCTATTTTTTGATTGGGTCGTGTTTTGGATATTGAGCTGCATGAACTGTTTGTATATTTTGGAGATTAATCCCTTGTTGGTTGCTTTGTTTGCAGATATTTTCTCCCATTCTTTTGGTTGTGTTTTCATTTTATTTATGGTTTCCTTTGCTGTACAAAAGCTTTTAAGTTTAATTAGGTCCCATTTGTTTATTTTTGTTTTTATTTTCATTACTCTAGGAGGTGGATCAAAAAAGATCTTTACGTGATTTATATCAGAGAGTGTCCTGCCTATGCTTTCCTCTAGGAGTTTAATAGTATCCAGTCTTATACTTAGGTCTTTAATCCATTTTGAGTTTACTTTTGTGTATGATGTTAGAGAATGTTCTAATTTCATTCTTTTACATGTAGCTGTCCAGTTTTCCAAGCATCACTTATTAAAGAGACTGTCTTTTCTCCATTGTATATTCTTGCCTCCTTTGTCATAGATTAAGTGACCATAGGTGTGTGGGTTTATCTCTGGACTTTCTATCCTGTACCATTGAGCTATAATTCTGTTTTTGTGCCAGTACCATACTGTTTTGATGACTGTAGCTTTGTAGTATAGTCTGAGCCTGATTCCTCCACCTCTGATTTTCTTTCTCAAGATTGCTTTGGCTATTTGGGGTTTTTTGTGTTTCCATACAAATTATTTGTTCTAATTCTGTGAAAAATGACATTGGTAATTTGATAGGGATTGCATTGAATCTGTAGATTACTTTGGGTAGGATTTCTTTCTTAACACATATCAAGTCAAATAGAAGGCGCTGAACCCACTAGAAAATGCTAAGATTTGTGAAACCTCCAATTAATAGTTTACTGTTTTCTAATATTTTCATAAAGTTCCAGTGACCTCTTAATTTGACTGTTTATGAACATTATGCAAATAAAGCACATAAACTTTAAGTATATATTTAGAAGAGATATTCAACTAATTGGTTATTCTTAGGGAATACAAGATGTAGAGCAGGAAAACCACATTTTCTAAATTTTTGTTAAAATGTCCTACCAATATACAGTGACAGAAATAGTGAATAGCTCTATAAGGGCAGAGATTTTTAATATAGTGAGATAGGTAACAGTCACAAAACTCAGAATGTTTTAAGCCATTTACCAGTGCTTCATAAATAGATATAAATACAGATCTCACATTTTGCATCTATAAGCATCGACATTATAATAGCATCATAAAAAGTGCCACACATTTTCTTTTATTCATTCCTAGTACATCAACTTAATGTTCATGCTAGGCTTGGAAACCCAGCTAATAATCATCTACCAGCACCTTTATGTCCCAAGTTTCATTACATTATTTTGAACCAACAATTTCTTTTTCACTTAAATCTCACAGTTACTAGACTAGTCATTTAGCATGAAAAATAAAAATCAATACAGTCAGTCAGTGTAATTGCAAAGTCTGGGAGGATGGTTCCATAATTGCTTTTAAACTATCTTCTAGAAATCTTGTGAGATTGGAAATAAATAATGGCCACACACATTTAGAATATAGAGAGAAAATGCAGCCAAGTTGTAACCAGGGTGGCAGTTGTAGTCATACTGACTACAAGTAGAGTTGAAGTGTGTTCGAGCCCCATATTAGAAATCACGGCATCGGGTTAAGATTTTTGAAGAGAATTACCCTCTTAATTCATTTTTATAGCTTTATTTTACAGAGATATTCATTCCATTTTTCATCCTATAAAGGATTTTAACATCATATGACAAATGTGTGTTCCTTTCTTATATTCTCTTCTGTCTTCATGGAAGGTACCAGGGTGTAGACAAATTCAGCTGGCCCAGAGAAGAAAGCAGGCAAGTAGTGCATGGCTTAAATGAGAATGACACTGAGTGTGTCCTATGACGTCCCATGCTTGTGTGCACGGAATAAAGATTAGTGCATTTAAGCCTCACAACCAAGCTATGAGCAGGACACTGCCCCCTAGTTCACAGATTCAAGAACATCTATTTTTACACATATTAACCTCTCTGAAATTGAGGTGGGGCTCCCAGCACAGTCACAGCGTCTCACGGTCACCGGTGGCCAGACGGCAGGTGGGAGACAGTCATCTTCCCTGAACGTTGTCATGGCCATCGTTCACTTCTGCTGGGTTTTGTGAACTGTTGGTGCTACACACGCTGGTTCTCCATGCCCAGCAGATGACACTAACAGTGGGAGAAATCTCCAGCTCTCCCCTTTGAGGAGCGGCTCTCAGCGTGCTGCTGGGCTCCTGTCAGCGCTCAACACGGGATCCGCAGAGGTTTTGTGAGTCTCCCACCTGATAGCCCCGTTTCAGGGCGGGTCACCTCTGACTCAGTGCCTAAGGACGTGGGAAGGGCCCAGCAAGCCGCCTCGCTTGTCCCGTGTGAACGGGGCATTCAGGGAGGCACCGCGGCTTCCCACCGTGGCTGCGACCCCTTGGTGGGAACCTCTCGCTCCCACTCTCATCACCTGAGGCAAAGCCCTTGGTTCCCAGAGTTTCCCCTAAGTGCCGGGCTCTGGTTCACCAGTGGTTTGGCTGAGATGAAACCCAGCAGTGTCCACCGGGCTGCAGTGGCCGTCCGCCCTCAGCACCAGCGAGGCAGGTCCAGAGGTGGACGGCACGTGAGGCCATTCTCACAGCGCTGAGCAACTCTCGACTGGATGAACCCTGTTTTATTTACTGATCCTCTGGGGGTTGCCGTTTAGACCACTCCAGACCTGACAGCTGTGATTAAACCCCGTGGTCACCAGCGCAGGTGACCCCAGCCAGGGCCCCTTCTCTGCTGAGAGACTGATGGCAGTAAAGCTGCACCACCCAGATGGTCCCCAGTGCTACCTGGTGATGGGTGACCTTGGCCCTGCAGCCCCCCATCCGGGCTCTTCGTGGTGCCCTCCCCTGCTTGCTGTCAAAGCGTTCATTGCTTTTGAACTTACTCGACACAGTGTCAGTAATGCTTGTCAGACACCTCAAGACCAAGTGCAGTTTGCTGGCTCGTTACAAAATGATCCCAGCAGACCAGTAACAGCCTTCACTTGCCTTCAGGTAGCTGGGTAGGCAAGTTCAACATTTTAAAAATACCTCATTCTTAGCATTCTTTGGAACTAGAAAAGTTGAATGGTTGAATACTTGTTGAAAAGAGAAGCTCATTCGATAAGGAAATGCAAACTGTGGGACTGAATATCATTGTCTAGAGTGGTGTAAACATCTCCACCTATGAATAAGTAACCTCCAGAGGATGGAGACTTTATTTTGTCTATTATTGCGACACAGTGTCTGGAACAGTGCTTGAAACATAGTGAGAGGCTCAGAGAGTCACTGAATGAATGGATATTATTTAACTTGTTGCTGGACAAGTAAAATATAAAACTAATCATGTTAAAATCATGAGGCGGAGGGAGGAGAGCAAATGAGAAACAGAAACTGATTTAACTGTACCCCTCTCCTGCCAGGCGGAGGAAAGGAGGAGGAGAGCCGGTGAATGCATGCTCTTGTGTCCCGGGGCTGCTTCTGGTCTCTGATTCAGGGCAAGAGGCCAGCCAAGTGCAGCCTGTGGGGATGGAGCTGTGGAGCCCGTAGCTGGAAGTGAGGCTGTGGAAGGGGGAGCTCGTTACAACCTTCCAGTAGTTAGGGAGAGGGAGAGAGAGAGGGAGAGGCTTTTATCTTCCCAAGAAGTTCCACTGAGGCAATTTGGAGAGGGAGTGGAGTGAAGGCGGGGTAGGGGTGGGGATCCAGAAGCGAAACCATACAAGAAACGGAAAGCTTTTATATGGTTCATTTCTAATTCAAAACATCCAGAACTTCATTTTGAAATATTGTGTCTCCTTTTTTTTCTTTTTTTTTGCGTGGTTATATATTGTTGTTTTAATTGAAGGACACATTTGTTTATTTGTTTCGTTTTTCCTAGAAGTACTGCTTGGATATCCTTGATGTAGGAATTAGTCACATTGGTGGTTCTCAACCTAGGAAAGGGAGCAAGATTGTCCCCCAGAGGCACGTGGCAGCGTCTGGAGACCCCTTCGGTCGTCACACTGGGGAGAGGGTGCTACCGGCATCCAGTGGGTGGAGGCCGGAGATGCCACTCACCATCCTACAGTGCCCAGGACAGACCTCGCAGCAAAGAAGGCTCCTGTTCAAAGTGTTAATAGTGCTGATGTTGAGAAATCATGAGTTTCCTACCATCTTCATCAAATTCTCATAATTTTTCTCAAATCTCTCATTTGAATTCAGGGACAAAAATTCTTCTTGATACTCAACTCTGGTGGCATGAAAATCACCTAAATGCCTTAAAAATTACTGATACCTAAGCCACCACAGACCATTAAATGGAGATGTCTTGAGTTGGGGCCTTGAGTTGGGCATCTGCATTTTTAAATTACTCGTGGTCACAAGCATTGAGCAGCACTGATTTTAATGATGCAACACAGGAAATTAAAACCACCAGAGTTGATTTACCTTATCTGTGTTTAAAATATCTACAAATAAAATGATACAGCTCTCCAGCTTAAATGAGAATATAATAGCTACCGTTACTCCGTGGCTTCTTATGTGCTTCTTATATTTTGTAAAAGGATTTTCTTTCACTTAGATATGGAAAAATGTGCATTAAAAATGTTTCCAGTCTTGTAAAGATAGATCTGGAATAGGATAAAAATATTTACTTCTTTGTCTTGACATGTTGGTAGCAACGCTTAACTTCTAAGTCCATTTTTTTTTTAGTGAACATTTCAGTGACTTATTGGAGATGCAAAATAATAGTAATAATAATAAAAGTTATAGAGTATTTTATGCTATTAGTGTGCTAGGCTACAAGTCCAAATATAAGACCATTATAATTTCTCTATAAATAAAAACTGGGATATACAATACCTATGGATTGATAACTTTAAAATAACTTTTAGAATAATTGTGGTTTGGATTGAAACATTTTAGTTTTGGGTTGGATTATTAGTTTATTTACTTTCCTTTTAACTAAGTTTATGCTAGTGTGCAAGTGTTGTGTTTTTGTTTTTCTTTCTCTTCAACGCCCAAGACTTTTCCAGAGTTACTTATGAGGTTAGAAATAGAAGCAGACTTTCATGTATTAGGATTCTCCAAAGAAACAGAACCAATAGAAGATAGGTAGGTAGGTAGATAAATAGATAGACAAACAGATGATAGATAAATAGATTAGATACATGGATAACAGATAACTAGATGATACTGTAGATAGATAGATATGCTAGATAGAGAGAGAGAGCTAGCTAGGCAGATAGATAGATAGATAGATAGATAGATAGATAGATAGATAGAAGAGATAGAGATTTATTATAGGAATTGGCTCATGTGGTTATGGAGTCCAAGGAGTCCCACCATCTGTCATCTGCTATCTGGAAAACCAGGAAGGTCAGTGGTGCAATTAGGTCTCAGTACCAAGACCTGAGCATTCTGGGGCAGATGGCGTAGGTCCTGGTCCGAATCTGAAAGCCCAAGAACCAGGAATGTGGATGTGTGTGAGCAGAAGCAGAGGAAGAAGCAGAGAGAGAGAAAACGCCCCTCCCTTGCCCTTCTGTTCTCATCAGGCCCTCAGTGGATTGCATGGTGGCCACCTGCATTGGTGAGGGCCATCTTTATTCAGTCTACTGGTTCATGCGCTCATGTCTTCCAAAGACACCCTCTCAGACACACCCAGAGATAACATTTTGCCAGCCATCTGGGCATCGCTTAGCCTAGTCAAATCGACACGTGAAATTAACCATCACAGTTCCTTTATCATATTAATAAATGGTTTCCCACGAGCATGAAAAAGATCATGTTTGAAGAGAGTCTTTCCTAAAACTCACTCAAGTAATCAAAAAGATAGATAAGTCTAACAAACATGGAGAAAACAATTCAGTAATATCATAGTAACAGAAAACCCTCAAATGGCTGATAGAAAGATTTAGTTTAGGTTAGGTTATATCTGATATAGATATAATCAGGAACATATCTTTTCCTGATATTACATTACTTGAGACCTTCCCCAGATTACAGGTCTGGGTTTTCCAGACATCACCAATCCATGAGTCTAGGGGAGGCTTTATTATAGTAGGAACTATTCTCCTGGTTTGTGATGGTCTTTAATCCTTGTAGCTCTGCCCTTTTACATGTATCCATACTTGCTCCCTATGTGACCTCATTCAGCCCGTGGTTTTGAATATCATCTGTGTGATGATGAGCCTTAAAATTTTCTGTTAGGAGAGTGAAGAGCTGAGAAACAAGGCGTCCCCTATCAGTGGGCAGGCAGGAGGTGCACAGGAGACCATGCCATGGGCGGTGGTTGTTTAAACCCCGCAGTTCTCATAGTCTCCCAGTGAGTCAGTTCCCTGTCTTGTACTTTTTACCTTCTCATTTTTCTCACAGTCACATATTGTCTTCCTAGGGACACGAAACAGGTCTACAGAGTCCGGAGCTATTGCATTCTCAAGGTCAACATTCTTCAGTCATTTGAACGCTACCTTTTTGTTCCTTATTATTCCCAAGAATAACTTTCGACTACTAAGACTTATTCTTCTCTGGCTTTGTACTCAGAAAAAAAAAGAATTGCTTTTTGACTCTTCTTTCAACAAGAATACATTTAATATTGCTCTAGAAGACCTGGGCCCTGAATTGCTGCTTAAATAAACATGTAGTATCTGGTACTGTTAATTTTACTTCTATATATATATATATATATATATATATATATATATATATTTAAATTTATTTATTTATTTATTTATTTATTTATTTATTTATCTATTTATTTATGGCTGCATTGGATTTTTGTTGCTGTGCGCGCAAGCAGGGGCTACTCTTTGTTGCGGTGCGCGGGCTTCTTACTGCGGTGGCTTCTCTTGTTGTGGAGCACGCAGGCTTCAGTAGTTGTGGTGTGTGGACTAGGCACGCAAGCTTCAGTAGTTGTGGTGTGTGGACTTCAGTAGTTGTGGCTCGCAGGCTTTAGAGCACAGGCTCAGTAGTTGTGGCGCCCGGGCTTAGTTGCTCCGCGGCATGTGGGATCTTCCCGGACCAGGGCTCAAACCCGTGTCCCCTGCATCAGCAGGCAGATTCTCAACCACTGCGCCACCAGGGAAGTCCCCCATTATATTTTTAAATTAAATTTCAGGAACATGGAGTTGGATGAATTATAATTCCTGGTCCAGACATTTTCACCATTTTCCAGCTATGGCCCCTTTTACATATTCAACTAGCTATTTAATTAGTTATTGTTAAGAGTGTAATGGACACCAGAAAATCCCATTACCAACAACAAAAGCCAGGTCTTTTACAATCAACCAACCCTCTTGCTTTCTTCACCATAACCCTGCAATCTAGGTCAGCTATCCCTGTTTCTTTCTTTTTAATGTAGATTTATTGCATTTGTCTGCTTACTAATTAATTTGATTCTACTTATCTTTAACTTTATGAAAAGGATATCCTGCCATACTAATCTCTTGGCAGTGTTTTTCACTGCCAAGTTGTTTTTAGTTTTTAAGGTTGATCTTTAACATGTACATCTCCGTAATTAATTTGTTTTGATAGCTGTATACGACTTCATTATGTGTATGCATCTGCTCTTCCAGTGATAGACATTTTGTTGGTTTCAAGGTCTTGCTAATCTGAGCTGTGCTATTATAAAAACTTGCTTGTCTGTGGTTTTTGCAATACACATGCAATAGCTTCTCTTGGGTTGCCCAGGAGTGTAATTGAGGGATCATCAGCTGTGTGAGTGGTTGGTTGTTTACAGGTGATGTCTGGCCCTTTTCCTGAGTCATTGCATCAGTTTACAGCCCCACCAGCAATGAATAAAAGTTTCTTGGAGCCACCTACTCTCTGAGAGGTAGCATGGTCGGACTTTCAGTTGTACCCGAGAGAAAGGGTGTAGAATCACATCTGCTCCGGTCTTATTTTAGATATTTGTTTTCCTGGTCATCAGTGATGCCAAACATGCCTTCATCTGTCTTTTAGAAATATGTGTTTCCTCATTTGCCCGTGCTTGTTCATAACTGTCGCTTATTTTTCTTTTGGTCTGTTTATGCTATTTTTATTGATTTGTAGGAATTCACTCCCTGGTCTTCACTCTAATATTTTGTCAGTGGTGAAAATATTTTTCTTCCACTTTGTAATGAGTCTCTTTTCTTTCTTTAAGATGTTTTTGATGAACACTATGTCTTAATTTTTAATATAACTGAATATATCTTTTTAAAAAAAAAGTGAATGCATTGTGTGTTTTATTTAAGAAATGCTTCTCTAGTCTCTAGTTCTGGATTTATCTTTGATCTAACCTCTGATTTGTTCTCTCATGTCAGATGATGGTTTGAGGACTTCCTCACTTCCCCGGGCCTAATTCAGGTTTTGCTGGAGGGTAAAGCTGAAGCTTTGAGCTGGAAGCTCTCTCACCTGGGACTGAGCTTCCGGCCCCAGTTCCACATCTCTGACTCTGGGGGCAAATGTTGGTGCTGCATCCCAGCCCTTTGCCGCCCCCTGCAGGCGGCTGTAACCAGGGTTGCTGCATTAAATCAGCCAAATTGCATGCTGGGAAGCAGAGAGAAGGGTGTGGCCTGATGAATTTCCATTTGTTTCAGGTCTCAATAATTTCAGGTAATTCTTATGCGGTTCCTGAATCCCCACCCCTCATACTTTCAGAACCTCACATAGTTACAGGAATAAACTATTTCTGCGTCAAACATGCTGAATTCAGAAACATCATGCTCCGTGGAAAAAAAGCCAGAGACAACACTTCATACTGTCGTTTATATGACGTTCTGGAAAAGAGAAAAATGGAAGGACAGAAATCAGATCACTGGTTGCCAGAGACTGGGAGCGAGGGCAGGAAATGGGTACAATAGGGCATAAGAGAACTATTCGTGGTGCTGGGAATATGCTATATCACAGTTGTATTGGTGGTCACACAACTGCATACTTTGTTAAGACAAATTACGTCTTAATCAAATTGCTCATTTAAAATTTACAAATTGTATTTTATGTAAGTTAGTTCTGTTTTTAGTAGATTTACCTCCATAAAGCTGACGAAAAAGTAAAGAGTTAAATGAGGAAAGAATGTATAATTTAACTCCCCAACGATCAAATTTTATGCAGCAGGCACCTAAAGAGGTGTGTTTAAGATCAGGTAGAGTGTTTGACCAGGTGTAGAAAAACGGCTCTGGTGTTCACATCTGCTGTGCGAGTTCTTTTTGGATAACATCCGAGGTTTGACCGCTTGTCTTGGACACTCTGGAGAGGCAGATGGTCGTTGTACCTGGGTATTTGCTTTTCTCTTTAGTCTGTCATCATTTATATATTGTCAAATAAGCTGTTTTGAGAAATCCTTTTAGAAAGTGGACTTCGTTTTCATGTTCGGAAGCTAATGTTCATTTCAGAAGTCGTTTGAAAATCATCTTTACCTTTCCATCAGTGGGAACTGACTCTTCCAAACTAAAGATGTATTGCTCTAACACGGTGGTTCTCAGCTGGGGGTCACTGAGGGGACACACGGTGCTATCGGGAGACAGTTTTGTTAGATGATCGTGTGGGGGTGGCGTGTGGATACCACTGACATCTAGTGGGTGGAAGCCAGATCGGCTCCCCGTGGTAGAGGACGCTCCCCACGGCAAATTATCCCCAGATGTCAACAGCGCTGAGGTTGGAAGCCCTGGTATAAAATTTGTACTAAAGGAGTAGTTAAAAACAAAAACAAAACGTACGTTATAAATCCCTTCGTTAATACTGTGAATGCTATATGTACCTTGCCTAGTTTGGGCACTTATTATTAACTGAAGGTCTGTACCTAATCTTTTCGAAGTATTACCTCAGAATAATCCTGGGAGGTAGTTTCTGTTACGATCTCTGTTTTGCAATGGGAAGATTCGGGAACGCAGGGAAGGGAAGGAATTTGCCTAGGTGGCACATCCCTCGTTGCTCCTGTTGAGATTTTAACACCAGGTTGATTCCGAACTGATATTTTTCACCCCTCCTAGTCTTCAAGCTACATCATTTCTCACAATCCCTTAGCATCTGAAGAGGCAAGTATGAAGTCATAACTTTATAATTTTTACAGTTACAGCTATAATTTCAGTTAATTATTTGGCAGGGAGGGAAAAATCTCTATCTAGGGTAAAAAGTCTTTGGTATTAAATTAACATTGATTAACATTGAATAGGTGCACCTAATTCTCTGAAAACAGGAAGGGGCTTAGATCACTTTCATTTCTTTCGTTGTTCGTAATGCCAGGAAGCAGTAATTCACTTAGTGAGATCCTGCTGATGTGACAGAGTCAGCCAGATCTCACTGATCCCAGACTCCTCTTAGCTCCTCTTACTATGTCTCAGTGACCCAGGTACACGTCTGCCGGTACGGTTGCTCTCAACTGAACACTTTTCCTAGCTCAGTCCTCACATATGAAGAACAGTATGAATATCAACATGTCGAACGTAAATTTCTCCAGGATGACTGTGGTCTGTAATCATCCAAAAGGGTAGCTACTAATTATTTGCAGGAGAAGAAAAAGAAACGGATTGAAAGTTCTTCTTGAGCTCAGAAGTTGTTGCATTGTCACCAACGACTTTCTCTACATGATGCAACATCCAGAAGGACCGTAAGAAGAATGTTCCCACTAGGAATCCCACTTAAACACTAGGGGAACCCCATTTACCGTCTTTGATATCCAATTCTTGTCCATCTGTGTCCCAGAGAAGCACAGATTGCTAAGAAAACAGAGCACACAGAGCAAAGTAGGCTTGGCATTCCTTGTCTGGAACTCAAAGTCAACCTGTTGTGTGAGAGGGCGTGTGAGCCTGTGAAGAGGGGTGGGCAGGAGGGCGTCCAGAAGCAACTGTGTGGAGAGAGGAGGGAGGGGAATGACCTTTGATTTCTGATTCCTGGAAGCACCCAAAGGCAATCAGAGGCAGAATGTCCCCCAGCTGGTTCCTGTTAGCCACTATAGAAAACCCTGGAAGTAAACCCAAACGTTTTTGGTTTTTGTTTTGTTTTGGTGCTGGGGGACACTTTTTTTTTTAGCCCCTGCAGATTCAGAAGAGAAAAAGATTAATTCCGACCTTAGTTACATTCATCAGTCTATTATTCCCTTGGTCCCAGGGTATCACAGTGCTTCACCTCAAATTCTTAAATGTGTTTATCTTAATCTCTTGACTGTTGGTTCATCTTGTGTAAAGTGGCCAGTGAGCGATGAAAGGCAGTTTCTGGGTCTTCTTTCTGTTTGCTAACACTGAAGATAAAGGCTGTCAACTTTATTTGCTTTAGTTTCCCCTGGTGTTGAATTTTATTCACCTAAGTCTCATATTTTAGGAAATCTTAACAAGCAAGCAATGCGTGAGCTGCAAAGGTGTTTGGAACAGGAGCTACTTCAAATATAATTCACGCGCAGGCTGCCTTTGTCGTTTAGTTTTGTAGTGAATAGTTTGAGAAGTGCTTGAAAGCTGGGAAAAAATTCATTTGAAGACAGCTGTGCTCATTTCCCTAGTTTAGTTCAGTGTGACTGTAGTTAAGGAGGAAAGCTTTCCTGTGTTGAAGTCCACAGTGGAATTAGTCTAGTTGCTATTAATTGAGAACGTTGCATGATTATCCCAGTCAGATTTATGCCTTAAAGTTGATGTCCTCAAATTAGGTTATCAAACAGAGGATTCTGTCGACTGCCGTCACGTTTTATTTAGATGGCCAGCGTGTGGCGCTGTTTCCTGCTAAAAGTTGCCTTTTTCATTTTCAGAAACTCCTCCGAACCTATGGTATTTACATGGCTCAGTGGAAATTTCCATGGGCTGAACAACATCAAAGAAGAACAACCCCACTTCAGTCTTTCAACAGAATAGAGCTTCAGTTTTCTGAGGAGCACCTGTGTAGGTTTCTTTTCATGTTTAGGAATGAAAATCAGAATAAAAGCATGATTATTTGAGCTTCCTTTTAAAAAGCCAAAAAAGTCTCATTTTACAAAATTTTAAATATGAATTTTACTGCACAATTTATTATTCATTTCCCGTGAATAGCAGGCCCTTCAGAAGTGAGAAATGAGGTTTTCAGTTAAAGTTATCTCATTTAAGATTTGGGATAAAATTATATAATTTACATTTCTTTCAACTCGCTTATGCTTCTCAAAATGTATGTTTGGGGGCAAACTGGTAATATTTTGGTCATGTCAAGAAGCTGAAATACACAAGTTACTTTTTATATTTTAGTGTCCCGCATTTGGCTGTTACATAGTATTTCTTTTACGGCTATTTATATGTTTTTCAGTATCTACAGCTTATATATAAAATCAAATGTGAGAACTCCGACTCTTTCTGGTTGCTCATGGTAGTGTTGCTAACATTAAAATTTGTGTAAAATCAGTTAATTGCCTGGTCTTTGGGACAAGTGTTCAATTCTACTGACACTGAGCATTCTTTGAAATCATCGGGTTTTAAAGGCCCAGTGTTCCTTGCATGGGCAGCAGCTGTTATGCTCAATAAGACGCTAAAATCAACAAAAGCCCTCAAATAAGCTACAGTTAAAATTTCCTGGGGCTGTGAGGGTAAAAGTATTTACAGCTGGATATCACCATCACCATACAATTGATCCCTGAAACATAAAAATGCACACACTCCTATACATTTTTTTAATAAGTATTTAAATTTTAGTAATTATTGCAGGGACAATAAAACTTTAGTGATGACTTAATCTAGAACGGGCTCTTAGGATGACTGCAGAACAGGTACCAAACAAATTTAACACTAATTGATGGATTGATGGTGACTTTGGGGGAAGGAAGGGAAAAAGGGCAAGGAGACAAATTCTTGAAGCGTAGTAGTAGCTTGAAATTGTGATATTTGACAATTCTTTGTATATTTTACAGAAAAAAAGTTTAAAATTTTCATTACAATATTCTTCAGCACACAAAAGTAATAGCAAACACATTTCTGATACTTCTTAGTAATATCTTAGTAAGCATCGAGGTAATTAAAAATAATACCTTTAAACCTGTGTATACTGCAACTGAATTTTTATAATCTTGCTGAAGAGGAACATGTCTTGTAAACTAAAATTATCTCCAAGTAGGATATTTACATTGCAAGATGAAAAAAGCAAGCAGATAATTGCAAATGGATATGCACGTCCTTTTCCAAAAAGCTGAGGGTATATTCAGTGACCCAGTGCAAAATGCTATAATTTTCATTTGTAAATGATTAAATTTGCTATCAGGGAACAGATTGGTCCAGCGCCATAGAGGTTCACCCCATTCTTACCTGAAATCATATTACAAAGGATGCAAATCTGATATTTAGACATGCAGTTCTTAACTGCATCTGAGCTCCCCATTTCACTTTTTTTTTTTTTTCTTTTTTTTAAGAGCTCTCTCTATGTTCCCTGGATCATGCAGTTCAAAGCTGAGCAGACGAGAGTTAAGTCTGGAGGAGGGGGAAAGCCCAGTTGAAGAAGAGATCTGGAAGAGTCTGGCTACCAAATTCTGACAACTCCGCATGCAGATGTAGAGGTGAGTATGGGCCAAGGCTCTAGCATGGCTCACTTCTTGGTTTTTCTCAAGATGTTAATTTTTAATTTTTTAAATTTAATTTTAATTTCTCTGATGTTAACTGCAGTTTCTGAGAGAAGATGCATGTTATTGCATCATCCAGTGAAAGCAATTAAAAGGAAACTGGGCACCATGTGTGAGTTCCCTGCCCTCACTTCACTGTCCCCTATAAACCAGTGACCATGGACCACACTAGGTTTAAAACTCATAAATGCCATCGAATTAAAGTACTGGTCTTCTCCAGCTTTAGAGCAAGCTCTCAATTTGCTTTTCCAAGAGGGGAATGCCAGAGAAAGATTGTGCTTGCTTCCTTCACAGTTTATCCTTATCGAATGCAGCTGAAAAGCCTTTAAAAAGACAAGCCGCTGGCCCCCAAAAATGACTCTAAGAGTGTCTTGGCTAAATGTTTTGGAAAAAATATATCAATATGATTATTAAGAAGTAGATAGGTATGTCCAATCTATATCAACACACATACCTAAAAAAGGTACTTTAAACAAAATGAAGTCATAGATGCTACTGAAATCAAAGCTTCCACTCCATTTTAAATGGGGCACATGTTTTCTAAATCAGTTCTCTCTCAAACCTGTCCGTGGCTCACTTGCTATAGGATCAGGAGGCGTTGTTTCGAAGCTGAGATTCCAGGGCTGCCTTACCTCAGATATGCTTACTTAGAATCTCTGAACGTGGAGTCTTGGAGTACACCTTTAACAAACCTCTCAGGGGCCTCTTATTCTCTGCTTAAGGAAAAAAAAATATATATATATATATATAAAGGAGAAGAAACTGATAACCTAAATCAATTGCAAGGAAGAGCATAGCTAACTTTTTGGAAACTGGGAATGGGGGCCTTGTTTTGTGTTTCTTCTGTAACCTGACTGAGATGGACCACACATTCTGGTCCATCTGTGTTCATATACATAGAGATAAGAGTCAATTAAGGCCCTTTTCTACTCTCTTTAATAGATGGGTGTTTTGTCATTTAAGTCCCACTGAAGTCAATATGAGGTTCATTTCCTCTCCAAATTCAGACCATGAGGTCCAACTTGGCTTTGAGGAAAGACATACTAAGCGTGTTCTTACTAAGGCACCTGGACGAGTCCCACCCATCCATTTACCTGTCATTCCTCCCATACCTACTTCTGGTTCCCCTCTCATGTGGTTGGTCTCCAGGAACGTAGGGTATGGCTTACCCAGTCATGTCAAAAGTTAGGGAGTTTCTGTGCCAATTCAAAGGGTCAGCTGTGTAATTGATTGCGCATATGTGAGCAGAATAAAATAGTAGATTTTGACTGTTATTCCGACTTTACCAAAATGCTTTCCTTTTCAAAGTTGCCTTAAACTGCAATTAAAATAAATAGCATGAAAAAAGCCAGCATAATCACAGAAGATGTCTGTGATAATTCTAAAAGAAGAAAGCAATATAACCACAAGTATTATTTTAACATATGCATAATAAAGCAGCCCTATATGTTTAATCCTAAGCTTTCTGTGCAACTCACTAGATGTTCTTTTGTGGTTTATCATAAAATGCATTTATTCATGGAAATGAATGTTATGTAACCCATATAAGCAGAACACACGTCGCTTTTTAAAAAAATACAGTGATCCCTTTGAACCTTTAAAAGCTGTTTTAAAAGCTCAGCACGCTTGTCCTTGTGATTTCACTTTCTAGAATATAAATTTCATGATATAACATGCAGAGTTATAAATCAAAGATACCATAAGAAAATATAGGCGTGCATAATACCCTCGCCTTCATCAAGACCAGGTATTTGCTTAACTTTAAAACTCAAACACTGTGGGAAGGATCCACTGCAGCTTTTGGAAATGTTTTTAGTGATTCCTGAATGAAAGTGATAACATTCAGAAGACAATCCCTGTATTTAGATGTCTCTCCTCCGTTAGTTGACCTAAGGCTCAATGCACCTTCCTGCTTGGGGTCACCACGGTTAGCTTCTTTGCTCTTAGTCAATACTGAGTATGTTTAACATTCTTTAAAAAGATTTCCATCCACAGTTCTGAGCATCTTTTAAACAAACATGAGTTCATGTGAGCTCATGTCTAAATTTTTTATGTTTCCGGCTCACGTGTAGCATTGTCATGCTAAAAGCTACAGGTGCCGCCGGCTATGTAATTCGTGGGACCTAGGGCGAAATGAAAATTCGGAGGACGGTGTTGAAAATTAACATCAAGGTTGTGACAGAAGAACATTAAACAAGGTATGGATCCTTCTAAGGTCACACACCCATCAGGCCAGCTCTGCCTACAGAACCTTTTGAACAAAACAACTCTGGTTTTTAAAACTCACTGGGAAACACGCTAAGCAATTAATTGTATTGGCCTTGCTGATTTAAACTGTATGAAGAAATATACATGTAAGATGATGTAAAAGAAACGTGGGTATAATAGGATAACTGCAGATGGTTGTCGTTACCATTGAACAGGAAGATCTCAAAATCTCAAGAGTGGAAAATCTGCAGAATTTTAGGGGGACAGGATTGGAGGTTGGAAAAAGCCATGGGCTCTCTGGGAAGAAGACTCCAGCTTTGCGCGGTATCTTTGAGCAGGTTGCGTGCATCTAGACGCTCCAGCTACGCTTAGTGGTGTATTTAGGGAGATACTGCGTTTTGGAACGTGCGAGTGCAGTTCTGTATGAGAATGTGGCAGTGTCAGTTCATGGGAGTATCGGTCAGTTGTCCCGCATCCGAATGAGTGTGCATGAGTCTTTCGGACTCTGTTGAGTTCCATAAATATCCCCAAGTTTGGAGCACAGCCTTCCTCACGTCCCAGCCCTCTGTAGGCTCTCCTACCGGCAGGGGGCTGGAGCGCAGTCACTTCCCAGTGGAGCTCAGGGCAGGACAGAGCTTTGTTAGGGGTGGTGTAGCATAGATGCTGCAGCGTCTCTTCCTCTGGTGGGGCCCTGGCTGGGGATGGAGAACGCGTGTGGTGAAAGAGCATTGGAAGAGAGTACAAGAGGGGACAGGGCAGTAATTTTGCTGCTAAAAAGGCCAAATCAAAAGACTTGGGGCAAAGACAAGGAGAAGAGTGTAGGAAAGGTTTGTCTTGAATAAGTCACTCAGGCTGGGCGGGTAGTGCTTACTGGAACAACACACACCTGAGGAAACTAGGGGTGTGGGTCTATGTAACAAATGTTCCTGGCTGCCCGCTCACACCGGTTTCCACGGGATAATGGGAAGGAGGGAAGGAAAGGATTGGAGGAAGGTCTGAATGGAGGGAGGAAGAAGAGGGGGAAGAAGGAAGGAAGGAAGGAAGAGAGGAAGGGAATGAAGGAAAGAAAGAAGGAACGAGTGAGGGAGGAGGAGGGACGTGTCAGTCAAGCGTCCCTGCCTGGCCGCTGTCTCGCCTTGTTACACCCATCACAGTTCTGTCACTTAGCTCTTTTCCACTCCTCGGGAAAAGGGAAATTCAGGTAAGCGAAAGCGTGAGCGGAGCTGAGCCCGGGGTAGGAACCGGGGAGAAAGCCCACAACGTAGGGGCGCTCCATCCTTCCTTAGCCTCTTCCCATGCCTTGTGGGTCCCGAGGCCCTGCTGCCCGAGGCAGCGCCTCACATCCAGGCCCGGGCTTGCTCGCACCTGACGTTCACCTGGATGGCGAGGGGGAGGTGGGGCAGGAAGGAGCGCAAGCGGACCGTGGGGGGACCTGCGCGGGAGCGGACCACCTGGAGAGGGGCGCACGGCGGCGCTCGGCCGGCATCCCCTGCGGTGGAGCTCCCGGCTCGCTGCCCCTCAGACCTGCCCACGGCCCTCCGCCCGCCCCCCGTCACTCACTTCCCTTCCAGCCAATGGCGCGGCCGCCTGTCACCCTCACCCCACCCCTGGAGGCAGAGCGGGGAGGGCCTTGGCAGGGAGGGCGCGGGGCCGGAGTTGAATGATTGAACTTTCCAGCGGAGTTGCGGCGGCCGCGAGGTTCCCGGCAGTGCGGCCCCGGCGCGGAGCTGGGAGCCTCGGCCAGCGCCCGGCGCCCGCGCCCCCGACCCGCAGCCATGGTGCCCGGGGCGCCCCTGACCCTCTGCCTCTGGCTGGCGGCCTCCGGGGGATGCCTGGCGGCCGGCTCCGGCGCGACGGCCGCCCGGCGGCTGGACGAGTCGCTGTCGGCCGGGAGCGTCCAGCGCGCCCGCTGCGCCTCCAGGTGCCTCAGCCTGCAGATCACGCGCATCTCCGCCTTCTTCCAGCACTTCCAGGTACGAACCGCCGCCCGCCCGGGTCCTCCCCGGCGCTGCGGGCCGCGGCGGGTGCGCACGGGGCGCGCGCCTCCCGGCCTCGCCGCCCAAACTTCTCGCCCAGCTCAGCCGGCAGATCCGGCTTTCCCTCCGCGCGGATTTTACAATCTGGGTGCGCGAACCCTCTTTCCCAGCCCCCTCCCTGCTCCCGAAAGGGAAAAGAAGCCTGCGGCATCTTTACCTGACTCCCTTCTTCCGAGGGGGAAACGAAAGGCGGTTTCTTCGGGAAGGGAGAGCAGTTTTGTGGCTTCCAAGGGTGGAAGCGTGGGTTTGTTAGTTGCCCGGGACTTCGGCGCGGGACTGCGGGCTGGTGGCGAGTCCCGCAAACTCCGGGGCGCTCCGGGCCCTCGGCGCGGCGGGCGCGGCGGGCACAGCGAGCGAGGCCGGGAGGCGCGCACCGCTGCGCCCGGGGACCCGCGCGACGAGCCCCGGCCCCGCAGGTGCCCGCGGGCGGACACTTTTGTCTCTTTCGAGCTTTGCTTTCGCACTCGGCGGGCCGAGAGCTCGCGGCCCACCCTTCGAGCCCCGCGGGGGCACTTGGGCCAAGTCGTGCGTTCCAGCGCGTTTGTGTTGGGGCCCGGGGAGGCGGTGGTGATGGTAGCTGTGCGCGCCCCGATTCGGAGCCCCAGAGCTTCTAGGTCTCGCCAACGAATGGCGTGGAGAGTAAGGGAAGGGATGCAGGGGATCGGGGACTTGGAGGCGCCGTGTTTGGATGCTCTGAGCGGACTCCCGGGGGCCAGTATCGCCCCCAGCCCTCGTAGGTTCTGTCGGCTTGAGGGTAGGAGAGCTTGTGGGAGTGTGGGTGTTGGGTGTGTAGAAGGTTCAGAGAACGGCACGCTTGGTGCTGTGGATGGCCGGGATCCTGGGGCGGGGGGGGGGAAGGGAGGGCGCCACAGAGGGGAGGGCCCCCGCGGGACTTGCTCAGGGACACTGGCTGAGGGTGGGCGCACGGGAACCGCTCCCGGCCCCGACCGAGGCGCGTCTCACAGCTGCCTTCCCCAGCTGACCCGAGTGCGCGCACTCTGAAACCATTCACGCAGATAACCGAATTCCTCTCGTCTGCCGTGGTTCTCGCCCTCGCCTCTTCGTCTCTCTCCTTAGTTGCTCACCTGTTCCAAAGTTCCGACTTCTCGCCGCAGGGAAAACTGCGGAGGCCAGAAGGAGACCGGGGCTCCTGGGTGGGGTTCTAAGCCGAGCCCTCTGCCCTTGAGAAATAAACTGGGCGTCTCTTCCACTCGGGCGGGATAAATGGGCCTTCCCAGAGGCCCTGGGGACTAACCTGCGACGGGAGGCCATCGTAATGACCGTGGAGTTGGGGACGAATCTCCGAAGTCTGAAGCCATGTTCATTCTGGCTTGAGAACTCATGAAACCTGGCGCCGAATGGCACAAGGAGAAGTAAAAGTTGGGATCTTCAGAGAGTGAACCAGCTGGCGAAGTTTGCGTGCGCCTGAGTGCGTGCTTCTCTATGTTCTCAAAGAAGCGACATCCGGTGGGTGTCAGAGAACTCGGCGCGCTCTGCTGTCCTCGTGGGTCTTCAGGGAAAGGGAAAAGGGAGTGTGGTCTCGTGCGCTGAAATTACGCCGACATCCTGGAGAGGGCCCCTCCCCAGCCACCTGGTTTCCAAAGCGCCGGCCCTGCGCTCAGTCACTCTCCTGAGGAGATGCCGCGCTACTGTGTAAAAGACAACAGAAAACAAAACAAAACGGCAGCCTGTTCCCAGGGAGAAAGAGTATCTTTTCTTTTTCTTCTTCCCTTCCTTTCTTTCTTCTTTCTTTATTTTAGTTGAATTGTCAGTTGCTGTAATTTATTTGTTTTACAGTTTCAGCGGCTAAAGAAGCAGTTTAGATCAAGCCAATTCCCGTGAAAGGCTTTTCTTGTGGTCTCTTGGCATGATTCCTCTTCGGAAGAAAAACTGCTGACAGAATACACATCGCCAGACAATCCTGATTACATTTTAATTAGCTGGGTGAAATAAGCTGCTAATTACTCAGTTAGGACTTAATAACTGCTGTTTTTGCAATCAATTGCAAAGCCATTCTTGGAGGTTTAACCCTAACCTGGTAATGCCTATCTGATTTATCTAAATTGCAGGGATTAAGCGTTCTTAAGATTTGAGAAGACAGAAGCACACACTGCTTATAAAGCGTCAAGCTTCCCTGCCCCTCCCCCTTCTTAAATAATTGGAAGGATGTGGAGGGATCAGCCTGCGGGCAGCTCATTACGCTGCACGTGGGATGTATTAGCGGGCAGGAGAGGCTGGGCTGGTGGAAGGGGTCGGAAGAGCCCCTTCTCTCAGGGCCACCCCACCCACTTGGGCAAATAAACCGTAGCAGAAGGCTGTTTCTGGAGCAGGTGCCGGTTCCCAGCTTCTCCTGCTCAGTTCCCAGCCTCCTTTGAAGGGGCTGCCAGGGCCAGTCACCTGGGCTAGCAGGCCTGCAGAGGAGGCTGGGGTCCAAACGTCTCCGCCCCAATTCCGCACGCTCTCCAGTGCCTCCCAGCCTTGCAGCTCGAGGCTGGAGGTGGATGGGGCGCACGCGTGCCTCCACGTGTGTGGGGCTGGATCGGCTTCACCTGTCAGTCGTGTGGCTGTCAACCTTGCCTGACGGCACAGGGGACTCAATACTGATGCCTGGAAGTGGGGGTGGTGATGGGGATACCGGAGCATCTGTATCCTGAATGGTCTGCCCACGGTCCCCGACCTGAAGGAGCTGAGGATTTCATACTGCAAGGGAGACGGATTCTGAACTGAATCGTTGATTTCACCACTGAGGGCTGCCTCTCATTTGTGGAAAGCAGTAACGGCTAGCATCTCACAGGTTATCAGTACCCGGCTCCACGATGCCGTGCGCAGGGCATTTGGCACGTTGCCATTTCAGGTTCACACGTATCATGCGTGCACGTGGCTAAAAGCCTGGCAACGGAGGCAGTTGGGAAGGGCGTCCTTTCCTCAGTGAATGCAGCTGTGGGGTAAGGAGCAGGGAGGTGGGCTCTGGAGCCGGGCAGATGGGCTCTGCGTCAGGCTTTGCCACTTGGCAGATATGTAGCTTGGGGAAGATCACCTTCCTGAACTTCCAGCCTCTCGTGTGCCCGGTAGGACACCTGCCCAGCAAGGTGGAGATCATAAAACCTGTTGGGGATAATGAAAGCGATGGTAATAAAGGGGTCACTGTTCTGGGGGTCTTACAAGTCTGTCTCATTTCATCCCCACAACCGTCATACAAAGAAGGTACCGTTGGTGTCCTCCTAGAACTGATAAGGACCCGAGATGCTGAGACGCTAATAGACGGGGAACCTGGGTTCCCAGCAAGGACAGCTACAGGTTTGGGGTTTGTTCTTATCTCTAGGATTTTATTGATTAGTGGTTTAACTTACTTCAGAACTGGCTGCCTTTTTCTCAGGCCCCAGCGCCAAATGGAAACATGCCGTCCATTATTCAGAGAGCAAGAAGTGTTGTCGAAGGAACTAAAATATAAAACTTGTTCTTTCTTCTGTGACCCTTCTCTCTTGGAATTTGCTACCCAATGCTGTTCTCGGTAAAGCATAATTTAAACATGAAGTCATTCGCATGGATTTCACTGTTCATCTTTCTCTTGTGCAGTGCCAGCGTTACATGCAAACATCAGATCATTTCACTTATATGTGGAATCACCAGCAGTGCACAGTTTTGATTTCCTGGTCCATCCCTGGAGGGAAAAGTGGGGACCAGACTCAGGAAGGTGGGAAGGAGGAAGCGAGGACCCCCAAAGTGCCCTGTGTAGGGTGCGCCCAGTGGGTGCCCCACAAGGGGATCTTGCAAGACGTGTGTAGACCGTCGTGGGTACCAAGGGTCTGGTGAGCGCATACGCCTGCTCGGGCACGGCACTTGCCCAGTGCCCTGTTCTGCCAGCTGCTGGACCAACGCATTGCACTTTGTTCTAGCCGGGTCCTCAGGAACCTGAGCCAGGGGTCTCCCCCTCCTACTGCTCAACCCGTAGCAGATGGTCAGCCCCCAGGTGTACTTAGATCTGCTTGCCAGATGCAGTTAGCTACCTGCATTAGGGACGGGCAATAGGCTTGTTCCCGTGGAGTCTTGGACTCTGGCTGGCCATCCACCAAACACAGTATGATGGTCCCAGCATGGGACGGGGACAGCTACCACTAAATTCTGGGACACATCACCGCACGCATGCGCCGCCCTGACCCTCCTTGTGGTCACTCTCAGGTCCCTGCAGAGGGTAGGGTGTGACCGTGATTTGGGGGTGAGGAGGGGGAGGCTGGGAGGGTTGGGGTTCCGGTGGGCCAGGGAGTGGGCAGCCGAGAATCTTGCCTGGGGAGGAGGGGGTGGTGAGAGGCAGCAGCATGCATGCCGGAGCCTCTAGAACATGCTCCTGTATCCCACCAGACTGCACACACGAAACGCACACTCCAAGATAAGATCATTGAGGATTTCAGTGTGGCGGTCTCGGCACATTACCCCTCAGGTGCAGGGCCCCTTCTGAGCGTGGGCCACGTGCACTGGTCATTTGTCCCTGAAGCTGGCCCTGGTTTGGGTTTTTTTTTTTTAATAAATTTATTTATTTATTTATTTATTTATTTATTTATTTATTTATTTTTGGCTGTGTTGGGTCTTCGTTTCTGTGTGAGGGCTTTCTCCAGTTGCGGCAAGCGGGGGCCACTCTTCATCGCGGTGCGCGGGCCTCTCACTATCGCGGCCTCTCTTGTTGCGGAGCACAGGCTCCAGACGCGCAGGCTCAGTCATTGTGGCTCACGGGCCCAGTTGCTCCGCGGCATGTGGGATCTTCCCAGACCAGGGCTCGAACCCGTGTCCCCTGCATTGGCAGGCAGATTCTCAACCACTGCGCCACCAGGGAAGCCCTGGTTTGGATTTTTTAACCCTTGGAAGAGGTAGGTTAAGCCCACTTGTCCTTGTGGTTCTTCATATTCTGTCCATCGTGTTCAAGGGTACAGTGCTGACATGCTCACTTGGGAGTAACCTGTTGTGCCCTTGTTTTCTCAACCTCACTAGAAGATTAAAGAAGAGGGAAAACAGACAATGTGCCTGAAATAAGCTCTGTCTCTTTTTGGGTGACTCTCATTTAACTTGAGAGTGGCCTCTTCTGCGCTCGTTGGGACCTTCAGGGCGGAGACCCTGCCTGTCTCGCTAGGTTCTGCTCGTCACGGCAGTGATGGAGCTGAGTCTCAGCCTTACCGATAGAGTCCTTGCACTAAATATTAGCAGACCTGCAACCTGCTCTTTCTCTGCCCGAGTTTTCTCAAAGGAGGCTCAGTAGAATGGGGCTTGAGGAAAAAGAGTAGCCCGCGTGTAATAAAATAGGAAGAGTGCGTCTATTTCTTTGCCAGATTTTGGGACCTGAAAATTTTGGAAAAAGTGGGTGGAATCTTGTTGGAAGATAAGTAGCAGGTTGCTGGCAGCCTTGGTCCTAGGGCTCTAGAATTTTATTAGTGTTAAGAGATTCCAGCTTAATGGGACATTATTCACTCTCCAAACTACTGCTGATAGACTCGTTTAGGTAGCTGATTAGAGATCAGAGGCTTTTTTCTAGCAGTAATTGGAAGCTGTTTGTTTTGGCAAAAGAGAGAACTAAGCTGGTGATTAGCTCATTCTGCTTAGAGGACTAGCCTCTCCTCTCAGAAAAAGTAAACAAACAATTAGCGCATCAGAAACCTTTAGCAGCCACAAATCTGCCCCAGGCTCGCAGATTTTTGGAGGAGCGATTTTGTGGTGAATACACTCAGCTGTGGTGTGTCCGTTTGGCCTGCCGTGAGATTGAAGTTATATGCTAGAAATTCTCTGGGAAGAGAGTCCATCCTCAAGTTTGACCTTTATATTTCCCGGTCTGGGTCACTGGGTCTCTGGCTGTGTTTCTAAGAATTTCTGAATTTGACCCAAACTAAACATTAGGTTATTCATGGCAAATTTTCATGTTTTTAATACAGCATTTCTCCTTGAACCGTGATTTACAAGTGTATCTTATTGTGACTATTACAGAACATTAGGAAAACACATTAGAAAATACCGACTTATTTATTTCTTTGTGCACTGTACTATTAGAGGAGAAATATATTTATATTTATATATCTATATATGTTTATATATTGAGTATAGTATATATTTTTATATATTTCAATATATTATATTAATAAAATACATACATGTATGTATGTTTGGAGACCTATATTTAAAAGTTAATGTTGTTGGTTTAAGCATTCCCACCTTAACCTCCTAACTTATCATTTTTTTACATTTTTTTTGAAATAGATTGATCAGATTTCACTGTATAACCTACCTGGGTATGTTTTGGCAAATGGGCATAAAACTTTCAGGCTAGGTAAAGAAACTTATCAAAGTGTCATTGGGCACTGCTTGTATTCACTCAGAAATGGAGAAGTTCCTACGTGTGACTTGTTATTGCCTTCCGGAAATCTGATTCTTACACGATTTTGAGGGTTGGGCTTGAGACAATGATCAGTGAAGCGTATCTGTATTATTGAGAGACATTTTTTATATGAACAATAGTACTGGGGAAAATAGCAAACGCCCTGTTGGAATGCTTTGTCAAATTACCCCATAACTCATACTGTTGGTGCAGTGTCTGAGCTCCAAGTCCTTTCGAGTGCTGAAGCCAGCCACCTTTCAACATTTCCACTCACCCTGCACTCCATATTTTGGAAGTATGTTGTCTATCAACATATGGCCTTTATTAAGTATGACCTAGTTTTTCCTCTTCACATTAATCAAAGATATCCATAACTCCTTCAAACTTCAGATCAGCGTGAGGTCGCCCACATTACCACAGTAGGCTGATAAAACTGACATTCTTGACATTTTAGTTATTTTTGTACCATCTATCTTAGGAGAATGTGTAATTTGTTTTGGATTCTCTGAATATTGGAAATGGGTCATATACACCTAGTCCTCCTCAGGAGACGCTGTTGGTGACTTTCTGTCCCTCACCCCGCCAGCCCCCTGGCTCCTGGATCGGCAGCTAATAGCTTACAGCTGCTCCCCCAGAGAGACTAACCTTTAGCCCCTGGGCACCATCTTGCCAGCAGGGCAGTGTACCCTCCTTCCCTGATGAGAGCAGATCATAGCCATTGGCTCACCGCTGGGGGATACAGGAGGCCAGCCCTCTGCTGGGATCAACTCCGGTGCAATTTATGCTCCAAAGCATTGCACGGGGCCAGGCTTATCAGGGCTCTAGCCGAGATCACATCCCTACTCAGCTCCTCCTGCATCCTTCCCTCCTCTTCCACTGAGAGCTTCCCCCCTGATACATCACATTCACAGAAAGACCCCTTTCAGCCTCAGCTTCCAGGAAACCCAACCTCAGACACCTACCTTCAGATACCTCATCTGATTCAGCCCTTTTGTTTTGCAGATTAGACAGCTTGATGCTTATAGGAATGATTCGTTCAAGCACATACAGATAATAGATAGTAGAAGTAAAGATACAACTCAGCGTTCACAACTCTCAGCTCAGACTTTCCCCACTATCCCCTTTGTTGGTTTTTTTATTGTTTATTTTTTTAACTTAATTTTTATTTTACATTGGTGTATAGTTGATATACAGTGTTGTGTAGTTTCAGGTGTACAGCCAAGTGAATCAGTTACACATATACATATATCCATTCTTTTTCATATTCTTTTCCCATATAGGTTATTACAGAACACTGAGTAGAGTTCCCTGTGCTCTACAACAGGTCCTTGGTGATGATCTATTTTATATACTGCATAGTAGTGTGTACATGTTAATCCCAAACTCCTAATTTTTCCCTCCCCCTCCTTTCCCCTTTGGTAACCGTAAGTTTGTTTTCTACGTCTGTGAGTCTGTTTCTGTTTTGTAATCCACCATTCCCTTTAAAAAAAAAAAAAGTGAGAGTTTATACAGATTAAGAAAAGAATCCTTCTAGATGGGGAAGCACGTAAGAGTGGGTACGTCTTCTGTTATTTGAATTTAGTTTCTCTCTCCCGATGATTTCAGTAAAAAGTTTCAACTCTTGACCCTAAGACATAAGCGCAGCGCGCTCCTTCATTGCCTCTGTGAAAAAATATGTGTAGTCGGCGCTCCGTGTGTTCTGGTTCTGCCGGTCCGCAGTTGGGTGAATCCGCCAATGAGGAACCCGCGGATACGGAGGACCGCCTATACTCTTATTATAACACGGACCGGCTGTCCGTATTTACATAACGGACTTGAGCATCTGCGGATTTGGTATCCACAGGGGTCCTGGAACCAATCCCCCACACGTCTCAAGGGACGACTGTACTGTTAAAGCCAGCTTGAAATAGTTGTCTGGTAGGTGGACAGTAGGTGGGGTGAGGGGACATCATTAACCTCAGTACCCCTGGCAGGTCTAAGAGGATGGCAAAGAGGGCCAGTTAGTTCAGATATTAACCAACTTTGCATTTACTCAGCAAGTGACCAGGCTGCCACATCCCCCAGGACCTAGAGTCCCCTCCATATCTTTAAAAGATTATGCACATGGTTTCAAAATAGTGAGCGGAGGCGTTTTCCCTGATGGTGATGGAGAAGGTTGGATAAAAGTGGTTACCCCTGATAGCCGATGAGTAAGGAAAGATTTATGGAAGCAGTGTTTATGGCTCATTTTAATGTAAATCTCAGACTGTAGATGCTGGGTCTGTTTCTCCCTTAAAAAACAAACAAAAAAAAAACCCCACAGAAAATGCCGCTTTAATCACTTTCACTTATTTCAGCTAATATCGATGGATTGCTGCAATTTCAAAGATGAGGTGGTAAAATCCCTACTCCTGAGGGGATTTATAGTCTGGTAGGGGCTAAGACTTGTAAACAGACCACTGCAGTCCACAAGGGAGGGCTCAGGGAGAGTTACTTGTGTGAGATCTCAGGCTGGTTGCTATAGGGGACGCGTCCTAGGGGAGAGGACGCTTGAGCTGAGCCTCAAACGCTGGGCTCTTCCAACGCAGAACAGCCAACGTGAGTAAACGCAGTCTCGCAGGAGTTTGCTCTGTCTGCTGGGGGCTCTCGGTGGTTCCTCACGGACGGGATGCGGCGTCAGCCCGCCCAGCCTGCAGCCAGGCATTGGGAACTTGTTGGTAAGAGCTGGTACAAAGCTCAAGTGCTTTGTTCTGCAGGACGGGTTGAGAGCAGGTCATCACACTTAGGGGTGTCTTCCTGCTTCGTGCTGATCTGATTGGACATCAGGCGACACTACCAGCTGCCCTCATGCTGCTGAGTTGACCTCTGTGGAGAGCCTCGCCAGCACCCCTAAGAAAGAGCCCCAGATGAGCATGAAAAGGAGAGAAGGGGGCTGTGTCTTCCGTCTCCCTGCCATCATGCTTTGGCTTACGGAAGGAGCCCAGTTCCGACGGGTGGGGCTGGATCCGAAGTAAGAAACTCTCCTGAATCACTGAGCCACAGGTTAGAAGGTACTTAGCGTTCATCGCATTTTTTGCCGTCTTGGTGCTGAGAAAGTAGTTTCACATAAAATATCTATTTGACCTTCACAGCAACTCTTTGAGGTCAGGAGTGTTATTTTATTTTTACAGATAAGACAACTGAAGGTTGTGAGCTGTTGGGAAGTGAGATAACCAAGTCTTCGTAGCAGAAACTCAAGCCCTAATTGTCATGTTCCCAAATATTTATACTAAATGATCTGCTTCTCAGCATGTTGACAGTGAGAGAAGACAGAGTGAAAATATCAGCTGTAATATCATCGACAGTCACGGAGTTTTGGGGGGAAACGGACCTCCATGTCTCACTCTCTCCTTGCCTCTTGGAGGTACCACTGCATCACGAAGTGGCACAATTGTGGACGATTGAAAGGTTGCTGGTGTGATAGAAAAAAACCATTAAAAATATCAGTCCATCAACGACATCCGCTGTGCATCTGTCTACCCCAATCCTTCTTCCAGCCAATACGGATCTGTCACACATAGTTGTTTTTCAGGTAGCTTAGATTCTGGGGACCCAGCATAAGTGACACATGCTTCCTGCCCACAAAAGAATTATTTTCTACTGGAGAGAGTGGGGGTGGGCAGACATTTACGCAAATAGTTGCAAAGAGTTGTGGAACTGAAGAAAGTGTTATAATCATGAATCATCTTTTAAATCTTTATAGAGAATTGTTTAACACATTATCATAATTTCTTAGATGAAGATTTTTTTTCCCTTATAAGTTGATTTTGTTTAGGTCCACCCAGAATCCCACTTGTCTAGCAAAATAGCAGAGTAGTATTGTGATCCTTGCAGGCATGTTTCACGAACAGCTGAACTCCTTGATGCCGTGGAGGATGAGTTTGTTGTCTGGGAGTAACAGAGGTCTCAGGGCTTCACCCTTGACCTTCATTCTTGGCTGCCGTTGCTGTTTTGTACAGTGGTGGGACACATTTGGAATATTTGCAAGTGGTGTTCATGGCTTGTAGGTATGTGACAGCTACTTCCAAGAACTCAGGGTGTCTTATAAGTTTGCTCGCTTTCCTTTTGTTTTGGTTTTGGGAGTGTGTGTGTGTGTGTGTGTGTGTGTGTGTTTACATTTTATCATTCTTTCCATCATCTCTGTAAGATATAAAAGTTGGGCAATAAGGAATCCTGAGAAAAGAATTTAGAAAATTCTCAAGGCTGCACATGAAAAGAAAATGGTGATGAATTGGGGTTCTTTAATCCCCCAGAGTGCAAAAATCTATCCTCAGGGGAATCTGAGAAACAATGGCTCATCAAGAGGGAAGAAAAGCTCTTAATTCACATGCTATTTATCCTTTTGTTTTAAATTATAACTTTTGTCATTTAATAAGCTTTTCGGTCTCCAAGTGATTAATATCCTGCCAACTTGAGAAAATAACATTCTGTTACAGTGACCTCAAAATATATGATTTTGTATTTCATATTACCTTCTTACTTTGAAAGATAAGGCAGATATGCCGTCACCACTGAAAACAGTCGAGTAATGTCTGGTGACCGCCATCTTCATTTTAGGGAAGTGCGTGTTCTTACTGGCGTGCATAGGATCTCAAATAACCTTCAGCGAACAAAAATGCATGTTTCCCCTCAATTCAGTATCTAATTATCACGGATGACTTTTTAAATTTTCTAGCTAATTTCTGGTTATATCCAAAGAAGTGACAGTTTTATAAGTCTGTAAGTGAAAACACAAAACAGAGGGTCCTTTTAATGAAACAAGAAACGTTAATTTTGCACAGTAATCCATCACCTTACGAAAATGTTGTTAATCATACTGGTGCTGGGGACAAGAAAAATGATGGGAATTCATTCACTTAAGCAACTTGGAGCTCTTTTCTCCATATTCTGTTTGCAGTTTACACCTTTTTCAACCTACTTCAATATTCTAATGCATTAATAATTCTTATGTGTGAAACGCATCACAGTGTTTTTGTTCTTCCTCTCTCCCTCCAATGCAAATGATGGTCTTGTCTGAGGACAAACCAGGTGGATCACATTCTTGGGAGATTACTGACAGCTTCTCTAAAAGAAAGACTGAAACAGTTGAGAAATTCTAAATGCAAACAAATATAAAGCTTTCAGGTTAAAGGTGATTTTACCTGTTACTTATTGTGTCTCTATTGAGTTCATATAAACGGTTCATCTGATGTACGTTTATCAACTCTTGTTTAGTTCTCTGATAACGCATAATTGAGAGAGACAGCACTTTCTAGACTTAAATAAATGCCTCTATTCCTGTCTTTAAATGCCTACACTACTGGAATGAATAGCACTCTTCTGAAATTTATACTGTTGGTTATACTTTGTGGTCTGGAAACAAAATTGGCAAAGGCTTGCAATAGCGAGAGAGATTTTGAAGAGAATGCACGTCTTGTAGTGATATGTCACCCCAGCCTCTGGACAGGTTTCCAAGTGCTGTTATAACAACCCAAATATGGCAAAGATCCTGGCATCTCAGGATCATTAGCTTGCTTTCCAACGGATGAGCAGACCCCTTCAGAATGCAAATACCAAGACCATTTCCAATCATGAGGGAATCATCACCACCACCACCATCATCACCACCACCACCACCACCACCACCATCATCACCACCACCATCACCATCACCATTATCACCATCATCACCACCACCACCACCTCCTCACCACCACCACCATCATCATCACCATTATCATCATTATCACCATCCACCACCACCATCATCATCATCATCATCATCATCATCATCATCATCATCATCATCATCATCACCATCGTCACCATCATCACCACCACCATCATCATCACCACCACCATCACCATCATCATCGCCATTATCATCATTATCACCATCATCACCATTATCACCATCATCATCATCACCATCATCACCACCATCACCATCATCACCATCAGCATCACCATCATCATCATCATCATCACCATCACCATCACCATTATCATCATCATCATCATCATCACCATCACCACCATCACCATCATCATCACCACATTTGGAAATATGACACTGTTCCCTGAGAAATCTCTGTACAAACAATTCTGTTGAGATACTCAGATATCCATGCCTATCCATCATGACAGGCTACTTATTTCTGCCCCTGCTTACTGATGTCTATCCTTCCCTTGATGGCCGTTCCCCCAAGAAGAGGGTTTTGCTCACCATAGAGGAGAAACCTCGTGTGAAACAAGGCTCAGAAGACCACCCAGGCATCTGGGGTGGCCCGTTCTTGCCCAGCAGTCCTGCCATATGGATGATTCAAATAGAGGTAAAGTTACGAGCTGCAACATAGCATAACTTGGAGCTTGCTTTCTGGAGTGGAAGTGTGTTAACGATAAGGATGCCAAGCTTATGCAGAAGTTACTGATTACTTTCAGGAACGTTGAACAGAAAATAGGAGACCGGCCGCTGTTAAAATGCTTTGGTAACTGCAGTTCTTTTACATTTCTTCTGTGGCAAGGAAGTGCAGAGAAATCACCCAAGATGCTGTCCACGGTTAAAGATAGTCATTGGTTGAAGGTGAGCACTTTCTTGGCTTCTCATTTTCTCATCCACGTTTTGGGCTATTATAGCCGTTTAGAACTAGAACTTTGCCTTTAAAACCTAAAATATGTACCCCAGTTCCTTTCTTCCTCTTTTAGACATAGGTAGGCCCTCGGTAGAGGTTTGGCAAATATCCCTGGCGCATCTTTGACTAGAAATGCACTTTCTCTCCCTTTCTGTCACCCCCTCCTCTCTCCCTCTCCTTCCTTTATTTTGACACTTGGCTGTGTACCATTTTGAAAGCAGCACAGCCAAACCCATTTGCTGATCATTCCAGAAATGGCCTACATCTGGGAAGTTATTTTCCCATTGGGCCAGAATCTAAAAGAAAGTAGGGAACATCTTTTGTTGTTGTTGTTTCCACATTTTTGTTTCCGGAATTATGAGGTAATGTCCTCACAGCTGCAAAGAAATAAAAAAAATACTTCTGGACAGAATCTATTCACTTGCTAAGTATGACCAGAGAAAAACATATTTAGAGGTGAGACTCCATGAGAACAGACATCCGTTTGTATTTTGATGTTTCTATTATACAGGGGCCATGGACTTGTATAATATTTTAAACCTATTTTTTATTGGGCAAGATTGGCATACTCTAGTCCCATTTATTACTCCACAATTTTGAAAAAAAAAAAAAAGGAGGAAGTTTCTTCTTTTTTGAACAGCCGTATGAAATTAGGGCCAAAATGTTTTTTTCCATATGTGTATGATCCAAGAGTGTCTAGTTCATGGTTTCTCAACCTTGTCACTGCTGACCTTTGGGGCCAGATTATCCTTTGTTATGGGGTCTGTGCTGTGCATTGTTGGATGTTTAGCAGTATCCCTGGTCTTTACCCACTAGATACCAGTAGTATCCCTCCCACCCCCAGTCATGACAAAAAAATATCTCCAGACTTTACAATATGTGCCATAGGACAAAATCACCCTTGTTGAAAGCCACGGGTCTAGTTCTCTCTCTTTTTACTTTACATCTGTCTTGGTCGATGTGTCTCTAGTTCAATATCTGTATTCAGATATGTATATCCATATCTAAATGTATATGTGTGTGTATGACTCTTTTATTACATATTCAGTTACCCTCTTTGAAAGAATAAACTCAGATACATGAGTCAATAAATTGATTGCAGTAACAATGTTCTTCTTCACTTATAACATGGGAGTTTGGAAAGGTGCTCATTTATGTCTCCATTTGAGAATCTAGGAAAGAATAAGGCACTTATTTCGAAAAAAATGCTTGTCTTCCATTCTATAGCAAACGTTCTCCTGAATGAAAACAACAGTATCTCTGTCTTTAGCAGTGATGACTCTGAAGATATGTCATGGCATTTGTGGGTGTGATAGCCTGTAAGAAAATCGGGGTTTTTCAGCCACGACCAGTCTAATGTGTAAAGTTGGTCGTATTGCATCTTTTCCTTTAAATACCTGTTATGTTTTTAAAATTTGGTGAGCTGGTCCGAAAGTCTGATTCCCTTGGAACTTCTTTGCAAGTGAACTGTCTTTTCCTTTTAAAAAACTTTTGTCTCTGAGCATTCTTGCAGACTGCTTATGTGCTGTTTACCTAAGCGCCTCGCCCATAAAGTGGTGGAGATGGTAACACAGCTTCACTGGATCGTGCTATGATGCCACACAGTTCACTCGGAGCGGAACCTCACGTGTGCTTAGCTCTACAGAAGTATTGGCTGTTGTTGTTTAGATGAGCGAGGCACAGAGTGAGTGCTGGTGCTGAAGATCTTGGGACAGAAAAATGAGTAGCGTGCACCCCTCGATCCTTCCCAGGCTGATCTAAGAGCAATAAAAGGGAATTTCAACAACCTGATTTTAAAGTGGGCCAAAGACCTCAACTGACTCCACACCAAAGACAATATATAGATGGCAAATAAGCGTATGAAAAGATGCTTCACATCACATGTCATCAGGGAAAGGCAAATTAAAGCAACAAGATAGCACCACACACCCATTAGAATGGCCATAATCCGGAACACCGACAGCACCAAATGGTGCCGAGGGTGTGCAGCAACAGGAAGTCTCCTTCCTTGCTGCTGGGGGTGCAAAATGGGACCCTCACTTTGGAAGGCAAGCAGTTTCTTACAGAACAAAACTACCCTTACTCCTTGGTGTTTCTTCAAATGAGATGAAAACTTATGTACACAGTGAAACTTGCACTTAGATGTATAGAGCAACTTTATCCATAATTGCCAAAACCTGGAAGCAACCAAGATGTCGTTCAGTAAGTGAATGGATAAATAAACTGAGGTACATCCGGATTATGGAATATTACTCAGCACTCAACAGAAATGAGCTCTCAAGCCGTGAAAAGACATGGAGGAACCTAAAATGCATATCACTGTGTGAAAGAGGCCCATCTGAAAAGGCTGCACAGTGTATGATTCCAACTGTATGTCATTCTGGAAAAAGCAAAACTATGGAGACAGTAAAAAGATCAGTGGTTGCCAGGGGTTGGGGATGGGGGCTGGGTAGGAATGAATAGGTGGAGCCCAGAGGATTTTTTTTTTGGGGGGGGGGGAACCAACCTTGTTTTCTTGTCAACAGAACCTGCCTGGGGAAGTAGGGGGCCCACTCTGCCCCCAGAGGGGCTATGGACCTTGGTTGTCCGGGGCCCGTGGGAGAGATGGGTCCACCCAGTGAGAACAGCTGTGGCCACCACCAGCACCTGGGTGGTCAGACGCAGGGTCTGGGGGGCCAGCAGGGGGCATGGGAGCCCCCCGGGGACCTGGGTCTTGGCTCCCCCTGGCTCATCTGCAGGAAGCCAGTGAGGGCGATCAGCTCAGGCCCACTGAGCCAGGCGGTGGAGCAGCCAGAGGAAGGAGTGGGGAGGACCCAGGGGGACATGCCTGGGGGTGGGCCCAGCAGCTTCAGAGAGCCCATCACCTGCTGAGGGGCCTGAGACAGGTACAGGGGAACGCACTGCCCACCGGGCAGCAGAGGCTCAGAAAGGAAGACATCTTCACAGCACATCACTGGGAACCCTGCATCCCTGGGCGGCTGCTCTCCACTCTAATGTCCAGCTAGACTGGCCCTGAGGCCTCTGCCTGAGGCTGCTTCGTACAGAGGCCAGAATGAGGGATGGCACAAGGTATGATACTATAGTTATGGACATGTCATTATACATTTGCCCAAGCCCATAGAATATACAGCCAAGGGTGAACTCTAATGTAAACTATAGATTCTGGGTGATAATGATGTTTCAGTGTAGGTTCATCAGTTGTAACAGATGTGCCGCTGATTGGGATGTTGATAATGGGGGAGGCTATGTGTATGGGGGCACAGGGGGTGTACGGGAATCTCTGTGCCTTTCTTTTAATTTTGCTGTGAACCTAAACTGCTCTAAAAAATAAAAACTTTTTTAAAATAAATGTTTTAAAATTTAAAAAACCCTTTGAAGTTTCTCGGAAAGTGCTTAGTTCTAGGTAGTGAATGAAATTCAGATCTCTCATATGCTCTTGCCACTTAAAGATTTTCTGTTCCCGTATGATGCATAGGAATCGCTTAAGTAGATTTTTAAATTGAAATTTGAAATCCAGGATAGGTACTGTGTAAGTAGAAAAGGCCATTGAGTTCTAGGTCATCTATTCTATGAGGAAAACATAGCTGACTTCCCAGATGCTGGGTGCTTATAATTCTGCGGATAACACATTTTTCTTGAAATTGACCTTTTTTTTTTTTGCAAAGTAAGGTCTTTTCTTGGGGTTATTGAGCTTTCTCTTGTATCCCATTTAATTCATCATGTTTTCTCAAGTGATCTCTCATTAAAACATGCTATTTTTTTGAAGTCCATATTAAAATAACCCAGAATCATGATGAATGGACTAGAATATCATATAAGTCAGGGTATAATGGACTTTGAGGTGCTCTGTATTAGTTTGATTAATTATTCTGTACTCTCTAATGAATAGCATAAATTAGCACAATGAAGAAGCATATAGCACAAGAAAACCATGTGACAAAAATCTGACTTAGTAAAGTCAATTAGAATGGGAAAACCATGTATCTCTAGTAATTCTTTTTTTCCTGCTTAGGTTTTCTCCACTACAAATGAAAGTCAACTAAACTACATACTGAGCCTTCCAGCCTATATGTGTGTATCAAGGTGGTAGACTTTGCTTTAGTATTAAAATAAGTGCTTCCAGGATTTACTGAGTGTATTCCAAAACGGGTTACTAAACTCTTGTGTAGGAAGGCAAATAGTTTTCATTTATAGGGCACTGTATGTTTTTTCAAGTAACATTTTTTCAATGGTTGTAGTGATAATAGCAATAGAATCCAGTTCATGTTATCTGGCAACACATTGTCTCTGGTTACTATTAATGCTTCTGAGTAATTAGCTCGATAATTTAAAATTAATCCTTAGCCTCTGCTGGTCAACACGCCAGAAACCAGGCCATAATGAGTCTCTCGGGAACTGCTTATTATGAACCACGGATCACCCCTGTCAAGTTTCACAGCTGCCAAGCATCTATTTTGAAAAATAATAGGGGACTTGAGAGTGCCTTTAAAGACTGCTGCGATTTTTCTCCTTGCCGTCGTCCCAATCAATACATAGCATCTTCCTCGAGTTGTTTATTTTATGAAGATACCCAGAGACTGAGGTGAGGCCGAGACACGGTGGAGGCCAGCGTGGCCTGGACCTGCTGGGGATCATTGCCCTGGGTGATTCATGCTTCCCGAGGTAGTGTCGGCTTTCAGGCTCAGAAGCAGAAACGGGCTTGAGTTGGTGGAAAATTACGCGCGCGCGCGCACACACACATACACACACACACACACACACACACACACACACATATCCAAAGATGAATTTATTACTTGATAAAGAGGATTGTATGTCTCAGTACCCAGGATGCTATGAGATAGCTGAGGAGCTGGATGAAGTACTCAGGACTCTACCTGGCAACATGGGGAGAGAGAAGGAAGCAACACTTAGAGTGGGATTCCATGAAGTCCTGTGTAGCAGAGTACGACCAACAGTCCTTCTCCCTCTGCAGCCGGTTCTCCAGCTTCAGCAAGCCTCGGAATCATTGGGTAGCCTTGTTTAACACAGCTCGCTGCACCCCACCCTCCGAGCTTTTGATTCTGTGGGTCTCGGGTCAGACTCAAGATGTGCATGTCTGGCAAGCTTCCAGCTGAGGCTGACGTTACTGGTCCCGGGACCCCACTTTGAGAACCACTGATGTAGGGTTATTTATGCTCTGGGGCTTCTCTCTAGGGTCCTCCTCTGCTTGGTAAGTTGTGCCACGTTCTAGCATGGAAACTTTACGTTCTCTGCCCCCTGACCTCAACACTCCTCTTCTGACCAACCTTCCTCCTTCGTTCAAAGTTACGTAACATTTATTAAGATTTAGCTTATTAAGTAGGAGTCAGTGGTGGCTTCCTCAGCAGGAATGTCACTGAGGGCACAGTTTCAAAACAGTCACTTGTCTAGGGAGAGGGTTGGAGTCTCTGCTGGCCGTCATCTCTTTTGAAACATGGGTCACGGCTCCAATCTGTTGATGGGGGAAGAAGCCCGTCACTGCTTCCTCTGACCATATGTGTTCAGGAAACCTAGGTGTAGGGGGAAGACGCCTTAACAGAGACCTCAGAGAGCAAAAGTCAGTAGCGGTCAAGGTTTGTTATGAAATGAATTCAAGAACATGACGTTGGGGGTCTGGACACAGGGTAGAAAGAGCACCATAAGAATGGACTGGTTCCCCTTGGGGGAGGGCACATGCTGGGCATGGCCACATCATCTCCGTGTGACTGTGTGGTTGCTTATTTAAGAGGGCTGTTTTCACCACAGACTGGACTGCTCGATCCTTAAGAGTCTACTTTATGGTTAACAAGTGTCTCCTTATGATGCAAGCATATGCCTTAAGTACTTTATGTAAGACACGAGGGACCCGTCATGGTTGGCGAGATGGAGAGAAGATGGGACGTACAGAGACGCTGTGCTCTGACAGATGCCGGGAGGTGGCAGGGAGGTCAAAGTGAGAGAATAAACCCTGACGGTGATTTTTTGAAGCAAGTGGAAAAACTGCATGAAAATATTAAGGCAGATTCTCAGTTGGGGTGGAGGTTGGGGTTTGGTTGAAACAACATAGCATTTCTTCCATGGCTTTGATTTAGTTTTAGTCACTGTTATGGGATGAACTGTGTCCCCCACCCCCCAAATCCATATGCTGATGTCCTAACCCCCAGGACCTCAGAAAATGAGCTTATGGGGAAATAGAGTTGTTGGAGATAGAATTGGTTAAGATGAGGTCATACTTGAGTAGGATGAACCCCTAATTCGATATGACTGGTGTCCTTATAAAAAGGGCAGATTTGGACACAGACAGGCATAGATGTGAGGACACAGGTAGAAAACTATGTGACGATTGGATTTGCAAGGAGAACGGGCAGCTAACGCTTAAAAGACCCGCACTCCTTGATGGCTTTCGGGGGCGGGGTTTAAAGGCATCATTTGGGGTGAGGGTTGCAGGGTACATGCCTTTCTTCTGATTGGTTGGCGATGAGGTAGCAGGAATCTTAATCATCAACCTCTGGTTCCAACCAGACTGGGTCTTGTGCTCCATATGTAGTCACCATTCTCCACCCGGGTGGGAGCCTTAGTTTCTGAAGAACAACTCAAAGATATGTGTCAGATGGTTATGTATGTTCCTTGAGGAGCAACTAGGACTCTGTTTTATGCTGAACTATTGTTTAAGCTATCATTACTTTTTTTGCTTACCTGCTTTTCCTATGTTTCTGCATTTCCTCACTTCCCTAATTAGTAACTACTTCAGTCTGCTCTTTAGGACTTAGGGAAGGCCTAGAAGACTAAAGCCTTTTTCTGTAAACAAGAAACAAGGTACATGGAGGGGCTTTTGTACCAGGGAGGACCCTGCAGGGTCCTGCTCAGTTTCAGTCCCCCCTTTTCTTTGCTACTCCTCGGCCCTGATGGGAACAGGGACAGGACAAGCAAGGGAATAAAGTTTTGGATAGAGCGGTTAATTTTATGCTTGGCAGGAGAACTCGGTCTTAGGGGGACTCCGTTTGACCATAAAGCAAGGAACGTCTAAAAGTTAAGAGAAGGGCATGGACCAGATCCTCCCCTAGGACCTTCAGAGAGGGTTTGGCCCTGCTGACACTTTGATCTCAGACCTCTAGCCTCCAGAGCTGTGAGATAATATGTTTCTGTTGTTGAAACCATCTAGTTTGTGGTACTTTATTACAGCAGCACTAGGAAGCTTATTGTCACTGTGTTTCATTTTGAGTTTTAAATACTATTAGGAATAGTGTGATACTGTGATTTATAAGAATATATGTTCAGGTGACCAGAATATTTCTCATATTATGTATTTGGTCTTCACCCACTGGTTCCTGACTCCCAACTCTTAAAATCCTTGCAATTTCCTGTAATAAGAGTGATGAAGGTATCTTTTGTTACGTTAATGAGAATGGGGTGACTTTTGGAGAGCTCCTGGGTAATCTAAAGAAGGGGGTTGGTTGCCGCCCCCTTCAGACATCCTGGGAGGGGAGGTGGGCTGGAGGTTGGATCAATCACCAGTGGCCCATGATTTAATCATACCTATGTAATAAGCCCTCTGTAAGAACTCAAAAGGATGGAATTCAGAGAGGTTTTGGGTCGGTGACCACGTGGAGGTGCTGGGAGAGTGTTGAGCTTGGAGAGAGCATGGAAGCTCCGTGCCCCTTCCCCATGCCTTGCCCTGTGCATCATTTCCATTTGGCTATTCCTGAGTTATATCCTTTTATAATAAACCAGTAATCTAGGAAGTAAAATGTTCCTCTGGATTCTGTGGGCCGCTCTAGCAAATTAATCAAACCCAAGGAGGGGTCATGGGAACCTCTATTTATAGCCAGTTGGTCACAAGTATAGGTGACAACTTGGACTTGCAACTGGTGTTTAAAGCCAAGGAGGGATTGTTGGAACCTCCAATCTGTAGTTGGTCAGAAGCTCAGGTGATAGCCTGGGCTTGCTGTTGGCATCTGAAGGCGGGCGGCAGTCTAGCGGGACTGAGCCCTCATCCCGTGGGATCTGGCGCTGTCTCAGGATAGATAGTGTCCTAATTGAATCACCCTGTTGATGTGCAAGAATTGCTTAGGGGGGGAAACACCCTCCCCCTCGCAACACACATGTTGGAATTGGGTCCAGGAACCCCAAAGAAATAGTATTTGTTGTTATTAGATTGTTAATGTTCCCCCAAATGGGGTTATGAGTTACGAATTTAATTTAGTGCAGCTCTGCATTAAAGTACTGGTCTCATCTATGCTTTGCATGGACCTTGTGCCTTTGCGAAGACTCCAGGCAACCAAATGATATAGAAGTTCATAAGACTGACCTTGTTCCTAAGCAGTTGAAAGTCATTTTCTTTATCATTAAATCAAAACTTATTGAGTGCTCTTAGAATTCTGACTTCTCCACAGTTAATCAATCACATGAGCCAGGCAGGACTCTAGAACTCTCTGTGAATTTCTAAGTTATTAAGAGTCGCTTCTTATGTGAAAAGCACTCCTATCGATGGATTTGCATCTTGCCATAGACAGCAGCCTTGACTTTAGATGATCCCAGGAGTCTTCATAAACATCTCTGTGACAATCTTTATAAAAACACTCTTCTTCGCATTTTAGAAAAGAAGAAATTAATTTTTCCGAGAGCTCACAGTTTATGACGGGGAAGTGGCCTGGGGTGCTAAGTAGGGTCTTCTGACTCCACATGAGGTGTGCTTTCTATTAAAATATTTTGATTTGAATCAACAATGTGTTACATATTTTTAGACTTCCTGGGCTCCACTGTCTGCATCTCTAGAGAGAGGGCATTGGTCTTGAATCTCCCTTAACTGTCCCAATTCTCATGATCTAGAATTTTCCTCAGAACCTGGTGTTGCCAGTATTGCTGATGGCTTTCATGTGTTACTCAAATCCATGATAATGAGTGACCCAAGTGGCGAGACAGTCCTAGGCATGGTCATTCTGAGGTTAGTGCCATCACTGGACACTTATATCCTCCCTCCCCACCCATTCTGCACTTTCCCTTCTCCTCAGACACTGGTGGGCATTTCTCAAAAAGTTCCCCATTTCATGTTCACTTCCAAGATGCAGGTTGTCTGCATCATTATCTTGGTCCCGCCCTTGAGTTTCGTGGGGTTGAGGAACATCTCTGTGGTCTTCCCTCTTAGGACTCAGACTGGATGGACCCTGTGTTGTGTCTTTCTCATGTGGTTTTGGCCTTTCTTTGTAGGCGTTGTAAATGTTTTGGAGAGTTATTAGAGGCGTTAGTTAATTAGAGGATAAAATATTAGCAGGCAGAAGGTCTGAAAGTTAATAACTTCTCACCCCTTTGCTCTTTAATGGTTTTGAGAGGTTTAGGTAGGAATTCAGGGATGGAAAAGTCGATGAGACAGGGTAACATGTTACTGGGACACTCTAACCTCTTTCCTTTGGAAAGTTCCTTGTATTGTAAGACAATGGCATGTCATTAATGACTTACATGTGTCTTGTTTTCAGCAGGAAGATGGATTAAATGACCCTCAAAGGTCTTCTCTGATTTGTAATTATATGGTAGCATCTGAGTCAGAATTCTACAGTTTACAAACATTTTGAGTGGGTATTTGCAATCATGTTTTGGGTCCCTTTCCTTGTCCTGGTTGTACTTAGACAACAGGCTTGGTCCTAGTCGAATAGATCTTATACTTTCACAGAGAGGGATTGACAGAAATACCCACTGATGCAAATGCTTGGCACAGAAGGTGACTGTTAGTAATGTTGAAGGAGGTCTCAGAGAGCTCTGGGATCCCACATGGCTCATGTGATGAATGGTGGAGAGCCCTCAATAAGTTTTGATATAATAAATTGGTTTTCAATTGCTTATGAATAAGAGCAGCTTTTGTATACTACCCTTCCCAGGTAGGACAAGATTGAATCCCTCTGTAGCTCAGAGATCTTGTGAGGTCATTGTTGTAGTGGCTGACTACATCCCTTTAGATTCTGCTAAAATTTCTCCTAATTTTCTGTTTTGTTCACGTATAAAACATCCCACAGTAAAAACACAACAGCAACAAGAGCGACAACAATTAAGGAAAGAAAAGACCTAAGAAGACTTCTAAACATTACTAGTCATTTAACATTGCCTAAGTATACTTTAGTGAGTTGTAAATATGTACCTCATCACTGTCTATCCAGAGAATGCTAGTAAAAGATGTAATTAAGAGTTGTGTAAACTTATGTTTTTAAATTACTGTTCCACATTGCTCTCGCATTTTTTTCTCCTTTGACAATGGTTTGAACTCTTCACAGGAACTTTGATGTGTCTTTTAAACAATATTTCCACTGTTCCTTTCAATTGTTTGGTACACAGCCTCACACGAAAGTTGCTTTCAAAAGTGCAGATTAACATAGCTGCCAATAACAAGTGGAAACATATTGGAAAAACAATATGTTCTTTGGTGAATGTGCTCAAGAGACCACAATTCTCTTAGTTTCAGGAAAAATGTGTTAACCTGCAGTGAAATTGTGATGGCTCCTAAACTAGCTTGGTTGATTGAGGAGGATCTTGTTGGGACTTGAAATGAAGAGATGTGTCCTTGGGCTAAAACGCTGACCCCCTCACCAGCCTTTTCGTAGGAACACACTTTCCTCTTCTGCACTGGAGGGGCTACACTTCCGTGCTGCTCTTACACCTTCCCACCATGGGGTTCATTTCTTCAACACCCTCATCTTTTTCGAGAAATACGCCTCATATCTGCTTGCCTTTGTGGAGACTTAGCTTCTTCCAGAAGCCCTTCCATTGGAGAAAGCGCATTCCCTCCCGCATTCCCCATAGACTTGATGTCTATGGCAAGATGCATACTTTTCTCGGGTTGTGTAATTCATGCAGCATATTCTGAGATTTTGAGATCTGAGCTCAGAACGTTCCTGGGTGGTGTTCTTAGGATCAGCCCTGGAGGAGAAGTGGACGGAGCCTGGAGCGGGAGGAGGAGTTGGGCTGAGGGCAGGAGCAACTGCAGCCACCGCGGGTCCCATCGCACGCTCTGGAGCTTAGGGTACCTTGAAAGTTACCCTGAATGGGACAAGGTTGGTCCTTTGTTCCCCAGCATCAACCAGGCATTGGATATGGGCTTCTCCCTGAAGAAACATGGCCTTGGGTCGGCTCTCTTCAACCAAGTACAACTTCTGGGCGGGGAGAGAGGGAGTTTAGCTGTGAGCTGTCAGCTCTCAACACTCTCAGGAGCCAGGAACGTGTTCATTTCAGTCACATGGTTGGGATGTGGGGACATCTGGGTGGTCCATGGCAGTATTACCCACAGGCAATTACTCTTATTTTGTAGAACAGAATTCTCCTACAGTTCCAACCATTGGCACACCTTGGCCCTCTCACCCCCCAGAACTCTTCTGTCTTATGCTTTTTAAATTCCGCTTTTCCACGCTGAGCACAAACACCTACCATTTTAGTGTTTTTATTTCCTTTGCACAAGTGCTTTGTCTCATTCACCGCAAGACCTTCATTCCGTAATCCCTCAAAGTTCAGATAGTCTATTGACCTAGTGTTTACCACATGTGCTACATTGTAAGGAACGTTCGGGGCATCTGTTAATCTACAGGTTCCAGGGTCACGTTTAGGTCTACTGAGTCAGTCCCTGAGAACCTTTATGTTTAACACATTTCCCAGGTGATTCTTGAACCAGGGAAGTTTGAAAGTACTGTTACATTGACCCTTCTTGTAATTTCCTGCTGAGTCCTGTCTAGGACCCGTGATGCATCATTTTAATCTTTTTTTTTTTTTTTCCCCAGTAGTTTCATCTTCTTGCCCTTTGCCTACTCTCTAGCTATAAAATTCTAACTCTAAATCTGTCAGGCTCTAATAGCTGCCTACTTGGATGTCAGTTCAGTGCTGGGTACTGCCAGAGAAGATCACACACCTGTATGGAGTGGTGTGACTGTAAATCCATAGTCTCAGCCGCAGGTAAACATCTGAACTGTCCGTCCATCCTCCGAGTGTACCTCGGGTCAACTCCAACTCTCATCTTCCTTCAGCAACAAGTGCACTTTTCACTTCTCTCCTTAAATTCCCTCCCCCATTACACTCAACGTCTTGTGGAAAATTTCCTCAGTTCTGGTCTCATTGGGAAAAATGAAGGGCACGGGAAGCTCCTGCCTCCCAACTTCCCGTCAGGACAGATTCTGTACTCACATTCCATGTAGACAGCATCGGAACTGACACTGGGTTTACCTTCGGTGTTTGTGGTATGGGCAGACCTGCCTACATCCGCAGATCATACCCTGCTCCTTATCAGCACAGGCCCACTTTCTAGAAAATACTTACCAGTTTAGTAAATCCCTCACTAATTATTTCCCGACTGCAGATTAGGGAAAGCGGGAATAGTCCCCAAAAGAGTAACTATGAAGATACGTCAGTATGGAGGAGAAAGGGATTTGTGGAGAGCTGACATACATCTGTATACAAGATTTCACAGGATCTAAGAAGCCATGGGCAGAACATCCATTTTTACATAACCCTAAGATTTTTTAAAAGTGATCATAAATAATGACAGATGGTTTAATGATGGTCATTTATGAAGCATCATTTGGTCTCATTAATATCTTGTTGCTTTGTTAACAGCTTTCATCTTGTCCAGGAGATTTGGTGATTTCTTCTGCCTTCATTTGAATTTTTGCATGAGATTGTGAATCCTTTTGTTATGTATTAGTAAGAATGTGTAGCACAGATTCATCTACCTGTGACATACTCCTTCCTTAAATCCTATAAAGTATTAGTTATTAGTTACAAGAAAATATGAAAATGTGCAAGTTCAGTCTTTCCACCAATGAATATTTGCTGCACCTCTTTAGTCTTTGCATTTCTGAGCACAGAATAATTTTTCCTTTCAATGTCAAATCTTAGTCTAATTATTTCAATCACATTTTTTAAAATTAATTTTTATTGGAGCATAGTTGATTTACAATGTTGTGTTCGTTTCTGCTGTACAGCAAAGTGAATCAGTTATACATATGCATATATCCACTCTTTTTTAGATTCTTTTCCCATATAGATCATTACAGAGTATTGAGTAGAGTTCCCTGTGCTATACGGTAGGTTCTTAGTAGTTATCTATTTTACATATAGCTGTGTGTATATGTCAATCCTAATCTCCCAATTTATCCCTCTCCCCTTCTTTCCACCTTGGTAACCGTAAGTTTGTTTTCTACATCTGTGACTCTATTTCTGTTTTGTAAATAAGTTCACTTGTACCATTATTTTAGATTCCATGTATAAGCGATATCATATGGTAATTTGTCTTTCTCTGTCTGACTTCACTCAGTATGACAGTCTCTAGGTCCATCCATGTCACTGCAAATGGCATTATTTAGTTCTTTGTTATGGCTGAGTAATATTCCACTGTATGCATGTACCACATCTTCTTTATCCATTCATCTATCAGTGGACATTTAGCTTGCTTCCATGTCTTGGCTATTGTAAATAGTGCTGCAGTGAACATTGGGGTGCATGCATCTTTTCAAATTATGGTTTTCTCCGGATATATGCCCAGGAGTGGGATTGCTGGATCATATGGTAGCTCTATTTTTAGTTTTGTAAGGAACCTTCATACTCTTCTCCATAGTGGCTGCACCAATTTACATTCCCACCAACAGTGTAGAAGGGTTCCCTTTTCTCCACACCCTCTCCAGCATTTACTGTTTGTAGATTTTTTGATGACTGGTGTGAGGTGATACCTCACTGTAGTTTTGATTTGCATTTCTCTAATAATTTGTGACGATGAGCACCTTTTCACGTGCTTTTTAGCCATTTGTATTTCTTCTTTGGAGAAATGTCTATTTAGCTCTTCTGTCCATTTTTGGATTGGGTTGTTTGTTTTTTTGATATGAGCTGCATGAGCTGTTTGTGTATTTTGGAGATTAGTCCCTTGTCCGTTGCTTCATTTGCAAATATTTTCTCCCATTCTGAGGGTTGTTTATGGTTTCCTTTGCTGTGCAAAAGCTTTTAAGTTTAATGAGGTCCCATTTGTTTATTTTTGTTTTTATTTCCATTACTCTAGGAGGTGGATCAAAAAAGATCTTGACGCAATTTATGTCAGAGAGTGTTGTACCTATGTTTTCCTCTAAGAGTTTTATAGTATCTGGTCTCACATGTAGGTCTTTAATCCATTTTGAGTTTATTTTTGTGTATGGTGTTAAAGAATGTTCTAATTTCATTCTTTTTCATGTAGCTGTCCAGTTTTCCCAGCACCACTTATAGAAGAGGCTGTCTTTTCTCCATTGTATATTCTTTCCTCCTTTATCAAAAATAAAGTGACCATATGTGCGTGGGTTTATCTCTGGGCTTTCTATCCTGTTCCATTGATCTATATTTCTGTTCTTGTGCCAGTACCATACTGTCTTGATCACTGTAGCTTTGTAGTATAGTCTGAAGTGAGAGAGCCTGATTCCTCCAGCTCCGTTTTTCTTTCTCAAGATTGCTGTGGCTATTCAAGGCCTTTTGTGTTTCCATACAAATTGTAAAATTTTTTTGTTCTAATTCTGTGAAAAATGCCTTTGGTAATTTGATAGGTATTGCACTGAATCTGTAGATTGCTTTGGGTAGTAGAGTCCTTTTGACAGTTTTGATTCTTCCAGTCCAAGAACATGGTATATCTCTTCATCTGTTTGTGTCAGCTTTGATTTGTTTCATCAGTATCTTATAGTTTTCTGAGTACAGGTCTTTTGCCTCCTTAGGTAGGTTTATTCCTAGGTATTTTATTCTTTTTGATGCGATGGTAAATGGGATTGCTTCCTTAATTTCTCTTTCTGATCTTTCGAATCACACTTTAAATAGTAATTAAACCCAACATGTGTAGAACCAACAAGGTACACAACTCAGTGTATATGGTGATAGCGTGCACAACTGTGACCACCAAGTTCACATGTGTGGAGTGTTGACCTCTATGTCATGACTGCCACCTGGCCAACAATGATGGTGCACATTCATCGCAGTTGGGGTAAGAAGCACCCCGACTTCAGAAACAATCAGATTTTATGTCTTCATGGTGTGTTATCTCAGGACTTTTCCTAAGGTTGTTGAAAGGGTACGTTCTAGGTCCAAACAAGTGGATCCTGGTTATTAATCATGTTTCCAGAACTCATTGCCTCCTCGTGTCCACCAAACTTTCTTTCTGTGCTTTGTCTCTAATTACTGTGGACTGCCCGTGTAGCTGGGATACTTAGATTTTAGTGGGAACCCCATATCCAAAGTTGGACGGGCTGGCCCAGTTGCCATGGAGACCGAGCTGAAGGTACATAACTGAGCATAGCCTCCTAGTGTCAGAAAGTGCCACCTCTTCATTCAGACACCCACCAAAGGGACCGCTGAGAGGCAGCCCATTGGCCGCTGATGGCAGTCCTCATGCCAATGGCTTTAGTGTGGCTGGGTTATAATAATCTTAAAGAGTGCAGAAGATTTGCCTTCGCCTCTTGATGACAAAAGCAAAATGTGCTTTTATATTAAATTTTAGAGAGGTTTTAACATCTCATGTTTATGCCCAAGGACTTAATATGCCACTTACCTCAGACTTTTGGGACCTCTTCTATCTTTCTTGCCTGTTTCATCCACTTCCTCCCCTACGGCTCCTTCTCTTCTTCCCAGTCTTGTCTTTCTCACCATCACTGAGACCCACACAAATGATCAAAACTAAAGTCAGGGACCCTTCAAAGTAAGGGTTGGAAACAGAAGTGGGTGTGGCCGACTCAAGCCACCCACCTTGGAGATAACCCTTCCAGCACTTCGAAGCAGATGGTCATTCCTACATGATGAACCCTTGTACCTCTGCCCTGCCAGCCTGGGCACTTTATTCCGTAGGCGTTTACTTTCTAGACAAGCAGCTGTGGCGACTGGGGAGAGGTTCCTGGAATTGGGAGAATCCACACAATTTACAAGCGAAGTAAAAACCTGAGAGTGATGTCTGAGCATGCCTGCCTTTATAAGCTGCATTCATCGACCCTGTTTCTTGTCGCTGCTATGAAGCAGAGGCTGGGAAGAGAATGAAGTTTATACCAACGTTTCTTTATTTTTTAGGTTTCCCAGGAACAATGCTGTAGTTGTTTAGTTTATAGAGCTACTCTATTGCTCATGCTTCCCTTACTTTGTAATACGAGTCATTTACTAAATTTTAGTTACTACATTTAATGCTCCCTCTAAACCTACCTAAGGTTGGATTTCTTTCGGCACAAGTCATTTATTCAGTCTTGAAGTCTTCCAGGGCTTTATGTGATTTTTGTGGAGAATGCACCATTTACCAGAATTTCCTCCTGAAAATATAAATTTTATTACCAAACATGGTTCAGTGAATACATATCCAAAATCATATCTGTGGCAAGAATGAATTCAGAGCTAGCACATCCTCTTGGAGGAGATTACAGTTGGAAGACTACTGCCTGAGGTGTGCTAACAGAAGCTAGTATCTCCGATTCTATGGTGGATCCCAGCATTCTGTCAGAGACAGTAAGTAGTAAAAGTTGCGTCCTCATTTAGTGCTCTCCCACAGACAGAATTTGTAAGCATATTCCTTATTAAAATTCATAGGAAAGTGTTAATGAAAGTAATGTTTTCCCATATGGCATCATCGAGCCCTTGCTGTTCTATACATTTTTCTTTAGATGACTTTATTTACATCTATAAAAAGATAATTAGCATGATTATTTCTTAAATAATTTGTACTTGATTCTGAATACAAGTTTTTTTTCAGATTTTCATATTCTCAGGCCGAATCTCTTGGACATTTACTCTACAGGAAACAAAATAATGAAGCCATTTCTTAAAAGCTCCACCCAGAGAAGATGAAAAATTTGTTCAGCTCCATCTATTTATTTCCTTCTTTTCAGTTCCTCATGATCTAATGATTAAGTTTAAATTTATTTGTATGACTCCCTATTCCATTCATTTACTTACTCCGTCAATAGTCATTAAGATCATGAGGGAGCCAGTGGTGAGGGGGAGATATAGACACATTCTGTCTTTAAGGAGGTCATAGGCAGGGGTGGGGTGGGGAGTGGTGGTGATGATCACTAAGGACAAACAACACGAATATGTTTATACTTGGCAACTGTGTAGAGTGCCTCGGAAGAGAAGTACAGGGAGGCACAGAGCATATGCAACAGGGGAGCTGTTGTAGTCAGGGAGTGGGGGTCAGGGAAGGCTTCCTGAAAGAAGTGGCACTTGCACTGACCTGAAGGGTGCATGGGAGTCAACTTGGGGAGGGGACAAGTTCTGGGTGGGAGGACAGCACTTACAGAGGTTCTCATTCCTGGACAAGCTTGCCAGGTGTGAAGAAGTGAAGCAAAGAATGTGGTGGGGCCCTGCATTCCAGTGGTGGGGGCCAGAGGGCGGGGCTGGGTGTCTGGAGAGGTATATTTGTATGGTTAAATACTGTTTTCCTATAGAATTCATTTCACTTTGAGAGATTTGTAGAATCCAGAGGGAAATTTTTCAGGGGGAGTGGTTAATGAAAAGGCTGTTTATTTACTGAGGACGATCCGTAACATTTGAAAGAACTCCTACTCTAAACAACAAATGTAAACACAGAGCTTTTTTTCCCTTTTCAGTAGACTTTGTTTTAGAGCTGTTTTAGGTTCACAGCAAAATTGAGCAGAAAATACAAAGAGTTCCTATGTACCCTCTGACCCTGTACATGCACAGCCTCTCCTGCTATCACCCTCCCTCCCTAGTGGTGCATTTGCTACATGATGAACCTTCATCGACATGTCATCATCACCCCAAGTCCATAGTTTACATCAGCGTTCGCTCTCGTACATTGTATGGGTTTGGACAAATGTATAATGTATCCACCATTACAGTATCGTACGGAGTGGGTTCAGTGCCCTAAAAATCCTCTCATGCTCTGCCTATTCATTCCTCCCTCCCCTCAACCTCTGACAACCACTGATCCATTTACTGTCTCCATAGTTTTGCCTTTTCTAGAATGTCATAGAGTTGGAATCGTACAATATTGTAGCCTTTTCAGATTGGCTTCTTTCACTTAGCAATATGCATTTAAGTTTCCTGAGAAATATTTTGAATGAATGTATAGTTGTGATGATCACTGGCAAAGATTCATTTTAAAAAATATTTTGAGCCATGGAAATGCTTACTCTCAGTTTGTCTCCTGAACCCCTCTTTTAGCTGCTGTTGAATATATGAGAAACTTTGTGAGTATATCGACAATACAAAGGAATAGCCTTATAACAATAAATGAAATCAACTATTTTATTTCTTAATTCCAAAGTAATAGGAAAATATTCTGGATTAAAATGAACTGCTGAATTTTAATCTATGCCTTCATTTTAAAAACCTTACATTTAACATGAAAAGAAAATCATCGATTGAGTCACAGCTAATTGCTTGTGGTTTCATAGGGTTGGTTTGTAAAGTGTAGGTCTATTGCGGGTTTTGTGGAGTGGTTTCAACTCAAATGTTCTGTCCTGCTGTTGGGCAGTCACTCAGTGTTGAGTTTCCGCAACTGCACACTGCTTAGTCCTTGTGGCTGTTCCACACCATCACCTGCTTGTGCTAAAAAACAAGTGGGATCTGTTCTGATTCTCTTTTTTCTTTGCTAATGGTTGTATCTAGATAACTAGTTTTCATCTCTCTCTATCCTTCCCTTGAGGGCTGTCTTTGAGTGAAGTGTTTACTTGAAGCTTTTGAAGAATTATTTTTCTTTAAGGAAAAAATCAAAAGGCTAGAAATGGAGGGACTTTGAAAATATCATTGAAATAGTGTCTGGGTGCAGTTGATTGAACTTATATAGACTCTTTGAAAGTTGGATTGACTGGCATTCATGTTTGATCTAGTTAAACCAATAAAATACAGGATATAATCTTTATATAATTACAAAAGTCCCGCTGTCTGATCCTACCTGGAGGTTACAATGATGATTCTAGAGGCAAATGTCTTTCATGCCTAATGTACTTTGTCTCTTTATTTTGCTGGCTTTTAGCCAGAGTGAGACATTTTTATTTTTGTTGTCAATTGCCTTTACTGGTGAAGGCTATTGTAATCCAACTAAAATCTTCCCCCCAGGCGGGATGTTGAAATGTACCGGATTCTTGTCTTTTTGCATTGCTTTCCTGCTCAAAGAGCATTCCAGGTAAGCAACGTAGGTGGATGGTGCAATGTACGTGCACACCTGGCCCAAACACAGTGGCTGGAGTTACTCAGGGGTTTATAGACATCCTTGATGCCATTAGGCAGGGTTCTTAGAAGTTCTTTGTAGAGGTAAATTGTATTGTATGGCCGATGCTGATTGATAAAGGCAAACGCATAGGGCAGCTGCAAAACCTTGACGTTGGGGGGGGGGGATTGTTTTAAGAAGAATAGGAAACCCAAAACCCAGAAAGGAAATAGGGTGGAAATGTGTGTGTGTGTGTGTGTGTGTGTGTGTGTTTAGAAAATTTCTGCATAGAGAAAACTCCATGAATAAATTCAAAAGGCAAATGATGCACTGGAAACATTTTACAACACCTATTACAGACAAATTATTATTAAGTCTAATTGGTACTAATAGCTGCTACAATTGCTAAGAAAAGGGTAAACCATCCAAAATAGAAATGGTAAAATGCATAGACAGTTCACCGTAAAGGAAATACAAATGGCCAATCAAAGGCAATTAAAGCAATTGCCCTCTCATCACATTGGCAAACATTGGAAAATTGCTACCACCCAGGGAAAAAAACCATGATAATTCCCCCCGTCCCACCTCCTACCCCCCAAGCCTCACTAATAAGATGGAACCGGTTAGCATAGGATGAGTGTTATACACAGGAGCTGGGAGACTGTAAGTCCAGGATTCCTCCTCCACTCCTCAGAACACAAATAATGGCAAACAAAGTAACATCAATAATCACAGTAGCCTTTCTTTTTTTTTTTTTTTTTACATCTAACTCTGTGCCAAATATTTTGCTAAATACTTTGCATGGATTACCTTTTTAATCTTCCCAAGCAAACTGTGACATACTATCTTCAGTAATGAAAAAAGAAATGATTATAATCACAATAATCTTCCATGCCTGCTCGCGCTGTTGCCCCGAATATTTCTTTCTAATGACAGCTTTTCATTTTATGATTAATGGGAAAGTTTGCTTAAAATGAAAATGCTTTGGTTGAGGAAATGCATTGATATTAATTCCCAATAAAATGTAGACAACAGATGGGCTTTGTGGCTATTGGGGTATACGAGCCAATAGGACAGGGAACACTGTGTTTCAGCATGGGGGGAGCTGCAGCAGAGTTTGCATTTGCTGGGCGGCTGAAGACAGTCTTTGCTGGATTCTTTTATTGTTGAGGTTGGACCATTTTATCTACAAAGGGAACAAAAGAATTCTAACCAAGGTGTGCCATGACCAGAGCGTCTCACAGATCTAATCCTCTATTTTCTTTTAAACCCAATGACATTTACTAAATAAAATATTTTATTTCGAATAAGTCAGAATCCACTGTAATCTGCTTTCTACCTATTCACCCAGCCTCCTCTCCTGTTGTCTGCTCCAGCCCATTCATCCCATCTGCTATTCCCTGAGCTTACAGCGTTCAGGACTGTCTGGACCAATTCTACGCTCCTTCCAAGATTATAAACCCGGAGATTCCTTCAGAGCCCACTGTAAATCTCACCCTGTGTCTCACTCAGCTTTCCTCACTGGGGCACTCACAGTTGAGTTTAACCACTGGCTTCAGGATGTCCATGTTTTAGTTGCCGTCTTTGACTCCCAGTTTCTTAAGTAGAAAATGGGTAAATGAAACTTGTGTCGTATACGGGATGATTATGTGGGGCTGAATATGTCCAACACCAGAGCAAGTGCCTGCTATATAGTTGTGGCCAGTCATGTAATCATGATAATATTTATCGATAATAATCAGGTCAGGGCTTCCCTGGTGACGCAGTGGTTGAGAGTCTGCCTGCCAATGCGGGGGACACGGGTTTGAGCCCTGGTCTGGGAGGATCCCACATGCCGCGGAGCAACTGGGCCCGTGAGCCACAATTACTGACCCTGCGTGTCTGGAGCCCGTGCTCCGCAACAAGAGAGGCCGCGATAGTGAGAGGCCCGCGCACCGCGATGAAGAGTGACCCCTACTTGCCGCAACTAGAGGAAGCCCTCGCACAGAAACGAAGACCCAACACAGCCAAAAATAAATAAATTAATTAATTAGTTAAAAAAACAAAACAAAACAACGTACCGATGACTGAGCCGCACCCCGCAGCAATTAAATCTGAATGTCTACAGATAGGACCCAGTCCAGACACTATACATTAAAAAAAAAAAAAAAAAAAATCAGGTCAGTGGCATATTACCCCACTGGTAATATTTTTGTCAGCCTCTAATTGGGGGCAGGCCGCAGCTGCCACGCCTACTTTTGCAGGCCCAGTCACCTTTGCGTGGCCTTTGGTGGAGGCCACGTCTGTGAGAACCAGGAGCTGGTCCAGTTGCTAGTGTGAAACTTTGAAGCGCAGAGCAAACAGGAAGGCCGGTCTGCTGGACCGCACTCTAGTTGAGGAGCTAAGGCTTAGATCAAGGAAAACAGATCCTACAGCTGGTCCGAGGTCAAGGTTCCCAGAGCAAGGAGCAGGACCCTCTCACCTGACACGAGGAGGCAGAAGGTCCTCAGACCTGGTGAAGGAGGTTGTCAGGGTCTGGCCCTGACCTAGTCTCTTAGATTGGCGTCCATTCACTTCAGCCCTGAGTCTCTTTAGAAGGAACCTCACTGGTTCCCATCTCTGGGCTGTGAGCACAGAGCACTCAGGTTGGGGCCGGGATGTTCTCTGACAGACGTGGTCCTCGGAAGTCCCAGCAGGACCCAACCCCGCATGGACCAAAGACCCTTCTGGGAAAAGACAATGAGGGCGGACGTTCTCCAAAGCTGCCTGGACCCTGCTGTCCGCTTTCCTGTGATAATATACTCCTCAACGTTTGGCCCCTGCTTTTTGTTACAGTTGTCACCCTGTTTATGACCGACAGCTCAGTCTGCCTAACCCCGCTGTGAACTTTGAGTTTGTCACCAGGCCAAGGGCTTCTTTTCTGAAACACCAATTTGCCCATAATGCCCTCTTTCTTGCACCCTTTTTACTAACACGTCATTTCCAGTAATTAAACCATGTCCACTGTTTGTCCAGCTTTGGCCTCTGCCCAATCTAATTATTTCTCTGATGTCAACCCTGCCAAAGATCATACTTAACCTCAGCCCAGGCTGTTCATGTACTGCTCCAGCTTCAGCCCTTGTTTGTCGGACTGATGAACATTGATACGTAGAGAGAGATGAGGGCCCCCTGAGGATGTGTGGACCTTAAGAAGGGGATGAGTAGATTGATACCAGATTATCTAAATTGCAGGTATGTTCAGCAATTTTGGGGAGTTAAGACTGTAAAGGAGAAAGTTAGGGCCGTATGGTGCAGATATTTAATAGCTAAAGCCTTACTGTGGGACTGAGATCTATAGCCGAGTGATGTTTAGATAGGAGAGGAAAATTTCTAATCCTAAACAGTTGAGATCTACCCAGTGGTTTTGGGAATCCTGCATTATTAAGATACATTATTGTGAATGGAAGAGCAAATATCCATACAATGGAAGGTGACAACGAAAAAGAATGAAGTATTGACATATATGACAATATGGATGAAGCAAAAATACTATATCATTTAACATAATGTAAAACATTATGAAATGAAAGAAGCCAGACACAGAAGACTACATATTGTATGATTCCGTTTATAAGAAGTGTCCAGAGTAGGTAAATTTATAGAGAAAGAAAGTACGTTCGTGGTGGCCAGGACCTGGGTGGAAGGACTGCTGTTGTGTACTGCCTTCTATCAGGGGTGATGAGAAAGTTCAGAAATTAGTGGTGATGGTCGCACAGCCTTTCTTCTGAAAACCACTGAGTTATATGATTAACTTTTGTGTTTGTGAATTATGTATCAATAAACATGTAATAAGAGTATTTTTCAAAAGATATATTATTGGTTCAATGTTCTTTTAACTGCAAACAAAGGTGATACTATTCTATTCATACCGATGTTCTTAAAATTAAAAGTGTAGGCATTCATACATAGGAAATGGACTACTTTATCTCATACCCAACCTTGAACTTCAAAGAACAAGAGGCCACAGCATCTTAATTTTTGGGTGGCTGTTTCTGTTATCTGTTACAACCACCCCAGCCTAGAACAATCTGATGTAAATATCACAGTCCAACCATCACCAAAATTTTAGTCATGTGGAATGAAAAGTTTCAAGCAGAAATTCAAATACTAGGGATAATAAATCATAGTCCTACAAAACTATATTCAAAAAGATACACGCACCCCTATCTTCATAGCAGCACTATTTACAATAGCCAAGACCTGGAAGCAACCTAAGTGTCCATTGACAGATGAATGGATAAGGAAGATGTGGTACCTATATACAATGGAATACTACTCAGCCATAAAAAAGAAGGAAACAATGCCATTTGCAGCAACATGGATGGACCTAGAGATTATGATACTAAGTGAAGTTAGTCAAAGGCAAATACCACAGGATATCACTTATATGTAGAATGTAAAATGTGACACAAATGAACTTATCTACAACATAGAAACAGACTCACAGGCATAGAGAACACACTTGTCATTGCCAAGGGGGAGGGGGGTTGGGGACGGGAAGGATTGGGAGTTTGGGGTTAAGAGATGCAAACTATTGTATATAGAGAATGGATAAACAACAAGGGTCTTACTGTAGAGCACAGGGAACTATATTCAATACCCTGTGATAAACCATAATGGAAGAGAATATGAAAAAGAATGTATATATTTATATAACTGAAACACTTTGCTGGACAGCAGAAATTAACACAACATTGTAAATCAACTATACTTCAATAAAGTAAATTTTAATGAACAAATAAATCCTAGTCCTAGTATTTGGTACATGTTGAGTAACTGTCAAGCTGTGCGAAGCGGATTGTGTCTCACTTAGTTATCCCACTGACCTCATGCAGGAGATATTGTCCTTACGCTTTACAGACAGATACACTGAGGGACAGACATAGTAAGTCCCTTGTCCAGAGTCACACATCCCAGTGAAAGGGAAAGAGGAGGTTTTTCCCATGGGATTTGACTTCCAGGCTCAAACACTTATTACTGAATTGATTAAAATTGAAAGCCCCCAGGATGCCAACTTGTAAATTTACCACAGCTGCTTACTATGGAAGAACCGTCTAGCGGTCATTTTCCTGTTGGTCTGTATTCCGTTGCTCAGCGCGCCCGAGAGATGGCTCAGACACTTTTCCTTTTGAAACACCTTGAAATCTTCATTATTTTATATGTACTTGTTTCATAAAGTCAAGGGCAAAAAATGATTTCCTATTTTAGGAAGAGAGACGTATATCAGGGTGGCAAAATTGGTCTTTCATTAATGCAAGTATTTTAAAATTACATTAATACACACAGGTGTATGTAGATTTCAAATGGAAAATTATTTAATGAGTCAATATTTCTTTTTCTTTTTGCAGAACAACGGTTCCCTGGTTTGGTGCCAGAATCACAAGCAATGTTCTAAGGTACGTTCCCTACAACTGTATCAGTATTTTAAAAAACATTTCATTTTGTAACAACTGTACAGTCACAGGTCGTTGCCAAGCTAGTACAGAGAAATCACATGTACTCTTCACTCATTTCCCACCAGTGGTTACCCTTTACATATATGTAGAACAATATCACAAGCAGAAAATTGCCTTGGTACAAGGTATGTATATAGTTATATGAGATTTTATCACATGTATGGATTTAGTTAGTGTAGCCACCACTGCAATCAAGATACATGTGTCAACATTTCTGTATACTACCTTATTTCTCTCTTTATTCTCTAATTATTTCAATCAAAAGTATTTTTAAGGAGAAAACATCTTCTGATTGCACGAGAAGATTTAATGCATTCTACTTACACCTAAGTTGTTTTGTATGCGTTTATTGTGTTTGTGTGTGGGAATTGCTCGTTCACTAATCTGATTCTTTAACTAAGCAGTCTCTTTTCTATCTTTGAGTATTTCTTGTTGCACACACATGCTCCAAAGCTATCATTATACTCATTCATATGTTTCATAGCATAGATTTCTTACCTCAGTCTCCAAACATCACCATCTTTAAATATATTTATATGTGTATATAGAGAGTATATATGTACGTATATGCTTTAGCTCCAGTCTCAAAGTTGGTTTTACATTCAGATTATGTAAGTGAATAAAGTTTAAACTTGCTATAAATACTGCAGTACTTTGGGATTGTAATAGTGTTTGATGAGATTTCTTTCATGGTTACGAGTATTAGACCGAAAATTGAAGCATTCCTTTATTTTACAACCAAAATTTCGTCTGAGCAATACACAATAATATGAAACAGCATATTTATGAAGAACATTATTAGTTTGAAAGGTCTTTCAAATTATCTCAAAGTAAATGATTGTAGAATAATGTTCCTAAACCTAAAACTTCACTATAATGATACATTCTGACATTCATGCATGCGTTATGTCATTTAATCCGCATGAACGTTATTAAAAACAGAACAGAATTATTCTGTGAATGTGAAATAATTTGGTGAAAATAAACTTTGTTTAGTTCTGACTCTCTGGATCCTGGGCAGAAATGAAATGTCTGGTTTATGATCCTTTTACTCTTTTTATATAATATCATACATATTTGCTCTGATAAGGTATTTTCTGGTTATCTATTATATTAATTGTTCTTCAGTTGGTGTTCTGGGTAATTTGTTTATGTCATCACTGCAGGAGAGGATATATATATATGTGTGTGTGTGTGTGTGTATATATATATATATATATATATATATATGAATGTATGGCTATGAGGCTGACTAAATTTCATAAGTAGTGTTTTTGTCCAGTTTTGTTAGTTGGGTATTACTTGAATGATAATTTGTTGTATCAGTATTATTTCTCATAAGCACCTCTTTTCTCCTTATGCCATCAAGAAATTAATTTTTTTTTACACACTTGAAATTTGAATGGGACACGTTCATTTAAACCGCTTTTAAAATATCCTAATTAAAGAACATTGCAGCCCTAGGGAATACAGATTGTTAAACCATATTTTGTAATTGAATGATCAAGGCTGACATGAGAGACTGAACTTGACAAGAAAAGAAATCATTTCCTTTTGCCTGAAAGCAAGAATGAATCAATAAGTCATAGATAACTTCAACAGAAACTTTGGAATATAGTACAAAGCCAACATAAATTTAAGGGTTGTCTTTAGTCTGAATCCTTGGGGATGAATCTTACATGTTAATCAGAGTTCATCTCTTTTGGATATTATCACCATGGGATACATTTGCAGATAATTACAGTTTGCACTTCTTCTGAGATTCATGAAGCATTGTGTAGGCTTTTCCTTTGCTAATTTTTAGGTTAATGAGGTGAAGGGTGAGCGGTGGTAACTCCATTTTACACATGGGGAAATCCAGGCACATACATATTGGATAATGTCCTGGAATCACTCAGCAAATCAGTAGAGGTGAACTAAAGTTTGGAATGCCGTCTCCTAGGCTGTGTTGTGTAGAGACCAACAACTTGAAAAACCGTTTTGAGCAAATATTGGGACAGAAGAGTAAAAACACCTCACCAAATCAAGAAGTAATGCTGATGATACAATTTTTCTGAATATCTGTTAAAAGATAAAGTTTACGTCATATTTTATAGAAAGTACACACTTTCTAATTAGTTCCGGTTGTGTTTGCAAAGCCCGTCACCTTCAGGATCCCTCCAGAAGGTGAGTTCTTCTTCCCATCTAACTGCCTGCCTTGTCCAGTCTGCCATCATCTCTTGCCTGGACCAGTCCAGGAGCATCCTCTTGGGTCTCCCAGCTTCTACTCTGCCCACGTGGCTGCTGGAAAGGCCCTTTAAACATACAAGCTGAATCTTGCTGCTGTCTGCCTCACATCTTTCATATCTTCCTACCTCACTCAGTCTAAAACACCGGCCCTGTCTTGTCTGCCTGTGCTCTCTCTCCAGCTTTCTCCTCTGCTTTACCCCCATCAAGCCTGCTTTTCCCTCCACCAGAAGGCTCCTTCCGCAGTCACACAGCTCACCGCACCCCATTCATGTCTCAGCACAAATGCCACCTTCTCAGCCTTGCCCTCCCAGGTCACCTCCCACCCATTTACACACTTCCTCGGCCGTATTGTACCCACATGACATTATATAGTTATTCCTTTATCTCTGAGAGTCTGTCTCCTTCACCAGAAAGTAAGCTCCGAGGGGCATCGACTGAGTTCTCTTTGTTCATTGTGGTATTTTCAAGCCTAGAATGGTGTTTGGCACAGCGTAGTTGCTCACCAAATATTTGTGAATGAATCCATGAATGAAGTCCATAGGGAACATTTCCTTCCTCCCCCAAAGGACATCATTACTGTATTACCTTCAGGAAAAAGGTTATAATCCATTTTGTATCCATGTAACTTAGCATGATTATTTATTATTAATTAGGAAAATCTTCCTCCTATAATGAAGCCAGTACTGTGAAGTCAGGGGTCTTTAGCATCATTTAGCTCCTAGATGATGCAGAGCAGTGACTTACTGTCCTGCACGGTTTGAGGCCAGTGGTTCTCAAGCTGGAGCGATTCTGCTCCCAAGGGGGCATTTGGCAATGGCGGGAGACATTTTTGGTTGTCACTACTGGCATCTAGTGGGTGGAGGTCAGGAATGCTGACAAACTGCAGTGCACAGGACGCCCTCACAGTGAAGAAGCTCCAAGCTCAGCAGCGCCGAGGGAGGTGGAAAAACCCTGGTCTGTGCATTTTGTGGGTTATAAAGGAATTGAAGAACCACTCCTATTCTCAGCAGTTTTACTTTCTTATATGAAGGAGAATAGCATATAATTTATCGAGCATGTGGTATGCGCCAAGCACCTTTTCAGGGGCTCATTATATGTTAGGAATTCTAATGCTCATCATGTACCATTTCTTTTTTTAAATAAATTTATTTATTTATTTATTTATTTTTGGCTGTGTTGGGTCTTCGTTGCTGCGCGTGGGCTTTCTCTAGTTGCGGTGAGCGGGGGCTACTCTTCGTTGCGGTGCGTGGGCTTCTCATTGAGGTGGCTTCTCTTGTTGCGGAGCACGGGCTCTAGGCACGCGGGCTTCAGTAGTTGTGGCACGCGGGCTCAGTAGCTGTGGCTCGTGGGCTCTAGAGCGCAGGCTCAGTAGTTGTGGCACACGGGCTTAGTTGTTCCGCAACATGTGGGATCTTCCGGGACCAGGGCTCAAACCCATGTCCCCTGCATGGGCAGGTGGATTCTTAACCACTGCACCACCAGGGAAGTCCACATCATATACAATTTCTGTAAAAGGCCAGATAGTAAATATTTCCATCTTTGTAGCCCATAAAGTCTCTGTGGCAACTACTAATGTGGCCACAGTAGCATGAAATCAGTGATAGATAGTACCTAAACAAAGGACAGTGGCTGTGTTCCAATAAAGCTTTATGTTTGGACACTGGAATTTGAATTTCATGTAATGTTCATGTCATGAAATTTTATTACCTTTCCCAACCATTAAAAAATGTAAGAACCATTCTTTGCCCGCTGGCTGTACACAAACAAGTGCCAGGCTGGCTTTGCCCATTTGCCAGAGTTTGCCATTGCATTCACATATGCAAAAGCAGTCAAAAACAAAACAGTAAAGTTGCATTTGTCTCTCAATACAAAGACATATCTTGATGTATTCAAACTAAAAAATGGACAGTTTCTAGCCTCCTGTGTGGAACGTTGCTGGTCAGCTTGCGAGGATTTGTTGAATGAACGAAGGAATGGTAAACAACAGTAAGAAGACATCAAATCACAATTAACTTTTGAAAATTCAGCGTTAAAACGCGATTATTAGAGCCAGTAAAAATTGGGGAGCACTTCAAGATGGGCAGAAAGATGGCTGGAAGTCCCCTCTCTTGCACCCTTGCAGGTTATCTGCTTGTTCATCGTCTTGAGCTATTTTCTTACTCTGTAAATGTAGAAAGCTGATAATAATGCAGATGAATCTTGTCCATGGAAATGCAAATGGTTGTGTGCAGTGTATTGCAATTGATGCTTCCCCCATCAATAGACCATTTTGCATCTAGTTGTAAATCCATTCTAGCATTTGTTTTTGTGTGTGAATATATTTATATTTGTATTTCTTGGATTTCTCCTTTGAACCACATGTAACATATTACTGGTTCTTGCAGCATTTCACGAGTTAAATCTTTGACACTTGTTCATTTGATATTTGCATGCGAGTCATGCATTTACTTTATAAAATAAGCATCCTTTGCCCTTACGCTGCTCAGTTACCTTTCTAAACATTGTAACTAAGAATGGCATTCTTGTTGACACCCACCCCTGTCTGGGGAGCAGGTGTGCTCGTCCTTCTCCTTTTGGGTGTTATAACTCACTCACTTGACTTTTGTTTCCCATTTGGTTGTGAGGATTTGAGTTGAAAAGCAGTAATTTAGGGCTCAATCTTGGTGCGGTGGCATGTTGCTTTGATCTCGGTGGGAGTTTGGTTCTTATAAGGGCTATAACTCCAGATTCTTAGTGATTTTCCAGGTTTATTCAGAGCCAAATTTAGAGGTGAGGAAGATTGGTTTTGCTTGTATGAACATCTGGACAGTTTCATTTGACATCTGTGAAATTTATTGGATAAAGGTCAAACCCCAGAAACATGACTGAATGTGACTGTTGAAGGTTTTTGTGTTGTGTTAGATGCTTTCTATGATTTATGTGGTAATGACTGTAAATCCATAGAGCCCCAGGAAAATACATCTTAAGGAGGAAAATGAAAACTCAGGCACCCATGGAAACGCACTATGTCCAAACACCCAAAGAACCAAAGTTGAACAGTTTATTTTTTGTAATATTCTAGTATACAACAGTTTGAAATTTCAGTTGTTTTATATCCTTTAAAACATTTAAAGCCTATTGTACTACTTACTGATATTCATACAGTTTTCCCTGACTTTGTGTAATCAACTTCAAGGACAAAGTTGATGTATATTGAGCATCTCTTGTCCAACATATTGATATCTTTTGGGAGGTACCAATTATTTCATAGGCAAAGCCACCATTGACATTGATTGTCAAGAGAAGTTGTAGGTTTGTGCCACTGGAGGAGTAGAAAACTTCTCCAGTGTTATAATTAATTCCCTTTATTTTGGATACCAATGTTATTATTTCCATAAGTAATGATCATGATATTATTTCTAAGTAAATGGGATGTGATAATCTAGGAAGAGAAGAGAAATATTCTATTTCCTTAAACCAGTGGAATTAAAATGTGTATGGAATGCATATGAAAAATTGTGAGGTGTGTGAAAGTTTAGCTAGTGTTCTTTTGAAATACCAGTCTGTACATGCAATACTGTACTAGCATGATGAGTAAAAATTGTCAAATGCACATTTGTTAGACTATCCTATAACATCATGCCAGTAAATGGCATAATTTTAAGTACCCCAAAGACCATGATGTGCTTTTGTGCTTACCAAGAGATGAAGTCTCTCCTCCAGGAGACCTGAGCTCTTGGATTTCCTGGTCTCCGTGCAGCTGAAAAATCACATCGTCAGCAACCTTGAGTTAGGGGTCCATGTGTAGCTACATTCTCAAGTACTCCATCCAGTGTCACTGTAGGGGAACATTCAAGTCGGTATCGTCTCTGAGGTGAAGGCAGAAATGGAGAGAAAAGAAAGAACAAAGTGAGAGAATGTGGAACAACAGATAAAAACAAAAAGAACTTACAAATGGGGGAGCTAAATGAACACCTAGTTTCAAAACTTCATTTCTGAAGTGGTAAGTGCTGAGGTTTGTGAGAACCAGCGAAGGCTCCCAGCAGGGTCCCTGCTAGGGCTCAGGCAGGTGGATCGGTGAGTTGATGATTTTAACAATGAGAGATTTGCCATCTGTCACCGCCTCCTGGAATGCAAGCTCACAGCTCTAATTGGAGCCTTCAGCACGGAAGGCAGCCTGAACTGGTGTCACTGATTTGCTTTCCCTCACACTGTCATTCTTATGGTAAGTGTTTTCTGCCCTCACGCTGGGAACTTTTATCAAACATATTAGTGTGCTTTGGGGCGATCATTAGCCATCAGTAGCTGGAACATTCCAGGGTTTTTTTAGCCTGGAAACTAGCCTGTGTGTTGCAATAACTTGCAAAACTTGGCCAGGCTCATAGCACAATCAATATTTAAGGAAAAGAACAGGTTCTTATTTGGATTTAAATCCAACATGTGACATGTTAATAGCCCAACGTGTTTCTGATTTTCCATATCGGTTTTTACGGATGTGAAAGATTTCCACCTGCTGTAAACTTCAAAGACGTGTGGAGGGGAAAAAACACCTCTGTGTAAGTCTTTATCCTCACCCCTTCCTCAGCTCTTCCTATTAATTTCTCCTTCCATCTGATGAAAGAAGATGCAAACGAAATCTCTTATTTGGTTCATGACTGAGGAAGGGTTCCTGAAAGCTGGCTTTAGAGAGGGAATGCATTTTGAACATATGAAACACATCTACGTCAGGATGCGTCACATGGTGATTATGGTCTGACAGACGTTTTGAAGTTGTAATGTATTCATCAGAAGGCACACAGAGGAGCCTGGATGAGCTCCGATTGCTTGAAGATGTTGGGTTTGAGCTGGCAACTGGCAAAGAGCACCAGTGTTGATTGAAGGATGGGAATGGTTATGTTTTAGAAAGAAGACAGACCTGGACTTCAATAAGCCGGGGAGGGCAGAATCTGTGGGCACTGAATACGTCATTGTGCTGAGTTGCCCTGCCTTCTCCAAGGAGAAGTAGTCTCCACTGAGGTGAAAACTCTCACTTGAATTTAGGGGGGGGTCAGCATTTGCTTTTCTATGTTCAGGATTGTGACCCCATCCTGTAGGTAATCCTTGACATGAGGGTCAAGTTGTTCTACCTAATCATACACAGGAATTCCTCTTAGAAGCCTAATATGTGTTGGTACATGGTCTGTCTTGGAAACATTATTGCTCTATGTTTGTAAAAGAGCAGTTGTTATAGGGAAATAAATCTAGGTATTAATTTCAACTCTGTTTTTACTAGCTGACACTCTCTTTACTAGGAGATGCTCTTGTGTCTAATTTGCCTAAAGAAGGAATATAGGCTAATTATTTGAAAAATTAATTTTCCTTTCTCAAGATTTCTCACTTTTTATCTATTTGATGTGGAAGAACTTCCTTCATCCTATACATAATCACATTCAATTACCTTAGTATATTTGTTTTCTAATATTCGGGGTCATAGGACTTTCTGGAAGGTTCATCGCTCAAAGCATGATGTTCTTTGGGTGATGTTGTTACTGAACCAAACTTGGGTCTGATCGCCTGTGCAGTAAACCCAATCTACTGACCCTGGGTTGTGGTGAAGGAAAGTGTAGTGTTGATTGCAAGGCCAAGAAAGGAGTATGGGCAGCTCGTGCTCAAAAGACCCAAACTCCCTAATGGCTTTCAGGGAAACGTGTTTAATGACTCGGTGAGGAGAAGGGTTGCAGGTGCATGATCAGCTTGTGGACATAATTTTGATTGGTTGGTGGTGAGGTAACCTGGTGGTATTTTGGGAGTCAACGTCATCAACCTTCTGGTTCCAGCTGGTCTGGGGTCAACATGCTTGTGGTCAATATGCTTGTGGTCAACATGAAGTTAACTTCTTCCACCTGGTGGGGGTTTCAGTATCTCCAAAACAGCCCAAGGACATGGCTCAGAATATTATCTATAGCCCTTGAGAAGGAAACAAACGTCCTTGATTTTGTTTAATGGCTAAACTATTATTATTTTGTCTTGCTTGACTGTTTTCCTTTGTTTCTGCATTTTTCACTTCTCAGATTAAATTTGTTCTTTGGAACTCAGGGAAAGCCTAGGAGGCTAAAGTTTTTCTACAAACAAGAGGAATGCAGAGGACGTGGGGGGATGGTCTGTCCTGGGAAGGTCCCATAGGGTGCTGCTTGGTTATAATATGAAGTGTGTGTGTGTGTGTGTGTGTGTGTATGTATGTTTAATGGCTAAGCTGGGCATTTGTTCTAAACTCTTTTTCAGCCTAAAATTACCGTGGTTATAATATGAAGTGTGTGTGTGTGTGTGTGTGTGTGTGTGTGTGTGTATGTATGTTTAATGGCTAAGCTGGGCATTTGTTCTAAACTCTTTTTCAGCCTAAAATTACCGTAGCTGTGCATGGGATCTACCAGTGAGTTTGTACCTTTTGTTTTCTTCTGGCTTGGAAGAGAAAATTTTTCCTAAGGAGGATCTTTATCAAGTACTCCCTTCATCTTCTTTGATGAGTGTCTAGGCAGAGTTAGGATGACGTTTTTATTCAAACAGTCATCCTCGTTAGGATCTGTAATTTTTGCTGTGGATGTCAGAGCTAACAGCAGTTCTGCTGGCTGTGAAATGACAGTGACGTATCAGCAAGCCGCTGCTCTCCTGGTACTTGCCAAGAACTAGAATATCAAACCTTTTGTATCCTTGCAGTACCAAAAGGCACCAGAGAGAAACAATATTTATACATGCCTGATAGATATATAGTTTCCAGATGCTGTACAATCCATGCCTCCATTACAGGACTAACTATGTTCTTTCACAATCTCAAAATTGTCCTTTAACAAATGACATTTACTGAATCCTATGTTGCTGCAATGCAGCACGTGTAATATTCTCAGAAACTGTCTCACAAACCCAGTCACCGAGGCCACTCTGAGGAACTTGCCAAGGACATCGGTCTGTTATTCCATGCCATCTTTAGGAGAAAACTTGGGAAAGCATTCATTGTGTTCACTTTATCAGTACTAATTATGCGTCCCTTAGAAACTGGTAGATATTTTAGCCTGTGGACACTGTGTTTTCCCCTTAGAACTGACTATCAGAAAGCTGAATGGTAAATAAAATCACCTACTTTAACAAGGTTACTGAAATTTATCCCATGTATATGGGAACTAGCTTTATCCCTGACTCCAGTTTTTATTTTCCTTTATCTTGTTTTTATCACACACACGTAAGATTTGTTTTCTAGCTGTATCCTATGGATCTTTGTAAATTGTCTTGAATCCTTTTAGGAGTGAGAAAGGCAATAGATAAATCCATAAATCCCTAAAATTACAAATAACTGGAGAAATGCCCCATTGTGTCTGCACTTGCCTGGTGCGTTGTTTAGTTTCCTGAACCATTTTATCCACAGTTTCATGGTTCACTGAGGTGAGATGACAAGACATCTATATTCCTAGCAGAGCTCTTTCAGCTGGTGCTGACGACTAGGGCTTCACTCCTTGGAAAGGAGTGAAGGTGGCCACTTGTCAGTTAGGTAATGGCTGTGACTGGGCAAACGAAAGAAGAAAATGCAGTTTAAGTTGTGAAACCAGGGGGTGCGTATGGACGTGTTCTGAGGGGGAATGAGGTAAGTGGAACAAAGGTGAAAAGCTTTTGTTTGTGAGCGCCTTTTCGAGCCAAAGGGGTTTGGCCCTGTCTTCACAGATCTTAAGTCATAAATAGCAGAGGTCAAAGAATAGTCTTTAAAACCACACAATAAAGAAAGAACTTCTCTCAACTGGGTCTTTTCAGAGCAGAGCTACCAGTGTGGGTGAGTTCATTTTCCATTCGCATGGGGGAGGCAATGACTTAAAATGTGCACTTTGTAAAGATGGCTCTCCTCCCTCCCTCCCTCCCTTTCCCTTTTCTTTCTCTTTACTTACTTTTTCTCTCTCTCTCTCCCTTCCTCCCTCCCTCCCTCCCTTCCTTTTTTCTTTCCTTCTTTTCTTCTTTCTCTCTATTATAGTATCTATTAGAGTAGCAAATGTTGATGTCTATGAAGAACCGTCCCAGTCTGCCTTAGGTTATGGGAATTCCTCTTGAAAATTTTAGGCACAGAATAATAGATGTGGATGAACTGGGCATTTCACCTTCTTTAGCTACAGCAGAAATCCCACTCAAGCTACAGCGTGTGCATCTCCATGTGCTTTTCCTTACGTCAGTAGCTCAGTTCACATAGATGTTGATGTATTTTCGTGTTGGAAGACAGGTCGCGGTAAGGCGGAGCTGAAGGGGAGACGTGTGCTGGTGGTTAGAAAACTGGGATCACATGGCATTGCCTTATTAAACACCGGGCGTTTTAAGTAATTACGAGGGACTGATTCTGCGTCAAATTCCACATAGGGAATGAGAACCGTGGAAGCTGCCTGGGCCAGGACGGGCCTTGCGCTCTGCAAGCAGAGGTCACTAGGTGTTCGGCCGCCTGCAGATGTGGCCGGTTCAGCCTTTCGTGGACGTTTCTCACGTGCCTTGATGGCAGCTTTGTGGAGAGGCGCCGGGGAGCTGCCCGCTCTTCCTCCGGACGGGATGCGGCTCTTCCGGAGTCCGCCTGCTGATGAAGGTGGGGCTCTGGAGGGCTGCGCGCCTCCCGGTTCTCACAGCTGCAAGGTTGAACTTGGGCGGCTGCAGATGAATGAGCCGCCTTTCCCAAGAGAAGCTGCATAATGGCTTCGGGACTATTAAGCTGTGAAGATTCATGCTCTGGCGTTTGCGAGTGTGTGTTCAGCATCTTTTCCTTGGGGAGCGAGGGGGGGCATGTGCGTTTTTGGCTTTTTACATCCAACTGTATGCACATTTTCCCTTTTTGTATGAGGAAATAATGCCTGCACTAAGGGTAAACCCTCCCCTCCTCCTAAATCCTTCCACAAAAAGATACTTATTAAGGCTGGCATTCTGAAGAACTAAATGCTTCTTTAACTTTGCTTTATCTGCTTCAATGAGCACAGTGTACCGAGTCCGGGGAATTCACATTATGGCCGCGAGCCGCCCTCCCTATTCTCTGGGGCTCTTTGGGCACAGAAATAATCCCTTCCTAGAAGCTTTTGAGAAAGGAGCTGAACTATGCGGGCTAATCAACTGTAAATCTTGGCCATCCCCAAAGTATTGCGTGAAGTTGCATCGAAAAGTGTTCCGATCACCAGGAAGCGTAATTTCAAGACCTGGGGCAAATTTGCAGCAAACATGTTGATCTGCTGTGTTTTAAAACGCTGGAATGCTGCTCCTTCTCTGCTCCATCCTCTGCTTTTGTTGTTTGCATCCTGTGTGTGTTTATTTCGTTTCTTTGTCATTTGGAGACAAAAAGACAATGAGACTCCTTAGAACTTTTGTTTTCCAACTGGTAATGGAGAATATTATAAGGAGAAGTGAACTCTGATGGAATGTTGAATTACAAACACTCGGAGGCTTTTCTATGTGACTTCTAAATCATTTTCTGCTCAGTCAGGGGACAGTATTGGGGAGGAAAAAATAACCTAGGTTGGGAGAGTCATGTCTCCAGGCCGCTGTGAGCCACCGTGCTGGAATCCCCCATGTTATCACAGTAGCTGTCGTTCTGCTGAGAGGTTGTGTCTTGCTCAGGACGAAGGCAAAGCTAGGTTGCTTGCATTCTCCTTGGACCTCTAAGATAGTATCAACAATGCATTTATAGTAGCATAAATCAAGCCTTAAGACACTTAATGTATAGAGGTGAAGGCTGTCTTTCTGAATCACCAAAATCTAGTGGAAATGGGACAGTCGCATTTGCTCTCTGATATTTGGAAGGCAGAATGAGAACTTCATTTTTGGCCAATGAAATGTCACTTCTTTACTTGCCTCATTCTTCCTGATATTCCTCCATCTATACGTGCACAAACCACTGCCATTATTTCTATCCTGAGATGTGGATTCAGCTCCATACTGATCATTTCTGATTTATGGTCCTTTAAAAACCCTTTAAGTTGCTGTGTCCTCACTGAGACACATTTCTTCTGCCCTTTGCATGAGAGGTGGTGAGCGTCATGTGGAGAGTCTGGTCTTTGGGTTCCAGGGCTGAGGGTGTGACTTACAAGCTCTGTGACCTGGACCAAGTTGCCTATTTGCCTTCTCCAAACCTGTCCCTCACCCTGGATTCTCTATAGTAATTAAAAACATGGATATTCACTCAGTCACTCAACCTAAAAACTCACAATGCTCCTTAGTGCCATCCTCTCCTTTACCTTTATATACCCATCCTTCTGCAAAGTTCTTCAGTTTCATGCCTCAAGCTAATTTGCCATCCTTTCTGCTATAACTCACACGTGTATCGTCCTTGAAATATACTAGTCTCATGGCCTCTATTTTCTCCTTCTTTCTACTATTTTATGGCTCCCAACTTCTTGGAGCAATGCTTCTCAAACATTAGCATGCTTAAGCGTCTCCTGGTGAGCTTGCTCAAGTACAGAGTCCTGGGTCCCAGCTCCAAAGATTCTGCTTCAGTAGGTCTGGGCCGGGGTTTGAGATCCCGTGTTTCTAAGAGACTTCCAGTGGATTCTAGTGTTGCTGGTCCAGGGTAGGTTCAGGTTTCTCACCATTAAGTCTGATGATTGCTGTAGGTACTTTTGTAGATAGTCTTTAGCAAGTTGAGAAAGTTTCCCTCTATTCCTGATTTACTGAAAGTCTTTATCATGAATGAGTGTCAGATTTTGTTAAATGATTTTCCTGCATCTATTAATATAATCATGTGATTTTTCTTTTTTAGCCTCTTATCATTATGGATTACATTAATTGAGTTTTGAATGTTGAACTAGCATTGCATTCAATGCCTGGATAAATCCCTGTTGGTCAAATGTTGTGAATTCTTTTTATACATTTTTGGATTTGGTTTGCTAATATTTTCTTGAGGATTTCTGCATCTGTGTTCATGAGAGAGAATTTTCTACAGCTTTCTTGTAATGTCTTTGTCTGGTTTGGGTATTAGGGTAATGTTGGCCTCATAGAATGAGTGAGGAATTACTCCCTCTGCTGCTATCCTCTGAAAGAGACTGTAGAGAATTAGTATAATTCCTTCCTTAAATGTTTGGTAGAATTCACCAGTGATCCCGTGTGGGCCTGGTGCTTTCTATTTTTGAAGGTTATTAATTATTGATTCACTGTCTTAACATAGATATAAGCATATTCAGATCATTGCTTCTTGTGTGAGTTTTGGCAGGTTGTATCTTTTAAGGAATTAGTCGATTTCATCTGGGTTATTGAATTTCGGAGCATAGAGTTGTTCATAGTATTCCTTTATTATAGTCCAAATTTCCATGTGATCTGTAGTGATGTCCCCTCTTTCATTTCTGATATTAGTAATTTGTGTCCTCTCTCTTTTTCTTTGTTAACCTGACTGGAGGCTTAATGATTTTATTGATCTTTTTAAAGAAACAGCTTTTGTTTTTTGTTGATTTTCTTTATTGATTTCCTGTTTTTAACTTCATTTATTTCTGTTCTAATTCTTTTTTCTTCTCCTCACTTTGGATTTAATTTGTTCTTTTTTTTCTAGTTTTGTAAATCGGAAACTTAGATTATTGATTTTAGATCTTTCTTTTCTAATATAACAGTCAATGCTGTATGCTTTTCTTTAAGTACTGATTCCCCTACATGCCACAGGTTTTGAAAAGTTGTGTTTTTATTTTCATTTAGTTCAAAATAATTTTGAATTACTTTTGAGATTTCTTCTTTGACCCATGTGTTATTTAGAAGTGTGTTGTTTAATCTCCATATGTTTGGGGGTTTTCCAGTGATCTTTCTGTTATTAACTTCTAGTTTTCATTCCATTGTGATCTGGGAGCAGACATTGTATGATATCTCTTCTTTTAAATTTGTTATAGTGTCTTTTATGGCCCAGAATGTGGCCTGTCTTCATGAGTATTCCATGTGAGCTTGAGAAAAATGTGTATTCTGCTGTTGTTGGACGAAGTAGTCTATAGATGTCAATTATATACAGTTGACTGTTGGTACTGTTGAGTTCAACCATATCTTCACTGATTTTCTGCCTGCTGGATCTGTACATTGCTGAGAGAGGGGTGTTGAAGTCTCCAGCTATGATAGTGATTGCATCTATTTCTCCTTGTGGTTCTATTTGGTTTTGTCTCATGGAGTTTGTTAAGAACCGTTATGTCTTCTTGGAGAATTGACCCCTTTATCATTATGTAATGTTCTTTTTTTTATCCCTGATAATTTTCTTTACTTTGAAGTCTGCTCTGTCTGAAATTAATATAGCTACTCATGCTTTCTTATGATTAGTATTAGCATACTTTTAGTCTATATGTGTCTGTATATTTAAGGCACACTTCTTATAGACAACATATAGTTGGGTCTGGTTTTTTGATTCATTCTGACAATCAATGTCTTTTAATTGGTACATTTAGACTATTGACATTCAAAGTGATTATTGATTTAGTTGGGTTAATATCTATCATATTTGATACTATTTTGTTTGTTGCTGTTATTCTTTGTTCCTACTTTTTGTGTTTTTTTAAAATTGAAGTCTAGATGATTTACAGTGATTCAGGTGTATAGCAAAGTCATTCAGTTTTATAGGTAGATAGAGATAGAGATATTCTTTTTCAGATTCTTTTCTGTTGTAGGTTATTACAAGATATTGACTATAGCTCCCTGTGCTATACAGTAGGTCCTTGTTGTTTACCTGTTTTACATATACTAGCATGTATCTGTTAATCCCAAACTCCTAATTTATCCCTCCCATCCCTTCCCCTTTGGTAACCATAAGTTTGTTTTCTATGTCTGTGAGTTTATTTCTGTTTTGTAAGTTTGTATTATTTTTTTAGATTCTACAAATAAGTGGTATCTTGATATTTGTATACTCTGACTTCACTTAGTATGATAATCTCTAGGTCCATCCACGTTGCTGCAAAGCATTATTTCATTATTCTTTTATGACTAATATTCCACTGTGTATATATACCACATCTTCTTTATCCATTTATCTGTCAGTGGACACTTAGGTTGCTTCCATGTCCTGGCTATTGTGAATACTGCTGAAATGAACATTGAGGTGCACGTATCTTTTCGAATTATGGTTTTCTCCAGGTATATGCCCAGGAGTGGGATTGCTGGGTCATATGGTAATTCTATTTTTAGTTTTTTGAGGAACTTCCATACTGTTCTCCATAGTGGCTGTATCAATTTACATTCCCACCAACAGTGTAGGAGGGTTCCTTTTTCCCCACACCCTCTCCAGCATTTGTTCTTTCTAGATTTTTTGATGATAGCCATTCTGACCAGTGTGAGGTGGTACCTAATTGTAATTTTGATTTGCATTTCTCTAATAATTAGGGATGTTGAGCATCTTTTCATGTGCCTGTTGGCCATGTGTATGTCTTCTTTGGAGAAATGTCTATTTAGGTCTTCTGCCCATTTTTTGATTGGGTTTTTTTTTTTTTATTGAGCTGTATAAGCTGTTTGTATATTTTGGAAATTAAGCCCTTGTCTGTCACATTGTTTGCAAATATTTTCTTCCATTCTGTGGGTTGTCTTTTCATTTTGTTTATAGTTTCCTTTGCTGGGCAAAAGCTTTTAAGTTTCATTAGGTCTCATTTGTTTATTTTTGCTTTTGCTTCCATTACCCTAGGAGAAGGATCCAAAAAAATATTGCTGCGATTTATGTCAAAGAGTGTTCTGCCTATGTTTTCCTCTAGGAGTTTTATAATATCCAATCTTAGATTTAGGCCTTTAATCCATTTTGAGTTTATTTTTGTATATGGTGTTAGAGAACATTCTAATTTCATTCTTTTACATGTAGCTGTCCAGTTTTCCCAGCACCACTTATCAAAGAGATTGTCTTTTCTCTGTTGTATGCTCTTGCCTCCTTTGCCATAGATTAATTGACCATAGATGCGTGGGTTTATTTCTGGGCTCTCTATCCTGTTCCGTTGATCTATGTGTCTGTTTTTGTGCCAGTACCATACTGTTTTGATGACTGTAGCTTTGTAGTATATTCTGAAGTCAGGGAGTGTGATTCCTCCAGCTTGATTCTTCTTTCTCAAGATTATTTTGGCTCTTCAGGGTCTTTTGTGTTTCCACACAGATTTTCAAATATTTTGTTCTCGTTCTGTGAAAAATGCCATTGGTAATTTGATAGGAATTGCACTGAATCTGTAGATTGCCTTGGGTAGTGTGGTCATTTAAATAATATTGGTTCTTCCAATCCAAGAACATGGTGTATCTTTCCATCTGTTTGTGTCAACTTCACTTTCTTTCATCAGTGTCTTATAGTTTTTGGAGTATAGGTCTTTTGCCTCCTTAGGTAGGGTTATTCCTAGGTATTTTATTCTTTTTGATGCAATGGTAAGTGGGATTATTTCCTTAATTTCTCTTTCTGATAGTTCATTGTTAATGTTCAGAAATGCAACAGATTTCTGTATATCAATTTTGTATCCTGCAGCTTTACCAAATTCATTGATGAGCTCTAGTAGTTTTCTGGTGACATCTTTAGGATTTTCCATGTAAAGTATCATGTCATCTGCAAACTGTGACAGCTTTCTTTCTTTCTTTCCAATTTGGATTCCTTTTATTTCTTTTTCTTCTCTGATTGCTGTGACTAAGACTTTCAAATCTATGTTGAATAAAAGCGGTGAGAGTGGGCATCCTTGTCTTGTTCCTAATGTTAGAGGAATTCTTTCAGTTTTTCACTATTGAAAACATCACTATGATGTTAACTGTGGGTTTGTCATATATGGCCTTTATTATGTTGAGGTGTGTTCCCTCTATGCCCACTTTCTGGAGAGTTTTGTCATAAATGAATGCGGAATTTTATCAAATGCTTTTTCTGCATCTATTGAGATGATCATATGGTTTTTATTCTTCAGTTGGTTAATGTAGTGTATCAAATTGCTTAATTTGTGGATATTGAAAAATCCTTGCATCCCTGGGATAAATCCCACTTGATCAAGGTGTAAGATCCTTTTAATGTATTGTTGGATTCAATTTGCAAGTATTTTGATGAGGATTTTTGCATCTATATTCATCAGTGATATTGGCCTGTCATTTTCTTTTTGTGGTATCTTTTTCTGGTTGTTGTATCAGAGTGATAGTGGCCTCGTAAAATGAGTTCAGAAGTGTTCCTTCCTCTGCAATTTTTTGGAATACTTTGAGAAGTATTGTTGTTACCTCTTTTCTAAATGTTTGGTAGAATTCACCTGTGAAGCCATGTGGTCCTGGACTTTTTTTTTGTTGGGAGTTTTTAAATTGCTGATTCAATTTCAGTACTGGTAATTGGTCTGTTCATATTTTCTATTTCTTCCTGGTTTAGTCTTGGGAGATTGTAGCTTTCTAAGAATTTGTCCATTTCTTCTGGGTTGTCCATTTTATTGGCATATAGTTGCTCATACTAGTCTTATGATCCCTTGTATTTTTATGGTGTCAGTTGTAACTTCTTTTTCATTTCTGATTTTATTGATTTGGGCCCTCTGCCTTGTTTTCTTGATGAGTCTGGCTAAATCATTTTATGATTCTAGTTTCTCTCCTTTTTTAGCATGTTAGTTATACTTTTTTTTCTACTTTATTTAGTAGTTGTGTTAGAGTTTACAGTATACATTTACAACTAATCCAAGTCCACTTTCAAATAGTCCTATACCACTTCACTGGTTGTGTGAGTACTTTACAATAACAAACTAATCCTAATTCCTTTCTCTTGGCCCCTCTATCATTGCTGTCATTCATTTTACTTATATATAAGTATACAGAAATATATATATCTACAATTATATAAATATATAAATATATATTTATGTATAAATATATACATTATATATACATATATATTTTGTATATGTTATATAATAGATAAATGTATATATTATAAAATAAAATATGCACATATAAATATATATTTATAATGCATAATGTATATGTAAGCACACACAACTGAATAACTTGATGCTATTATTATTTTGAATAAACAGTTATGAATTAAGAATAAGATAAATAAAATTTAAAATTTTATCTTCACTTATTCCTTCTTTAATATGCTTTCTTGCTTGCTTTATGTAGATCTGAGTGTCTGATGTTATTTTTTTCTCTAAAGAACTTAACATTTCATGCAAGGCAAGTGTACTGGCAAAAAATTTTCTCAGTTTTGGTTTGTCTGAGAGTCTTTATATCTCTTTCACTTTTAAAGGATAATTTTACAGGTTAAAGAATTCTAGTTGGTGGGTTTTTTTTCATCTCAACATTTTAAATATTTCTGTCCACTCTCCTTGCTTGCATGGTTTCTGAGGAAAAGTTGGATGTAATCCTTTGTTCCTCTGTAGGTGAAGTATATTTTTCTCCTCTTTGGCTTTTTTCAGGCTTTCTTTTTTTACCTTTGATTTTCTGTAATTTGAAAGTGATATGCTGAGGTGTAGATTTTTGGCATTTATTCCACTTCTTTATTGAGCTTGTGGATCTGAAATTTTGTGTCTGATGGTTTTTTTCCTGAGCCGTGCACTTATCTGCTCATAATTCCATCAAAGGCATTCTTCATTTTTGTTACAGTTTTTTGTTTTTTTTTTTTTTTAAGAATGAACCAGTTGTTTTTTTTTTTTAATGTGATGATCCATTTATTTATTTATTTATTTATTTTTGGCTGTGTTGGGTCTTCGTTTCTGTGCGAGGGCTTTCTCTAGTTGCGGCAAGCGGGGGCCACTCTTCATCGCGGTGCGCGGGCCTGTCACTGTCGCGGCCTCTCTTGTTGCGGAGCACAGGCTCCAGACGCGCAGGCTCAGTAATTGTGGCTCATGGGCCCAGTTGCTCCGTGGCATGTGGGATCTTCCCAGACCAGGGCTCGAAGCCGTGTCCCCTGCATTGGCAGGCAGACTCTCAACCACTGCGCCACCAGGGAAGCCCCTTTGTTACAGTTTTTGATAGGTAGCAGTTCTTTTTGGTTCTTTCTTAGGATTTCCACCTCTCTGCTTATGTTGCCCATGTGTCCTGGCATACTGTCTGCTTTATCCATTAACGTCCTTAGCATATTAGTCATAGTTGTTTTAAATTTCTGGTCTGATATTTCTAACATCCCTGCCATGTCTGCTTCTGATGCTTGCTTTTTCTCTTCAAATTGTGTTTTTTGCCTTTTGATATGGCTTGTAATTATCTCTTGCAAGCTGGATGTGATCTACCAGGTAAAAGGAACGGCTGTTAAATAGGCCTTTAGTTGCGTGGTGGTGAGGTGTGTGGGGAGTGGAAGCATCCTCAGTCTTATCCTTAGATGTCAGTCTTTTAGTGAGCCTCTGCCTCTGGACTGTGAACTTCACACGTGTTTCTGAAATTTTTTCTCCTCCCTCAGGTGGGACAGAATGGCTAAAGCCAGCTGGCATTGGGTATTCCTTGTCCCCAGGTCAGGTAGGCTCTGATAATACCCTGGCCAGTTAAGGTCTGCTGAACTAGTTTCCCTGAAGCTGGCCCTCTTGGGAAGAACAGAGTGTTCCAGCATATTTCAGAAGGGTTCCTTTTGGAGTCCCTCTGGAGTTTTAACCCTCAGACTTGTCACCTGGAGCCTCCAGCAGTTGGTCAGTTAGATTTGAGGTTCCCTACCCCAGCACTGGTTCCCACGGTGGTTTCCACCTGTGGATCTCTGCTCTGGGAAGCCGTGACTGCCTGTATTCGCCTGTCTGGCTCTCCAGTCTTGGGCGCACTGGTTTATTCTGTGTCCTCCCTTGCCTTATGGGTCCAAGAGCAGTTGCTGATTTTTCAGTCTGTTCAGCATTTTATTTGTTGTTAAGATGGAGTGGCAACTTCCATGTTCCTTACATGTGGACCTGAAAACCAGATGTGCCCATTCCATATGTTTTTGCTGTGAAATTCTCCTTTTCCTCCAATGGCCAAATTTAATTCCTTTCTTTTGTGCAGGCTTTCCTGACCTTTATATTTCCTCAGCCCCAGGACCGATGACTCAGCCCCTCCTGTGGCCGACACGATGCCGTGTTCGTGTTCATTGTCTTGGAGTTTTTTGCTGTTGTGTGTTTGCATGTGGAACCCAAGATTCTCGAGGCTTGGAGCCTCGTGACCCTCACTTTATTATAGTTAGTTTATCCTTCTTCACTCCCTTTATATTGGTCCAGCTTTAATTACCTTATGTCTGTGTGCCTGGTCCCGCTTGTGGAGGGATAAGTAGGACGAGGGGATGGGGTGTGGGTTGGATATACATTTCGTCATCTGATCAGAATTCTTCAGTTTTCTGTTCTCAGAATCACTTTCTGATCAGTATACTTCTTTCACGTCCTACATGTACATTAGTGGTAATTTGACATTTTTATTACTTCTAGATTCCTTCCGAAATGTGTTGACAGCAACTTTGGCTTGGTCTTCAGTCCTGATGTTAATATCTTTTCGCTTGGTTAAGATTTACAGTCTGCAAAAGTCTTCACATAAATTAATACCATTTGCTTGTCAAAGCATCTTTCTGAAAAGAGAAGGGAAAATACTTACTTTCTTTGTTGTGCAAGATACGGTGTAGTGAATAGCCCTCTCAGTGTCTCGTGGCTAATAGGGTATGAGGACAGTGGAATGTACCCCAGTGGCCTTGGTGACTTTGAAGGAGGGGGTAGGAGAGTCTGGATGGCAGGAGCCTGACTGCATGTGAGTTGAGGAAAATGTGGAAATGGAGAGATTTATTTCATGTTATAGTGCCTCCTACTTTTGGTAGTGTGGCCATAAGGAAAAGAGAATAAAAACGGAAATCAGGGTTTTTGAGAGGCAGGACAGTCTCTCAGACAATAGATTTAGCTATATTTTCTTGAATATGCATAAGTTAATATTCCTCCTCACATTTTACTAGTTTGTATGGATACTGATTTTCATTGCCTGCTTTATAATTGCTGGTTTCCTAGACTAGTTTAGAGGGAAAACACTTTCCCCTACCCTCTTAGGTTCCCCAGCTTGGTCTGTTGGCTAGACTTGACAGGTATGCTAGTTTTGAGGCAGGGGGTAAAGAAAACTGGCAGAATCTTGGGATGGCCCCTAAAACTTCTGCTCCGATGAGGTACTTGGCATTTCTCACAGCCCATTGGCCAAGCAAGACACAGCACCCATGGACAGAGAAGTGTATGTAGTCATGGGCATCCACTTCTAGGTGGGGCAGAGAACATTTGGGATCAGCGTACAATCTGCCTTACTAGGAAGATGACTTAGAATGATGAATTATTGGTTTTAATCATTAAACATTTTTGCAGGTCTGCAAATAATGGCAGTAACTGGAGATAATTTACCTCACTCATACTAAAATATCACACCTAAGCCATTGTTTATTTAGCTGTGTTGGAAGCGGTGTTCTCTTGCCCTAACATGGGCATGAAACTCCTCTGAGACAAGACTGGTTCATGCAACTCACCTGGATGAAATGGTATGATTTCTTTAATGTGTGAAATTTCAGGCAGTGTTTATTTAATATGCACTATATGCATAATACTCTGCTACAAATAATTTTTCTTTCAGCTAAAATTTTGAATTATTTTACATGTGATTCTGTGTAACATCTTGATGTCTTAATAGTGCTTTATTATCCCAGGGGTGCAGACCTTTGGGTCTGGCTTTGGCTGTATCTTTTCTCTTCTCCCCACTTTGTTTCCCAGTCAAGGAACCTTATAGAGATGCAAACAGCTAAGATTCTCATTTTAGATGAAAAAGCATGGATTTGCCCACATGTATTTATTTCACGTTTTTAACTGTTTTTGCTATTACAGACCACAGATTACTAGTGCCATGTCACACAACATAGTGCAGTGCACCAGTGTGTCAAGACCCCATTTGGGGGCCTACTTACGTAGACCAGATTCCTCAAACTTGAGTGTGCATCACTTGGAGATCTTGTTCACATGTAGATTCAGATTCAGCAGGTCTGGTGGGGCACAAGGGTCTGCATTTCCAGCAAGCTCTCAGGTGATGCTGGTGCTGCTGGTCTATGGACCACATTTTGAAGAGCAAGGGTCTAACCAATGAACTGGAAATACGGCAGCCCTTCGGGGGTGGCGCCATGTCTACAGTAACATTGCTCATTCGTGGCAAAGGTTATGACATGTAGTTGAGTGAACTTTCCATTTTACTATGTGTAACTGGGTTTCCCTTCCCCTCCCCTCCCTTCCCTTCCCTTCTCTTTTCTTCCCTTCCCTTCTCTTCTCTTCCCTTCCCTTCCCTTTTCCTTCCTTCCTTCCTTCCTTCCTTCTTCCCTCCCTCCCTCCCTCCCTCCCTTCCTTCCTTTCTTCTCCTAATGGAAATGATTCTGTCTCCCAGGGCATTAATTTATTTTATTTCACCACAAACTAAAATTAATCCAGACAAGCTGAGTTCCAGGAACTTTTATTGTCATTATTTTAAAAAGGAGATATTTGCCTAAAAGACGAATTGTTAAAGTGTTTTTCTTCTTGTTAGCAGTCTGCTTGGTCACCAACCAGAAAAGCTTCTTTGATGTGGCTGCAAGACAAAGGGGTGATGTTACACCACAGGACGTGGGCACCCGGCAGGAGACAGGGATACTTTAAGCATCGTGTCCGCGGCAAGGAGTGTCCGCTAACATTCTCTCCTTAGCACTGATTCCGCAGTTCAGTCACAGCAGAGGTGCGTGCCACAGGGCACACTTTCAGGACTGTTGGTTTCCTGTGAGTGGAGTGTGCTGTGAGGGGCGGCCAAGAGGTTTCTCCGCCGTTCTCTCCCATCTCAATGCCAAGGGGCCCATTGGTACAAAGTGTGTGTGTGTGTGTGTGTGTGTGCCTGTGTGTGTGTGACTGTGTGTGTGTGAGCCTGTGTGTGTGTGTGTGTGCCTGCCTTATAGCTAGGAGTGCTGCATAACCAGGCCGTTCATCTTTTTTTTTATTGTGATAAGATACACATAAGATTAAAAAGTTACCATTGTAATCACTTTTTTTAAAAATTTTTATTTATTTATTTATTTATTTATTTTTGGCTGTGTTGGGTCTTCGTTTCTGTGCGAGGGCTTTCTCTAGTTGTGGCGAGCGGGGGCCACTCTTCATCGTGGTGCGCGGGCCTCTCACTGTCGCGGCCTCTCTTGTTGCCGACCACAGGCTCCAGACGCGCAGGCTCAGTAGTTGTGGCTCACGGGCCTAGCCGCTCCGTGGCATGTGGGATCTTCCCAGACCAGGGCTTGAACCCGTGTCCCCTGCATTGGCAGGCAGATTCTCAACCACTGTGCCACCAGGGAAGCCCCTGTAATCACTTTTAAGTGGCATTAAGCACATTCACATTGTTGTGCAACCATCAGTACTATCCATCTCTAGAACTTTTCCATCATCCCAAACCCGAAATTTGTACTCACTAAACACTTGACTCCCCATTTCTCCCTCCCCAGCTCCTGGCACCCACCCTTCTACTTTCTGTCTCTGTGAACTTGGCTCCTCTAAGAGCCTCATGTAAGTGGAATCGTGCAGTGTTTGTCATTTCGTGTCTGGCTCCTTTCACTTACCATTATGCACTTCTTTTAAAGCCAAGTTGTTACTTACTTGACCATTATTGTTATTTTTTATGCTAAATTGTCAAAACAAAGGTTGGTGGGTCATCATTTTATCTCTAGGACTCTTGAGTTGAATAAGTACTCATGAATCAATGGTTTTGAACTATTTGTCCTTTGGAAGAGCTCTTGAAACTAACAGATGCTTGACCCTTTTTGTTTTACAATTAAAGAGAGTTGTTTATTTTGCTCTCTTTTGGTAGCTGTTCACTTAGGGGGCATTTCCTCTCCAGATTATATGAGCCGTGGCGTCCGGGTTGCTCCCGCAGTAAGTGGTGTGTTCCCACTGTGGACCTCTTTCATCTACTGCGGTGTTTATGTGCCTGTCTCCTTAGATGGGCGTCCCTGGAGCGGAGAGACAGTGCTGACAGCCTCTGGGGCTCTGTGAGCTCCTTGCTGGGCAGGGCAGTCTTTATTCTTTTCTGTATCTTCTAGCACCACGAGCACCAAAATACCCTCGGTAAAGGGAAGTTGAAAGTTAGAGCACGTGAAATGGGCGAAATGTACGGGTTGGCACATTCTGAAAGATGCTCTTTTCAGTTTTTGCAAGAACCCCAGGAAGTGGCTGTTATTTTTCTCATTTTACAGTTCAGAAAGCTGGGCTCTGCTTGGACTAACGAGTTGCCCAAGGTTCCCGAAATTGGCCAGTTGTGGGCTAAATGGCAGGACTGTTTGTCTCTACAGCCCATGTTCTTTCTTTGTACTTTAACTGACTGTTCCTGACATCACAAACGTTGAGTAGATTCCCCCTCCAAGTATTTGGGAGGAAATATAACATGTTAATGTGTTTCACCACACTGAATATTGTTTCTTTCCAGAAGTACCCGTATATTTCTTGGGATGTAGAACTGGGAAGTGAGACATTTCAGCCTCCGGCTCTTGCTGTTCAATTGCCTTTGACGTTCCAGAGAGGCGGACTGCTTTATGTGCCACTCCCTGTGAACTTGGACTCATTCTGGGGCCCTTGGTTGTTTGTGGATTCTCTGACCTGACACAGTTATCTCATGTCCATGGGGGAGTGTCTTCCCTCCTCCTTCGTCACTAAACTTTCCACGCATCCTGTGAACCTGTGTAACCCCACTTGAAAGGCCCCGGCGTCGGCTCGGGGTCCAGTGACGGAGATGAGGTGACCGCAGCGGGCTGAGGGACAGCTTGCCGGGTCGGGTCACTCCTGCTGCCCCAGAGCGGTCGCACCTGGTCCCACGTGGTGGAGGTGTTCGCGGAGAGGGCACAGAGAGCCAGCAGGCACAGCTTGGGGTGGTCACGGCTGTTAACCCCCTCTTTGCTTCCGGCCCCTGCTACTGATGGATCTCTGTTCATCTCATTATTCCCTCCCTGGGTGGCAGGTATGGATAAAAAACAAAAACAAAAAACCTGTGGTGGTTTTTTTAAAATCTCCTTTTCCTACCAATTTTGTACCTTCTTACACATTGCTGGGTTACGATTGCTGTCACTGCTCTGAGTTGAAGACAGCAAATAAATAATTATTATGCAAATAAAGTGAAAGCTTACATTGTTTTAATCCTTAGCCTTTTCAGGGAAAATAATTCTGAACGTCCCATCATATTTGTTGACTGTCAGTCTAGCTTTTTTTAAAAAATAAAATGTATTTATTTTTGGCTGCGTTGGGTCTTTGTTGCTGCGTGCGGGCTTTCTCTAGTTGCAGCGAGCGGGGGCTACTCTTCGTTGTGGTGCGCGGTCTTCTTACTGCGGCGGCTTCTCTTGTTGCAGAGCATGGGCTCTGGGCGTGCGGGCTTCAGTAGTTGTGGCACATGGGCTCAGTAATTGTGGCTCGCAGGCTCAGTAATTGTGGCTTGCAGGCTCCGTAATTGTGGCGCACGGGTTTAGTTGCTCCGCGGCGGCACGTGGGATCTTCCCGGACCAGGGCTCGAACCCGTGTCCCCTGCGTTGGCAGGCGGATTCTTAACGACTGCGCCACCAGGGAAGCCCAGTCTAGCTTTTTATACTAATCTCAGGAGTTTTAAGACAGTGCTGTCCAAAATAGTAGCTGCTTCATACATTTGCTATTTAAATTAATTTAAATTGAATGCAATTAAAAATTCAGTTCCAGTAGCCCCATGGTTCTCAACCAGAGATAAATTTGCTGCCCCCAGGGGACATTTGGCAATGTCTGGGGACATCTTTGGTTGTCAGAGCTAGCAGGAGGAGGTGCTGCTGGCGTCTAGTGGGTAGAGCCCAGGGATGCGGCTCTAAACATCCTACAGTGCCCAGGACCGATCCCACCACAAAGAAGTATTTGACCCAAAATGTCAGTAGTGCTCAGGTAGAGAAACTCCACGTGAGCCACACTGCAAGGGCCCGGTGTGCACTTATGGCCGCAGGCTGCAGTGTGGGGCAGCCCAGGTAGAGAACGTTTCCAGCCCTCGCTGCGCACAGTCCTCCTGGACAGCGACATCTGAGGTGAGAGGGAAGGTGTGACTGAGACTGAGGTGAGGAAGGGAGAGAGCAGGGAAGTAATATGCTTATACAATAGCTTTATCTGGACAAGGTAGTGCAGCTTCTGTGTTCCTTTTCCAATCTCTGTCTTAAGTCGTGGAGATCACGATCCTCACTGAAGTCACACTGTCAGTAATGTTAATGCTCGTCCTCGTCGTGTAGAAATCCGTGACTGACCATTACTTTACCATCAACTGTCTCATTTAATTTTTGCAGAACTCTACAGCAGATAAGCTTTCCATTTTACAGATTTATAAAAATGAGAGAGCGATTTGACTGTCTTCATACGTGAGTGAACTAATATATTTTAAACAGAAAACTGGTTTGGTCATGCCCATGTCACAGGGGTGGAGCCCAGGTCTTCTGGTTTGGGAGGCGGTGCCCTTTCCACTTTGTCACCGATGTGTCCTTTGAGAAAGTTTTTAAAGACTGCACTAGTCAATGTATAATGTTTGGAAATAGGCCAGCTCTCAAAACCCCCAATCATTTTTGCATCTCAATTTTCCTTGGTCAGTCTTGGAAGGGAAAGAAAGGTAGAAAGAAAATGTCGTTCTCTTCCCCTCACTGAACATTTATGAGACAGTTATGGATCTTCCTAAATTTATAGACCATGTTTTCATAAATACATTTTTACTGGAACATCTCAATTTAAGAGGAGAAGGCATACCCGCCCCACCTCCTAAGTTCAGTGGAACTTATGGACGAATGGTGCAACATTTTACAAAAAGTATCCAGTCAATTTTCATATTTGGAAAGATAATTTTCCCCAGATTAGCTGATGCAAATAAAGATAACATATGCATGTGCCTTAGTTTTCTTAGTTTCTTTCCAAAGGAAAAACAGTTATAGTTATGCTATTTCAACAAAATGAGCGATTTTGGAGAGGAAATCAAAGTATATGATATTAAACCATATATAAGGGAACCCAATTCTCAACTTTGGCTGGTTTGCCATTTGAGTTAAATGAAAAACCAATCAGTCAAAACAGCAAGAAATATAAACTGGGACACCCAAGGAGAAACTCCTCTTAACCATTTCTAAACAAAATTGTTGATGTAGATATGCTTAATTTTAGAGACCAAAGACATGGGCTTCTTATATTTAGATATCTTGATGATTGCGTTCTCCCAAAGGTTAAGACCCATGGCTGTTTTCAGCTCCACGTTCAGATAGAGACTGCCGTGGTCATTAATTTCTCGAGAGTTTACCTGACATCTGGGTGGACTCTCCCTGAACACCACCAGAGAGGACAGGACTTCTGGTGGCATGGTTACCATGCCTTTCTTTGAGGAGGTCGTTTGAGATCCTGCTTCTCTGCTTTAAAGGTTGAAGCCAGCATAGGATCAGTTTATGTATCTGTGTGTTACCACGATGCCTAGGAAAATATGGAACACATTATGTTACAAAATACTTGGGAGATCCTCTCTGTTAACTTTTGTGCCAGTTCAGGGGTGCCAACTTTTGAAAGGAAATGTGTGCTAGTTGAGGGTGCTGAATTCATAGCTTTTGGATCTTGGGAAGCTCCTTTCTTGTATAGGGTGTATGGTAGTCCACACGTGCAAGACTCAATTTCTAGACTTCCTTCCATGGCCCACATACGCCTTTCAGATCGTATTTGGTAAGAGTAACTCTACAATCAAAAAGGGGCTGAGGAAGTGGGAACTTGCTATTATGATACCCGGAGCTGATTGCATGGACACAGGGCAGAGACGGCCAAGTCGGGAGGTCAAATGCACAGATACCACAGTTTGCCTGAGAAAATCTGTTTGGGATTCCTCTATTGCTCCTGGGATCGCCCACGTTTTAGAGGCAATTCAGGGATTTCTGTGTGTGAATTATGAATTTCACATGGATGAGGCACATGCATTTTATTAGGAACTCCTCAGGCCTCGAGTTTTATGCTTGTCATTTGAGTCATCTATGTCTTTAAGACCTTAGAAAGTAGATACCAGCAATCCCATCACTCAATTAGTAACATGTGTTACTTTCTTTGTGAGGCTCGTTGATTTTATAAGTTTGACTTAACAGGATCACAGAAATGTTAACACAAACAACAAAACAGACAAAGTAGGCATTTTCTTCATTTCTGAAAAGAATAAACACAAGAGTAGTATTTTTGAAACCTAAATTAGCCGAGACCTTGAGGAAATGCTTTGTGTGCTTTTGCAACAGATACGCACGTGGATTCTGCGCCTCCCTTTTCTATCACATAAAAGTGAAGGGGCTTTGTAGAGTCTTCCCGTGTTAAAAAAAAATAAATAAATCCAGACCATGAGTTTCTTGGCGGAAAGTCAAGAAATAAGCCAAAAGGTCGTTACATTTGGTTTATGCGGCCCTTCTCGGGAGCTTGTGAAGTGTCCTTTACTGTTGGCATTTGGAGCGCGGTGACAGGCTGGTTGACACCTTGGGCGGAGAGAGACAATAGACACCCTTGCAGTGCAGAGCTTTGGGTGGTGGAGGTGGCCCCTTGCTGAGGCCGGCCGGCTTGCCTGCAGCGTCAAGGTCATCACAGTTTACTCCACTTTCCCTTCGCCCCTGCTGGTTGCGTTCTCCAAGCATGTGCACCTTTGGCCCCTCAATCTCACTTAAATGTTGACTGCACTCAACCTGGACAATGAATTAAGCATCGTCTCTGTGGTGATTTGGGGAGAGGACCCAACACGATCATTTCAGAAACATGAGTTAACTTTACCTGACATTTCAAGGCAGAACAGAGTTCATTGTTCATTTCTTGACGCTCGCAGAATACGGACATGGACATGGAGGAGGACCGTCTGGAAGTAGGAGTTGGTGTGTGTGCCGTAGGGGAGACCCTCAGACCCGCCTTTAAGGTGACATCACTGCCCATGCTGTCCTGGATCCAGAGGGCTGATGTGTCTGCAGGCTGCTCTGACTCTCTGTACAAACCAGGGTTCTGTTTTTGACAGCATTTGGAAAAACTCCCCAGCTCTGTCAGACAGAGAGTTTCCTTTTCCGTGAAGATTGTAGTAATGGTGAACAGAAACGCGTACGACTGCCAAGTTCCATGGTTCCTCACGTTTCTGAAGCACCGTCATGTCCTATGAAATCTCTTGTCAGTTTCCGAAAAAGAACAAAAAAGAGTCATTCCTGGGGGCATCAATGAACAGAGAAAAGAGCCAAATTCAGTGTTACACGCCAGTTTTAAAAATACATTAAATCAGTGGTAGGTAGTCATGCATGAAGCATTAAGTAGCGTTTACCAAATTAATGCCAAAAGGTGAACAGATGTTGGTGGCACAGTGACAATTTTTAAATATGGGTTTTACCTTAAAATCATGTTACATCACCTTCATATTTTTATGTTAAAGGACATCTAAAGTAACAAATGATTTCAGTGTAAAAAAAAAATAGCTGTCTTATTCCGTAATGTGCATAATAAAGTTGAATACTGCATCGATACTCCATTTTAGGTAATATTTATTTAGTTATGTGCTGCCGAGATAAAGTTCTAACTTCTTTGTTGGTTCTATGATTTTAGTAGATTTTATTTACTTTTATGTCCCCGGGAAGAATTAAGAACATGTCCTTTCACTCCTGTTTTTTGCTTCCTGGAGGAAGACTCATCCTGTTGAGGTCCGTCGTGCTCTCCTGCTCTGTGACATCAGCCACCCTCTGGGTGATGAGTTTTCCTGTTACAATCAGGGTGTGACTGGTGCTCAAGCTGAAGACCCCAAGATGATGAATTAACAGAGTGGTTGGCCCTGTCATGGGCCGGTTAAGGGCGAGGGTGTCTGGCTCTGAATTCTCATCCAGGGGACAAGAGATCAGCCCCTGTGCCCAGCGCTCCCGGCTGCTGAGCTGCAGCAAAGCTTGTTAGCCGTGAATGACTCGCATGCTGGGAGCAAGGGCACCCCTGGCCCTGGCGGAGATTATAAACTGACCCCCCGTCACTTGACGGGGCACGCTCCGGCGTGGGTCGTTCCCACTGCTTCAGGCCAAGCCTAAACAGACCGTTCCTGGGAACTGGGCTGATAGATTTGGGGTTTATACGCACAGGTTAGGGCCTGAGCGGCAGGTGGATTCCGTGTACACTGATGCCCTCGGGCAGTGCACACGCAGCTACCACCGAGAACCGGACGCTTTCCTGCTGTAAACGTAGGTTTCTAAACTCTCCTTGGCGTGGCGGGGTGGGTCCAAGTTTTAATTCTCTTTAATGTCAGGGGAGCCATGTGGTACAAACAGGACTCTGTGTGTGTGTGTGTGTGTGTGTGTGTGTGTGTGGTCTGTGATTTCTCTGGGGAAGTGATTTTTTTGATCCAGTCAAGAAAATTAATTTCTATCATTGGATTTTTTGAATGGTCTTCTATACACACATAGTATATATACATATAATATGTGCCATCATAATAGAAAGCATGTGTAAATGTTGCTTTATTTGAGAGAAGGTTGGTTTTTATAAGCATGCCGAGGCATTTCCTAAGTCAGAGGAACACTCGTGGCTACTGATGGGTCTCGGCATTTGGTCAGGTTACATCCTGGCTCAGCACAGAGGCTTCACAACCATGTTCCTTTTTTCTCTTTTGAAACCAGCAGGAAATTACTATTCAGAAGAGTAATTTAGCACTGTATCCTCCACCGGAAAGGAAATGTAATTTGCACCTTTCTACAAATATCCTCTTATCTGATTTGTACATGCCTTGACCCACTTTTCTGGAAAAAAAAAATTTTTGAATGTTAAATATTTAAATTAAGGCATTTCCCCTCATAGAGATGAAAACATCTTTCCCTAAAGTAAATTATTTGACCCTTTATAAATGCCTCAGATGAAAAATGGAAATATTAGTAAGAAGCTAGTATTTAACCTCTCTCTTCTGGAAGTGAGGGTCTCTCCTACACAACAGGTACCTTGATATCATGTAATGAATGACAAATATTTAATATTATGAAAAGGGCTTTTCCCCTTCCTACGGCAAAATGAGGGGGAGGATGGTAAATATTTACTAAATGAATGAATGAACTCTGATATCTAACATATTTCTCATGTTTACTTTAAAATAATTCATTCATGTATTCATTCATCCATTCACTTAAAAAACACTCATTTTAGCACATCATAGTGTGCTAATTCATTCATCCATTCATTTAAAAAACACTCATTTTAGCACATAATAGTGTGCTAAGCCTTTTCTCTGCAGGGTGCTCTGCATATAGGTACAGACTCTGCCTTTATGGAGTAAAATCGGTACTATTAGCAAAGAAGGAAGTGAGGAAGGCAGCCATTTCAAAAACGGATAGACATTTTGTCAAGTGTTTTGGAAAAAATAGGGTACTAAGATGAGAAAGATAGGAGATGTGACATATTGAAAAAGTTCTCTGACGATGAAATTTCTTGGAAATTTTGAAGAGCAGGCAGAGTCAATGGCATGTACCAAGGCACTGGGGCAGGAAAGAACTCACTATCTTTGGGGGAGTTTAAGAAACTGTTACATGGCCACAGGAGTCCTGGTGAAGAAGGCTGGGGCCTGCGCTCTACAGGGCTTTGGAGGATCAAGTGTTTTATATCCTGTCTGAAAGTTCAAAGATAGAAGCCAATGAGGAGTCATAACTTGGTGTGTGTGTGTGATGTGATACAAGTTATATTTGGGGGAGGTTCATAAGGCAGAGACTGGGAACTGGGGACCTGTTCTGAAGCACATGAACTGATTCAGGCAGAAGAGAGAGACTGTGGTGAAGGCAGAGTGAAGAGGATGGATGTGGGGAACATCCACTCAGAATTGGCCAGGCCTGAATATGAGGTCTGAGGGAGAGGGATGCCTGGGTTTCTTGGGGAACTGGGGAGAAGCATGGGCCAGTTACTGAGATGGAAGAGACTGGAGGAGGGGCTGGGCTCTTCCTCTTGGGGAGGGGAGGGCCGTGTTGAAACTTCCTTTCGAACATGATACATTGAAGCCTGTGAGATAAGGAAAGGCAGCTCTTAGACAGAGGTCTCTGAGGTCTCTGGCTCAGGAGCAGTCGGGACGAGAGATGTAAAGTTGAGTTGTCAGTGGTTGTGTGACGTTTACAGCGTCCTAGGAGAACCCCTTGGGTAATTCCACTCTCTGTGCCCGTGGAGAGTGTCTGTCACTGCTTCCCTCCGTGGTAATTTAATAAGCACAGTATGTTGGTGAGGATGGGCGGGGACTCAACCTTGGCGGACAGTTAGGGTGGTTCATCGGATGGGCGGGACCAGAGGCCGGGTCAGCGTGAAGTCCACTTCCCGCTCTTCACACCTGCTGTGTGGCCACACCCATTACCTTCCTCTCCTTGCCTTTTCCTTCCCCAAAATGAGAATAATGAAAGTTAAGTTTTACCTTGCAGGTTCATGTAGTTTCAACCACATAGGGAAATCTGGGTTTATGTAAGTTTTCTGGCACATCACGGGTGCTGTGCTGATAGATGCTTTATAAACGCACGTGGAGAAGGGAGTGATAAGCCCGAATGCGGGTGGCCAGTGGACCACTGCTGAAGCGGTTTCATTTCACAGGCAGTGTCATTCCACAATGTACAGACAGGATGAATATCCTACTTTTAATGGAAGTAATGACATAGTTGCAATACCTATTTTAGAGGGCATTTCTGAATCCACAAAAAAAGGCAGGTGTTTACTCTCTTCTTTTCTTTCATTGATTTCCTATTTGACATGCTACCTTCACGTCACGTGCATGTTGATGAAAGATACTTAATAATATATGCAAGCTAGCATTTTTACCATTTATAGATGCTGGTAAAATAATTCAAACAATAGTTTCTTGTGTTTTTTCTTAAATTTCTGTGTAGAGTTCTAAATTGTGTTTTCTTTGTCATCTACCTTGTCAACTCAGTCCATCCACCTACTTGGAGTGGCATTAATTTCAACATAGTTTTGGTACTTGTGTGATAGATTTCTTACTAGAGATATCGTCTTTGATGGAATGTTTGCATGTTTGCCATATGTCTAAGAACATTAAGAGATCGTGGATTTTTTAATGAATAAACTTCTGTTGGGTTTTTTTTTTTTTTTAGCACTTCCACCCAAAAATTGAGTGGAAAATACATTGAGTTCCCATATGTTCCTTTCCCTCTGCATGGTTTTCCCTACCATTAGCATCTTGCTTTAGTTTGGTACCTTTGTTACAGTCGATGAGCCAATATTGATATATTATTATTAACTAAAGTCCATAGGTTATATTAGGGTTCACTTTTTTAAAAAATATTTATTTATTTATTTATTTATTTCGGCTGTGCCGGGTCTTAGTTGTGGCACGTGGGATCTTTAGTTGCGGCTCGCAGGCTCTTAGTTGCGGCATGTGGACTCTTAGTTGTGGCGTGTGGGATCTAGTTCCCTATGCAGGGATCAAACCCAGGCCCCCTGCATTGGGAGCCCAGAGTCTCACCCACTGGACCACCACGGAAGTTCCAGGGTTCACACTTAATGTAACCAAGAGTGGGGCCCGGCTGCTCACCCCTCAAAAGCTAATAAAGAGGCAAGGTTGATGGAAAGGAAAGTTTGCTTTATTTTGGATGCTGGCAATGGGGGAGGAGGGTGGACTTCTGTCCAAAAGCTGACTCCCCCCACCCCCCCGACAATCAGGGGGCAAGAGCTTTTATAGGCGGAGGGGAGGGGACAGCACGGTCAGCTCTGACCGTCATCTTGAAATTGGTCATCGGTGGTCTGACCAGCGTCATCTTGACTGTTTTAGGTACAGTTAGCCTTCAGTTCCAGGGTCTGTTTGTTCCCATTTCCTTAGGCCAGTTCTCGGAATTGTGGCAGCTTATATGTCATGGCTACAGTCTGGTCATCATGGAGTCCACTTCTTCCCCTGCTCGGGGTTTCAGTATTTACAAGACAGCTCACAAGATGTGGCTCAGAAGATGATCTATAGCCCTTGAGGAGGAACTCAAGGTCCTTGACTTTGCTTAATGACTAAACTATTGTTATTTGGTCTCGGTTGACTGTTTTCCTTTGCTTCTGCATTTTCTTACTTCTCTCATTAAACTTATTCTTTGGCTAAAGCTTTTTCACAGACAAAAGGCAGGCGGAGGACATGGTGGGGAAGGGACCATAGGGTCCTGCTCCATTTCATTAATGGTGTGCATTCTGTGGGTTCTGACAAACATATAATGCCATGTATGCACAAGTACAGTATCATGCAGAGTAGTTTCACTGCCCTAAAAGTCCCCTGTGCCTCACCTGTTCATCCCTCCCTCCCTCCCTCCTCTGCTGGGACCACCGATCTTTAACTGTCTTCTTAAGAGGCTTTGGAGTTTTACCCTAACTTCGCTTTTTTGTTAGTTTTCGTTGTGGCCACAAGGAAAGGATTTGCTGTTACACCTTTGATGCTGAGGCCCTCCTACCTCAACCCAAAGCTTTTGGACCATAGTTGTTGATTCCAGCCATTGGGTTACGGGTAGGACAGGGGAAGGTTATGGCTCCCACAAAGTTGACGTAGCTTTCCTGGGTCAGCGCTGTTTTGGAAACTGGCTCCACGCACTTTGGTTTATACTGTAATACTGATCCTGCTGCTGTGGACATAGAGGTTTTCATAGCTGCTGTTGTAATTGAATGGACCTTATGCGCTCCAGGCAGTTGGAAGCACTTTGCAGGTATTAACTCCCGCGGAACCCATTGCAAGCCTATGAAGTAGCTTCTCTTCCTTCCCTGATTCTACACGTGGAGCATCTGGAGGAGACAGGATTTGAACCCGGGACACCTGGCTCCACAGTCCACGCTCTGAGCCTCCACCCCCTCCTGCTCCTGCACAGCTGCAGTCTTGCCCTCCTGACCCAAGCGGGTTTTGGGGGAGAGCCTACTTGAAACAGAGTGGTCCTTTCTGGTCTTTGGCAGCTAAATTCCTTAAATTGCTCCCCCCTCCCCCAAAAGAAACCCTCCACATCCCTGATGATGTGTGATATCAAATAAACTTCACAGTGGAGTTAAGTGGGCAAGGACAGTGACCCATGATCTCCTGGGTCCCCTGTCTGCTGTGTAAGCCGGGTCCCACGGTCATGTTCATTCTCTGGAACTCTGATCTTCTACTTGAGAACTGAAGGGTTTTCATGAGATGCTCTCCTGGGTTTGACCTCTAAGATTAAGTTCTAAAACTTGCATGAAATTAGGGAAGAATTTCATTTGTGCAATATCAGGAAGGCTTGAATCTCTTATAAAGCAAATGTAAACTCATTTTTCTCTTCATTGTAGACTTGAATTTTCTTAGATATGTCCTAGAATTTTGAGGAAAAGTGTCAGCAACTCTGAGCGTCTGACGGGGTAGGGCTGGGTGAAAGAATATGGACAGAGTTTGTAATTCCCATACAGTTCTACACTATTCAGCCCAAGGCTGTGGGTGATAGCTAGGGCTTCTGTTCTTTTCACGAGTCTGATTGGCCTGGAGCAGGATGTATTTTCTCCCAGGTGGTTCCGCCTGTGGGCACTTGTTGTGCTTGTTCGGGGTGGGTAGCAGGAGGGCGGATTGCTGGCGTGGGTGATGCTGTCAGCTCTTGGGTATCCCTGGCCCTCATCCCAGGGCTCATAAGGAGAGTCGAATTTTTCCCGTTATCAAGAAGTCTGGAGGCCGGGAGGAAATATGGAATTAAAGGGCACTTATCACAAGCGATGTAAATCTCCACGTTTTGGAGAGATGCCACTGTTTCATTTAGTACAAAACCAGTTTGTCTGTTTTTACTTCTCAGCCACTGCAGAATGTAGAGCATTTCCTCTCAAGGTTCTCACCATGTCATAGACACCAGCCCATGCACTCCTGAATTCCTAAATTCTTAAATTCCTCCGTAACCAACTATAATGATGCGTCAACACGTTAAAAGTTAAAACTTGAAAACATCACAATTTTGCAAATTTTCTGACTCCATTTAGTGTGTGTGTGTGTGTAAATTTTCCTTTAGCTCACAGTAGCAGCATTATTTAATTTCTTGTTACAACACCTATGATATAGGAAAAGATAACCTAATACTGGTTTGGGAATCCCTGAATTGTTAATAGTGAACACTGAACACTATTTCCTGTTTCCTTCGACTCCCTGTATAAACATGTTAATCTTTAAAATTTGTGAAGTGTGAACAAGGAGATTCTTCATACTGGTACATATGTGACAGAGATTACACAATAAGCTGGAAATATGAGACCCCTTCCCTTCCCTTCCCTTCCCTTCCCTCCCCTCCCCTCCCCTCCCCTCCCCTCTTCTTTTTCTTTTCTCTTTTCTTTCCTTTGTGAAGTGTTTATGAGTTAGACTGAAGAAATGTCAGTATTTTTAATTTCAAAGAATATCATCAAAAGTTGTTAACTTTGCCAGAGTGAGCATGGTAAATACTGCCACAGTTACCTGCTGTAATATTTTGAAGGTCAAATTAAGTGACTGCTTTATTTCCCAATAGTCACTTATTTCTCAATAGTCAGTTAACCAAGAGGAGAATTTTTAAAAATGTTTACATCATCTGGATCCCCAACATTTCAGCACCTGAAACATCTACATCCTTATCGAGTAGTTTTAAGAAGGAAAAAATTTGATATTTTAGACTTCAACAATTGTCTTAATGAGTGCATAGTATAAAAATGCTGCTTCCATGTTGAAGGCAATATACACCCCTTCAAAAACACGTAGAGAATGCGAATGGGGAGAAAAAAATGTCGCCCACAGTTCCACTACTCAAATAGGAGCATTTGCTGGCATTTGCTTCCTGTATTTTTTTCTAGGACTAGGAAGCCCTTTGGTACCAGTGGAACCTTTTCGCTGGTGGTTCTGGCGCGTGGGGCTGGGACTAGCTCACGTCTCAAGCACAGCTCTGTCTGGGACAGCTCTGGGGACCATCGGGTTCCTCTTTCCTTCTGCGTTTATTAATTTGCATCCTGTCTTAAGAGTTTACTTTCATATTTGTGTTTGTGTTGTCAGTGTGGACTCATGAATTTTTATTTACCTTGTGAAAGAAAACCAGAGCCTGAGCCCTGCAGGAGGGCCGGCGGAAGCGTGGACGTGCTCTTTCTCATGCCCTGGGAGGAGCGCTGCTAACGGTGATGAATGCCAGTTGTGTGTGCGATGGGCCGGTCCCACACCATCAGGACCGCTTGCCGCACCGGGAGCCCAGGAACGGTGTGGTCTTTATTATTCTTACTATGGCAGCAGGCACTCTTGTTTAGCATCAGCTTTTTGAATTGTGGTCAGAGCCAATCCTTCATAAAAATCAAACAAGCAATAGAATTCCAAAAAGTCTACCATTCTGGGCTGAATCGTGTCCCCTCTCCCGCTTTATATGTTGAAGCCCTAAGCCCCAGAACCTCAGAATGTGAGTATTTGGAGATGGAGCCTTTAAAGAGGGCACTGAGGTAAAGTGAGGTCATTAGGGTGAGTCCTAGTGCAGTGGGACTGGTGTCCTTATAGGAAGAGGTGATTAGGGCACAGACACGGAGAGGGACGACCACGTGAGGACACAGGGAGAAGACAGCCGTCTACATGCCGAGGAGAATGGCCTCGGGAGAGTCCCACCCTGGTGACACCTTGATGTCAAACTTCCAGCCTCTAGAACTGTGAGACAGTGAGTTTCTGTGGTTGAGCCCGCGGTCTGTGGTACTGTATCCTGACAGCCCTAGCAAACTATACATCTACCTAGATCCTTACACTTTCTTACCTGGTTGATCGGTCTATTGCTGTAACCGTTGGCGTATTATTTAGAACTGCCTTTAGTGGGTACTGCTGTATTTCTCTTGTCTCCTCTGCCCGCTGTTCAGCTTCCTGGTCTGCCCTGGCATGCATCACTGTCTGGGCCACTGAAGTTCTTTCTGTTTTGATAAATGTACAGTGAGGCCCTACTGTTTACAAGGCACTCCCCATCTCCTCTAGGGGGTACACGCATCCGAAGTGTGAAGCACAGTGTGTGTATGCAACAAGATTGTGACATGCTGTGGGTTAAGGTAGACACATCTCCTTGTTTTCCACGGTGTTCTGGTGCGTGCCTTTTACCTGCAAATCAAGAGCAGAAGAGGTGGACATCCAGGGCGTGTAAGCTGAGCGCCTGTGAAGATATTTTCCAAACTGCCCTCCTTCAAGGAGATGGCGTCCTGTCTGCAGTTCTTCCCCTAGAGTTTCTTGGGATCCCTTCTAAAATGACAATGCTCCTGAGACCAAGTTTTAAATCAGTTCATACCATTATTCCCAGAATAAATTCCTTCATTCATAATATCAACAGATATCCATTGAACAATTATTAAATATCTTAGTCTCTGGGGATAAATCGGACAAGTCAGATCTTATGGGGGGAAAACAGAGGATAAAGAGGAAATGGTAACAGAACTTGAGAAGTGCTGTGAGTGGACAGCTAGGGCAAATAAGACAAGGCCCCCAGGCCCCGGGACGACACTGGAGCTGAGCTGACTCCGGAGGATGAGTCAGCCAACTGGGAGGGTGGGGGGTCGAGGGCGTGTCTGTGTTCCCGGAAGGCGAACGGCCACTACAAGAAAGCCGGATGGGCCAGGCTCACTGGAGGAAGTAGAGCTGACCAGGCCAGATGCAGGTGGGGCCTCCTGTGTCCCCCCTGTGGCACCGGCTGATGCCCTCACACCCACGGCTGCTTCTGCACGTGTGTGTCACTCTGCCTGGGAGCCTGGACACGGGGGGGACCCTGCCCTCAGCCACCTGAGGGACGGCCGGGAGGGCTGGGAGTTGCCGCCCTGAGAGCAGCCCCCAAGCCCTGACGCCGGGAGGTGGTGGGCAGTAAGTACCCGGGTCTCCCTGTCACTGGGGTGGGAGAGCGGTCCGCAGTGGTCCCCAGGGCCGCGGAGCCCCAGGTGCTCAGAGCAGAAGCTCTGCGTGACTGCGTTCTGGCTCCTGCCCTCGCCTGTCTCACTCCCCTGCCCCCCGCCCCCCGCTCTGTCCTAGGAGCGCGCTGACCAGGACCTCTCCAGGCCGGGAGGTGACAGGCACAGTCCTCCTGACTGTCACGTGTGTTCTACTCGTCTGACACCGGCTATAAGTCCAAAGGTTCCGTTTTTACTTCTCGGCCACTGCAGAATGGTGTTGGAAAGTTCACTTATGGTGTTGGAAAGTTTCCCTTAGGTGGGAAAGTTCACTGAAAAGATGCAGAATTCGATGGTTCATGTTTATTACAGGGAGAGGATGCAAATGTGAACCAGTCAAAGGAAGAGACGCACAGGGCAGAGTCTGGGAGGGTTCCAAACAGAGCTTTTCCCTCCCGGCATCCCCGTGTGACACCACCCACTGAACATCGCCAAGCCTGAAGCTCACCTGTGCTTTGGTGCCCAGAGTGTTTTCTCGGGGCTTCATCACGTGGGCATGGTTGCTTGAGTCACTGCCCACGTACCTCCATCTCCAGGTGCCCCCGCTGACCTCCCCGGAGGTTGGGCGTGTACCATGCGGCACGCCATCAGTCAGTCATCTCATCAGTTAAACTCTCCATGAATAAGAAGGGGACTCCCACCACTCAGGAAATGCCAGGGGTTTAGAGGGAGGTCACCTCCCAGGAGCGAGAGGACCAAGGCCGGACCTCTCTGAGGGAGGCCACCTTCCTTAGCACGCAGCTCCCTCAGCATGAATCTGGGGGAACCTGAGGCCGGAGCCTTAGGTCTCAGATTCTGGGGAGCGAGGGGCCTGCTTCCCACTTCTGCTGACTCCGCTGCTGTTGCTGTACTGAGCTGAGTGACACCGCCTCGGATAAAACCATCTTCTCTCCTTCACCCCGGCTGGGGAGCTTCCTACAAGCGATAAACTTGCTTTGTACCCGCCAGAGCCCCGTTTTGCTGATGCTATTTAAGGTACTTTACGAGATAAAAGAAAACAATTTTGAGGTCTCAGATTCTTTCCAAAGGTCAGAATTCTGCTGATTTGAATTTGATGTAGGTTTGAGGAGGACCCTCTGTGTTCCAGGGCCCTGCGGTATTGTGGGGAGGAGTGATAAACTATTGATAGAACAGGGCTTGGCACGTTTTCTTTAAAGGGCCAGATAACAAGGATTTGGGGCTTTGTGGGGCCGAGTGCCCTCTTCCAGCTACTCAACCCTGCCTGCCTGGAAGCAGCTGTGGACAGTATATCAGTGAATGGCAGTGTGTGCCAATCAAACCTGGGTTTTGGGCATTGACGTTTGATTTTCATGTAATTGTCACATACTATGAAACTCTTATTCTTCTTTTGTTTTTTTTCAACGATTTAAAAATTTAAAAATCATGGTTAGATTGTGGGCTGTACAGAAACAGGAGTCAGGCTGGTTTGGCCTTAGCTGGCCAAACCCTGGGTGACACACACAGCCCCTGATTTAAGGAGCTTATCGACGATTCTAGGGAGGTAAACAGAGAGGTAAATCATGTCAGCACCGTGTAGGGAGCACTGCAGTCATGGGACAGAGATCCCAGAGCAGGCCCTGGGCTAAGTTTTGCTGTTGGACGTAAGTTAAAGGCTTTTTACGGTCAGTTCTTTAAAATCTGCTACAGTTCCTATATTGGGTGAATTAAATGGATATAAAAAGCAAGAATCAAGGAATGTAAAATCTTGTTTGCCAAACATGGACTTTTAAAAAAATAATTAATTAATTAATTAATTTTTCACTGCATTGTGTCTTCACTGCTGAGCATGGGCTTTCTCTGGCTGCGGTGAGCAGGGGCCACTCTTTGTTGCGGTGCGTGGGCTTCTCATTGCGGTGGCTTCTCCTGTTGCGGAGCACGGGCTCTAGGTGTGCCGGGTTCAGTATTCATGGCATGTGGGCTCAGTAGTTTTGGCTCGTGGGCTCTAGAGCACAGGCTCAGTAGTTGTGGCTCGCGGGCTCTAGAGCGCAGGCTCAGTAGTTGTGGTGCACGGGCTTAGTTGCTCCGTGGCATGTGGGATCTTCCCGGACCAGGGCTCAAACCCGTGTCCCCTGCATTGGCAGGCGGATTCTTAACCACTGCGCTACCAGGGAAGCCCCAGACTTTTTTTTTTTAGGCCACAGCACGGTGAATTTTTAGCAGAAGATCAGAAATATATTTTGTTGCTCTTGGGCAGATGGAGTAGAGACAGACCTTCACCAAGACCACAGTTTATTGTTTCTTTTATGGTGTTATATTTCCTACTAGCAGAGCACAGGTTTCTTTTTTTGGGGGGGAGGGGTTTTGTATTCAATTTTATTGAATGCTCTTTGTAAATATCCAAATGCTAATACTGACGTCCTGTACCGGTAGACTCTGCCCTCCTGATGCAGACCGATGGGGAGAAAACACCAGGTCCAGTTTCAAGGGGGCATGGCTGGCAAAAGAGGTGTCAGCTCTGGGGCTGGACGGCTTGGCCTTGAAAGTTAGAGCAGGGACAGTGTCTGAGGCTGAAGCTGAAATGCAGAGCCATTAATTTCATCCCACTCAGGGCCAGTGCCAAGGGATTTAGCTGAGAAGTTCCCTGCAAGCTACAGCCATGTCTATTTTCGTCACCACTGAATCCTCAGCACCTGGCACCATGCTTGGTACTCACTACAGTTCAGCTGGAAAACAAAGACGTTGCTTCATATTTGGAGCCGCGTGTTAATCTGGTTTATTCTTCACTCGTACATTGAACGTTTATTGAGTGCCAAAGACTGTGAGGGACTCTAGTGATTCTAGAATGAAAGGGTGGACACGTTCCACGTCCTCATGGGGGACCTTCTGGGGCAGAAGAGAAACAAGAAACACAAGAAACAAATCTAAATACTGTGCTTGGCAAGGAGAGCAAGGGAGAAAACTGAAGGCAGATTAGGGGAAGGTGGAGTTTGGGGAAGGTATGTTTATTGTGCAAAAGGTTCCTGCTAAAGGCCTTTCGTATCTGCACATCTGGAGGAAGTGGGAGAGGACGTAGGTGTTTGGGAAGGATTTTGAAGGTGGAGCCACCAAGACCTGAGATGGTGGATGGATTGCAGCTGGGAGATGAGAGAGCAAGATGTCCAGGATGACTCCAGGGATGGAGGGGCGATGTCACCTGCTGGGGCGGACACTGCGCATTCACCATCTGGGCGCTTCCTTTCCACCCGGGAGAGCAACCCAGCAAAGGGATGGTGGGTTCACGTAGACTTGTTCACGCACAGCTCTACGATGAGCTTTGTTTCTCCTCTGTGCCTCAAAATCACCAAACCCAAAACACGTCCAGTGACGAGGTGAGCGCGTGACAAAAGTGCGAAGGAAAGCAGCAAATCTGAGGGTGAGGGATGTGAATTAAATGGAACGAAGACGGGCTTCATTCACTCGGACGGAGGACTGGCTCTGCTCACACAGTCGGCCGGACCCTGTGGAACGGAGGGTCCTGACTTGGCTCTGGGGAGACGCTACCCTGCGGTGACACAGACTGTGAGAAGGGGCTCTGGGGGGGCACCCCCAGCGTCGCTCCTAGGAGGATACTGGAGCATGTGCTCTGTTACCAGAATGCGCTGTTGCTGAACTTCAGCAGGACCTTCTGTTTAGTATTTGCATCGGCAGTCGTTGTTCCCGCAGCCTCCTTCCTTACTTTTGACTGCTACATGTGTGAACCGTGTGGATGGCCACGGTCTCCTTTCCCTGCCGGGTCAGCGAAAGCTGAGACCAGTATTTGTGACCTCTGCTCAGTGAGTGTTCAGCCCTTTGGAGGCTGTAATTTGGTATCAGATTATTGATTCCACGTCATGACCTCGTTTCCTCTCATTTCTTCTCATTAACTTCCAATTTAGGTCATTTTTCTATTTTTGTGAATATGTGTATCACTTAAAATTATTCCTAAGAACAGAACCCAAGGCCTCAATGTACCCCCGACCTCCGCATTCTCTGTGTCTGCCGTCTGAAGTGCGTGTCCCCTGGGGAAGTTTCCACCTGACCCAGGACCTCTGAGCCCTTTGCTCGCTAATTATGATGGGAGCTTTAGGACAGTAAATGCAGTTGCAGCTAAACTACTGGTTTGACAGGAGTTTATTTCACATAGGTAAAAACAGCAGCAATCTGCCGAGTTTCGTATGTGCCGTTTTCCACTCTGAAGTGTTTTATTGTGTGACCTTGTGGAAGCCAGTGCAGAAGTCTCAACTGGGGAAACTTTCTTGATTTAATATCATTTTAAATGGTTTTAGGTGCACCCGCTTTCAGTATCCCGCAAATCAGAGGCCCGTCCCTCAGACACACTCCTGTTCTAAATCAGATAAAAATGATGACACTTGGTCGCCTATTAGATGAGAACATCGTTCTGAAAAAGGTTTTCTCCTTAATCCCTCCCAAGTAATCTTCTTTTCCCCCTCCAGTTCCGTGACTTTGCTAATCTCTGGCTAATTTTATTTAACATTTTCTCCCTGGTTCTTCAAGGCCTTAACGTATTCTGTGCTCCTTTTCATGCAAAGGGTAGTATTGGAGGGGTCTGGGAGGCGATTTGCATTGGCTTGAAGACAGAGGGCATGAGAAGGCCGCCTGCTTTTGAGCAGGCTACGTGTTTTGCGGTTTGAGAGGTGGCGGGCCACCTTGGAGCATCTCTGAGTCCCTCGGGTAGGCTGGGAGGGACCTGTGTGCTTGGCCGCCCCGTGCCAGCAGCCCCGGCGTTCCCAGGGTACGCGGCACAGGGCTCTGTGTCCCGGCCAGGCCATTTCTTCCCAATCATCTGTCCAGTCTGGAGACACTGTGTGCTTTCTTTCAGGTGTCAGTGTGGATCAAAGCCACCCAAAGGACATTTGCATGAGAATCTGTGGAATGATTAATTAGCAATGGTCATTAGTAATTTTCCTTTTAAGGCTTTGAAATGTCTTTCATTGATAAACTAGTTCTGTTAAGCCTTGACTCCTTTTCACATAGTTTTCACTCAGTCCTCCCTCTGTGACTACAAATTGGATTTCCCCCCTGTCTCCACCTCTCCTGTTACTTGGATTCGGCAGTGTGGTTAAAAGGACAGCCTCCTGAGGGTGACAGCCTTCATCATCAGCCTGCACGTCTTTTTCAGACTGTATTTTATAGGAGGGTATCTTCCATCCTCTCCTGTTGGCTGTCTCTTTTGTGGTAATTCCTACAGTTGTTCTATTTACCCCATCTTCTGGTTCTCTCTGAATTGTAACGGTGCTGTTCTCTTTTTACAAATAGAGCTGATCTGACACTCTGATTCTCACGTGCCTTTTCCTGGTGGTCCAGGAACCCTTGGGGATGTTCTCGTAAAGGGCAGATGGAAAGTGCATCATCAGACAGGGTCATAGGCATATTCTGAGGCAACAGTTTCACACCCAGGAGAGACCCTGGAGAACTCTGGAAAACATTGCAGTCCCCCAGGCAGCTATCATGGGCAGCAGATCAAACTAATACCAGCCAACCCTTTGCCAAAAATGAAGCCTGTCACCATCACACAGTGGAGGTGTGTGGAATGGAAGCTTACCTAGTTAAGAAAAACGAATGAAGATGTGTTAATTTTGCAGATTTTATAGGTGGACACATAGCAAAGACTTCTTCCAGGGCTTGGAGGGGCCTCCTGTGGAGTGAGGAACCATGAGCTTTCAACTTGGGGAGCATCCTGTGACATTCACTTCAGCACCTGGGGAGGGAGGGCTCAGACACCTGCTGCCCCCGGAAGGTGCACCTCAGAAGTAGCTGGTGCTCGTGGGAGCTCCACTTGGTGCTGGTGAAACGTGAGATGACAATTCCTGTTGGTGAGAAATTTTAAATTATAGGACTTGGTCCTGTGAAGATTGGGGGCGCTGGAATTTGATTGCTCTCTTCATTCGTGGAGTACCTCCGGCTCATGCAAAGTATCCCTGAGGACAGAGACAAAAATCTCGTCCTCGTGAGCGTAAGAAAAGACAGTGATGGGGCTATGGCAGAAAATATAGTGAAGGATGTGGTGGTAGCCATTCTCCGTGGCTCAGGGAGATGCTGTGACCACCGGGTGAGTGAGTGCCGGGGGCATGATGGGGGGCTGGCGGGGAGGTGAGGAGATGGGTCTTCACGTCCTGCTTTTGTCATGAGACGATGTTAGTCACATATGTCAACTCCCTGGGCCATAACGTTCTCAGCAGAAAAATGGCATCCTTTCGACTCTTCTGGATCATTCTTAGGATTTATGAAGTCTTATATTTTGTTTTCTCGATCTCATGTCTGGTCTCAACAATTCCATCCCTACATACCTCTTACCATCAGAGATGTTGGGATCGTTTTGATTTTGCATTTTATGAGGTGTCTTGGAGTTAAGGACGAGCCCCTTTGTAAATACCTGGGGTACTAAGGGAATTCAGGTGTCATTCCTGGGAGAGACGTAGGCTAGAGCAGTGTAGCGTTTTTCTAGTGGATTTTCACATCTTTAAACCTTTCTCTATTGGAACCACTTTAATGGACGGTCTGGTGAGAAAGGAATTGCTGGCTTGGGACACTGCCATTCCTTGTTTGGTTCTTTATTTTAAAGAAAGGAGCTCTAAGGCAATGTTCAGTCATGGGTTCAATTTTTATTTATTAAACATCTAGAGTGCACCTGGTTCTGTGTAGAGTTCTTTAGAATACCATATGTCCATATGTCCATAAGTATATATTAAAACTGGCTATTAATTTTTTAAAATTTAATTAAATGAGCTTATGTGTTAACATTGGCTTTTTACTAACATATCTGGACATTAAATTAATAAGTAAATAAGCATATATGTTAAAACTGACAGTTTAGTAACTGGTTCTCTTAGAGATTCATAAGAGTATTTTAAATACAGTATTGGTGCTTAATATGAGTAACAAATTTCTATGGTTCTTTAATTTTATGAAGTGACAATATATACTGAAAATATAGAGGATATAAAGTTAACATGTGTTAAAGAATTGTTGTTCTTCAACTTGGATTAGGTATAACAAAATGAGAAAAAATTGGCCCACCTTTGAATTACTTTGCTTCTTTTAGACTCCAGAATTATGGCCAATAGAAACTTAGTTTGAATGCTGATTGGATGCTTTCTTTTAGCATTTACTTGACCTGATTAAATTTGTTTCCTTTGCAATAAAATTAGCTTTATATAATGATTCAGTTTTAATATATCGTATTGGTCCACTTTATAAGAAACATAAATTATTTTACACTCTGAAGATTAACCCGAGAAGCATTATTTTAATTGGCTCATCTAACAATTTATAACATCACTACAATTTAATGAACTTCACCAGGTTTTGAATGCTTAGTGGAAATGGGAAGTTTTGATGATGTTTGTTGCCCTCAAGTAGACGGCTGAGTGGACCAGAGCAGAGCGACTAAATGAGGTACAATCAAAATGTGTGCATTTAAGGTGCTTCTTTGGCTAAAGAGAGTATAATGAGGGAATTTCAATAATGTAACGATTCATTTTTTCTCTCTGTCCCTCATCTTCCTGGAAATCTTAGGTCTTTTCTCAAGGTTGAACATAGTAACTCTATTTGCTTACTGCTTACAGCTAAGAGGGAAAGTATCTCTAAAAGAGCCTCTAGGTAGAAACATTCTGTTCACTGAAAAGCTAACAGATTTGACTTCTTTATATAAATATTCCAAAGTACCACAGAAATATTATTCAAAACAATGTTGATCTGCAGAAATACTTTCAAACTCTAAAGTTATTTTCAGGTGTTAGTTATAATTGTTATTTATTTTCCTTGTTCTTTTCTTTCACCCTTTGAATTGTTACAGTGAATTACTTCTCTTCCAACCTGCTGGTTTTAGCAATCTGGATTATATTGTTGAGAAAGCCACGTTGTGGAGATGAGCATTCCTATTCAGAATCAGTAGGGCGTGCTCTGAATGCTTTTCCCCTTGGTGCTGATGGTTTTAAACTTATTTATTCATATGCTCTTACCGCATCCCCATTGGTTCTCTACTGGGGACTCGGCAATATTTTGAGATATTTTGGGTTGTCGTATGTGGGGCTGGAGGTGCTGCCGGCCTTTAGTGGGTAGAGGTCAAAGATGTTGCTAACGTCCTACAGTGCACACGGCTCAGCCTCCCCCAGCAAGGATATAAGGTCCCAAATGTCCAGAGTGCTAAGGCTGAGAAGCCCTGCCTGTTTCCACAAGGTGAACAGTACATTACTTAGCAGACGCCTGCTCAGAAGGTAGAAGAGAGTTTGCTTTGCATATGACAGATTGTGCCATTTGGGGGTCAAGCCCTCAACCTCGATTTCATTAGTAGCCTCCAAATGCCGCATGACGTATTCTCTTAAAATATGATTCTATCTTCAAGACTTTCCCTTTTTGTGGGGGGATGAGGAGGGATAGCCTTTACTAATAATTGCAATCTACAAAAGGTATAAAGCTTTTATCATAGCCAAGTAAGGATGCAAGATGGGTGTTATGTTTTACATTTATGTTCATGCTGAGACATATGATGTCATTTCATTGTAGCCATTCTTAAAGCACTTCAGTATCCTGGCAGCGCTTTCCAAAATCATTAGGCCCACAGAATTCAAATTTCACATGCCTGAACACGTCTTCCTTGATGGTCCCGCATCTATTACTCTTGTTCTTGAACTCTGCAGCTTTTCCTTTGCTCTTTGTTCCTATTTTGAAAAGTAGAGTCTATGATACACATATTTCATGCTACTGCTCTTCTTCCCCAGGTAGACTCCCATGAGGCTAAATGCCTAGATACAGCTAAGGATATTCTTGCCTCTTTTGAAAAAGTAAATTACGGGGAATTTTAAAACAGTCTTTTTCCAGAATCAGAGGGAATCTGTATATCTGCATATAGCCACCCTCCCTCCCCAGATCTTTTTGTGTAAGAAGAAAAGACATACGAAACTATATCACGTAGACCCAACTTTCAGGCAATGTTTGAGTTCATGTTTCTTTGCTGAGAAGAGAAAGATAGGATGAATTCCAAAATAAATTGAAAAAACAAAAGAGCGTAACGATAACACATTAAAGGTGAGTGGAGAAATGTAATAAGAGGAAGCAACAGTAGAAACACAAAGTACGCTGATCTCCGTCTACCGCTGCATTAGGTCGGCAGGGTTACTGAATGTAGAATCTGAGGGTCCACACAAGAAGTCTTCCTTCACGGAGGCCAGCAGTTGGAAATCTCAGTCAGTTCGTGCTTTGCCAGCCTCTGCAGAGAGCCCTTTGGGTCACCCTTCTGGGTCCGGCGGGCGTGGACGTTTCTTCTCCTGCTGGACAGCTGGACCCGTTGACCTCCCTCCGTCGATGGGAGGTTGCACACAGCGCCAGGGTACCTCTGCCTCATTGCACTTCTCCCCCAAGGAGCCTTGAATTGCATGTTGAAGAACATGCTTTTGAAATTGGGTGCTTTTATGGTAAAAGCATTTCACTTCAAAATTACATATGGGAAGCCCATCCAATACAGTGTTGAGGCCAAAAGGTACACCATATAAGCCATTCCTTTCAACCTGAATCTTCAAAAGAAGCAGAACAGAACAATAATATAACTTAGAATGGGAGGGCCCGATTCATGAGTACAATGGAGGGATTTTAGCTTAAAATTGTAGTCACCGGTATCTCGGGATGATATGTCATTTTGCTACATTGATTAGAAAAGAGTCCGATGCTTACAAGTTGCAAACACACCTCCTATTTTTTTTATTATAAGGACCTTTCCTGGGTAACATATGCAATGTCAGGAATCCATAAAGGACTGCCAGTTCTTGCACTGGTATGTCTAGAATTTATTTTTCAAGAGGTCATTTCGTTCTCAAGAGGTCTTTTTTTTCCCCAGGTGACAGACAAATAGAAAAAAGTGTTTTGACTGCCCTATAAAACTTAAGATAATGTCATTGTTTTCTAGCATCTTCTAGATTTATTGCTTGTGGGTGGTTAAATATGTTGTGTGGAAAATAATTATTCCAAAATTAACATGGAAGTAGAAACATTTAAAGTTCTTCAGAAAGAGTCCTGTTTTTATGTGGCCAGGTCTTCTTCCGGTCTCAGAGTGATCTGAAGTAATTGTTGTCATTTGGATCGTGGTCCTCAAGTTCAGCCTGCATAAGCATCACCTGGAGTCCCTGTGGACACATCTTCCTGGGTGATCCTTCAGACTGAATCCCAATCTTGGTGAGGTGCTGGGGAGGGGACCAAGCTCACACTCTGAGAAAGACTCGTCTATGTGCTCAGCCCACTGAATGGGAGGGATGCGTCTGACAGCATCAATCTATTCAAAATGGGACAAAGATCACTAAATTTTTAACCTACGTGACTTTCATTTTCGATTATTGTTCAATAAAATTATATATTGGTGGATTTATAAACATATTTTAAAAAATAGTAACATTATTGAGATATAATTCACATGCCATACAATTTACCTATTTAAATAATTCATTGGTTTTTCGTGTACTCGTAGAGTTGTGTAACCATCAGCACCATTACAGGATATTTTCAACACCACCCTCAGAAAACACCGTAGGCATTAGCAGTCACTCCCATTTCCCTCTCATTTCCCCAGTCCTAGAGAACCACTCATCTGTTTTCTGTCCCTCTGTAGATTGGGTCCTTCTGGACATTTCATATAAATGGAATCATATGCTACATAGTTTTCTCTATCTGGCTTCTCTCACCAAGTATAATGTTTTTAAGGTTCTTTTATGCTGTAGCATGTATCACAACAGTGTTTCGTTACTCTTCATTGCCAAATAATATTCCATTGTACATTTTCATTTTGTTTATTCATTCATCAGTTAATGTACATTAGGGTTGTTTCCACTTTTGACTATCATGAAGAGTGCTGTTATGAACATTTGTGTACAAATTTTGGGTGGCACGGATGGAATTATTAAACCTATTGGACATATTTTATCCTGAAATTTTTGCATTAACTTTATTCTACAGTTGTCTGTTATAATATTAAGATAAACTCTTTTTCATTGTTTGTCCCCATTGTAAGTTCCTGACATAATAAAACTCACGCCTGACATTAAAACAATAACAAACCAAAACAAAACCAGAGTGGATGCCTTTCTGGAACACTAAACACTAACCTTAGATCAGCCTGTGGGGAATTTTGCTTAGTACTGTTGAGAAAAGATGAGGAGATTGCGTGCACACCCCCACATTCCCTCAGGGTGACGTTCCCTTGAGCACACTGGCATAACTGGGGTCTACATTTGGTATTTGATGTGATATCTTGTGGGCTTTAAGATATCCATGATGATTTACAGTAAAATAGCGTGTGTATTTGTGTGTGTATGCCTGTGTGTGTTATTTGCTTTTCAGTCTTCTGATTTTCAGGTCTTGTACTTTCTCTTTATAATATTCTAATGGGTCAAAGAAGGATGACAATTGTTAACAAGATTGACTTTCCAGTGATATTGTCTTTCCTTTAAGAAGATTGATGGGATAATTGCGTCTACCTTAGTGACAGTGGGGAAAAAGGATCACAAGACATAATAGTTTAATGAGAAGGTGAATATAAGTATCGCTATTTTATTTCACTGACCGCTGTCCTGAAGCCTCTTTTTTTCTCTTTCCACACATCTGATTATTGATTATTCTCTCGTTTTAGCAACGATGAATTAGATAGTTGGCAGTGTGTTGCTTTTATTTCTTTGCTCTGTGTGTGTGTGTGTACCTGGTTATGTTTATGACTCTTCAGAGTCATAAAATATATTATTTTTTATTGCTTCCTCCCCTGTAAAATTCCTTACTCTTTGGGCATTCCATATGTCTGACTAACCCACTTATTTCCAATAGTTTTCTCATACTTTAAAAATGTTTATTTTTCTTCGTATAAGCTAAGCTACTGAAGTATAGTCTTAAAGAACATTGGAGAAGGAAGTACAGTCCTCTTACAATGAGATAGCATTGCTCTGTTGATTATAACGACATTAGAAAACTCTGTTTTTTAACTACTGACTTGGGTCATAGTCAGTGATGGGGCCATCTCTACCCATTGGTTTCTTTCCGGAGTAGAAATTGTAGCTATAACTTATAGAAATAATCGATATGAATCATGTCCTGTAAAGCTTTTCTCACGGAGACTGTCTTTAGATAGAATGAGCTCTTTATTAGCCTCAAATAGCAAATATCTCTTAACAGTCCAACAGGGTTCCTGAATTGAGAAGAATTAATTTCAAAGTCCTATGTACGATTTTATTGCAAGCAGAAGAAAAAATAGCCCAAGAAACAGATCTTCAATATTCCCAGTACTATTTTTTGCAGGTTCTTTTTGCTAATTAAAAAAGTATGGGCGAAATGCTGTGCTTTGCTTTTTTTTCTCTTTAGAGCAACACGGGAGAGCCGAGTCTGCAAGACAGAGAAAGCTCCGTGTCTCACGGCTTAATCGCATTGATTTGGTAGGGCTCTCAGTGCGGTGCGCAGCCCATTTACATGTGCCTGATTCCTGTCGAGCGGCAGGCGGGGATTTGCCCCTGCGAAGACGAAGCCCCCTTTCTGCAGCGGCTTCCCTTCCTCCCCTCCCTCCCCCCTCCTCCCATTAGGAGACCTCGCTGAAGACAAACAGATGCCTGCTGCCAAAACGCAGGACTTAACCTGACCCTCCACGGCTCACAAAGGAGGGCTTTCAGGTCCCCCGGGAAACAGCCCCTGCATTTTATCAGGCCGTGAAATTCGGAGTGAAAAGCCCTTGCCTCTGGCTGCCTAGCCGTGCGGGGCAGTGGTGAGGGTGTCCGGGAGGGAGGGGGGGGAGGATGGACAAAATAGCCCCGCACAAAGGCGGCCTGCCCCCCCTTCTTTGATTGCTAGGTGGTCTGTAAGACTCCTGAGGAGCAGTCCACCCGGCCCGAGAGCATTTTGTTGTCACTGGGTCACTCTCGGGGGGGGCAGGGGAGGGCTGGAGAGGAAGACTGGAGTCTTCTCTGCACGGGAAGGCCCCTGGCTTCTCCTCATTAGCAAACAGCAAGGGCCGCTTCGTGTCCAAAAAATGAAAGCTAGAAGAGGGAGAAACTCCTCACTTCATGGGAAGGACTTACCTTATCGGACAAGCCTGGAGTCTCTAGGAGTGTTGAGCAGACTCTGTTTCCTGCAGGCGCTGGAATGCTCTTTGCAATGAAGTCTGTGTACGAGTCAGTCACATTTCCTACCTAAAGTTAATAATGGGGTACACGTTTCTAATGTTTTGTATCAACACGGAGAGACGTCGCGAGCGTGTTAAAGAAACAGGAGAAAAGCATTCCTCAGAGTGTAAAAGTGCGTTCATTAGGTGCCATCAGGAATAGAGCAGAGTGGCTGGCCATCTGTCATGTGGCTACACTACCATCAGTTAGCAGTGTCTTGGCTGATTGCACTTCTACTTTATTCTGCAGATTCCAGGTGTTTTAGGTCCCTCTCAGGAAATAGCAAGTGGACAACACACTGAATGAACTGGGCAGAAAATAATAGAACCTGTGGAAGAAATACCCTTTACTTTTCCTCTTGCGTGTCCTTGGCCAGTTATCCTGCCACATTTAGTGGTCCTCAGTTATATTGAGCTGCCAGCTCAGATTTATGGGGTTTGTACACCTTATCTAAAATTTCCAAAATAATCTCGTGTGGGTGAGACTATTTTTAAGCTCCCCTAAGCTGGAAGAAAGCCGTCTTAATATACCAGCTATGTCATAAATACCACATGTGTCTGTTATAATATAGGAGTGTCCTAATATAGACTGTTTTCAAGTGCATGGACTCTTACTTAGGAATTTTACCATTTCATAAAGCAGCTCTCTCCATGCTGTATTTATTAGGTAATTGAAGAATTGGTTCTATAAACGGCGCTGCATATTTGGAGAAACGGAAGCTAGATCATTTGTCTCTGATAAAGGGAACATAAATTTCTTTAATAACAGAGTCATTTTCTTTCCTCTGTTCTACACTTTGACATCATGTCTGCTATGCTTTTGGAAACACATTCAGCAATTACTCTAAGGACTGCTAAGATCCCAGCTTCCATTTGCCCAACAGCTAAAGTTTACTCTGAGTAGCCTGTGTGTTATAAATCATGTATGTTTCCCATCTCACAACCCAGCAGAAACTATTGGGATGGATCTATATTGCTGAAATTTACAGCTTTATTTTCATGCTTCTGAAGGTCACATTTGACAAGAACATCCCACTTGCTTTTGCTACGCATTCTTCTCCTACTCATTATTCTTTTTACGGCCTAGACATCCCTTCATGCAGAGAGCTTTGTCCAGCTCTATGCTAGGGTTACGTTGTCCCCATCTGTGCTTCTCTCCATCCTTCTTCCATGGTATTGATCCCACGTGTTGCACTGGCTTGATTAATTTTGCCCTCCATCACACTTAAGATTGAAGCAGGCAGACTGTCTGTCTTATGTGCCCACAAACTTCCCGTGTCTCTCAGGGTGTCGGACACACAGATGTGGCTCAACACATACTTATGCAGGGGTAGGGAGGTAACAAAGTGAAGGCAGAGTTTATAAACTAACATGGGTGACACAGTAGACAGTGGGAGAAGCCGTGGGTACACCCTTTGCATTTTTGATGGCATAGGGGTTAAATCTGAATGCACATCTGTCGTCCTAGTTGCTTGTGTCAGCCAGTGTCAATGAAGAAAACAAACCACTCTAGGTACATAAACTAGAAGGAATTTAATACAGGGAATTAAATGCTTCTAAAATGAATGGAAGTGTTGAAGGAACGGGCTCTGCACTAAACCTCCAGAGGTGACTCCAGAGCGATTCAGAACCGACCCCCTTGCTTGTTCTGAGGTCTCTCTAGAACAATGACCTCAGAGCTAGGAATCTCCCCCAGGGAAGTCTCTTCAGACATCCAGGAAGCTGAGGAGTGAAGACAGAAGAGAACCTGCACACATCCACAGTGGTTCTGAAAGAGTGAAGAGGGGACGAGCAAGAAAATACCTTCTGCTTCACTTTCGCCTTCAAAGGTTGCCCTGGAGCATTCATTACCATGGCCAAATTGCATTCCGAATCTTAGTGATACAGTCATCTGGGAAATGTAGTTTTTATTTGCTTTCCCACTAGAAGGAGTATGTATAGTGGTTATTGAATGTGCACCCTTGTACTTTCTTTTAACACTCTCCAAGGTGGTTGCCACTAGCCACATATGGCTCTGCAAATTTAAATGAATTAAAATTAAGTGTTTACTTTTTCATTTACACTGGCCACATTTCAGGCCCTCAGTTGCCTCCTATGGCTGATGGCTCCCATATTGCACCATGCATACGTAGAGCATTCCCACTGTGGTCTTATGTTGGGTAGCCCTGGTCAGGATGATGCAAATGCCTTCTCTTTCTGCCCTTTTTGGTCCAGCAGAGCCACTGATGAAGGAGCGGGTAAGGTGGTCGAGAAGAGTCAGCATAGAGTTCATCAAACGGGGTTGAATTAGCTGAGTTGGGACATGCAGAACAGCAAGAGGACACTTCTTTGGTTGGGTCCTCCATTGTGTGTTTCAGGTCAAAAGAGGTACAAGGGGAAATTAGCAAAGAAACCCACATCTGCCTTGCCCACGGTGTAAAGAAGTCTATTCTAGACCTTGTGCAAAATCTGAATTATTAAACAAATCTTCATTCTGATCCAAACTTACTAAGTTTGCTCTTGCTGCTAGTTTTGATTGGGCTCACAAGTAGGTTTAATTGCTATTTTATTATAATGGAATTCCACTGGACACAAGAACCTCAAGATCACTCTTTAAAGGGAGAACAAAATTAAATATTCAAGTGAGATTGTGCAAGTTCCAAGTTTGGTTTAAAGGGCAAACAGGGTCTATAGAAATAGGGTCTCCCACCCATAACTAACGTATATCCTCCTCCCCAGTGTTTTCAGCTTCCGGAAAGTTACGAATATTACGACTCACTTGTTAATTTTGAGCAGACCTACCGCATAAGGCCCACTTGAATGGGTTTGTTCAGGGATGCCCTAATGTGCTAGAGGCCCTTTACTGTCAACAAAGCCAGGCTGATTTGATCTGGCTCGGGAGACAGGAAACATGAAAGTCCTTACGAGCTTCAGCCCCCCCCGACTCCCCGTCCTTTCAGGAGCACGCCATGCCTTCCTGGAGCTTGACGTGTCAGACAGCTGAACCACACAGATACATATTAAGCTGTCAGTGTAACAAGCTGCTTCTACCTGAAGAGGATTAGCGTTGACACTCCTGATGATTTGTCTCACTGTAAGGACTTGCTTCATTCCTGGGTCCTCGCTGAGTAGCTGCTACAATCACTCACCTCTCAGACAAATGGATTCGACTTCTTGGAAATAATTAGCCACAGTGTACATCTGCCTAAGCCATTCTTATATACTGCTGATATAAATAATCTTATTAACCCAGAGCACGTATTATAAATAAGTTCAAAAGTACCTCCGTGAGGTTTAATATAGGACCAAATTGAAAACTCAATTACTCCTGTGATGTAGGCAAGATTTTATAAGGCCGGTAGCTCAGGGCAAAAGGACAGCAGGCCACCCAGCTTGGGGATACGATTGACACGGTTCTCTGACACCACCAATTACATGATTTCTTAGGAATTGTGTATTGTTAAGAAAATGTGTAGAAGAAAATATATACGGAGATAAGGATCAACGCTAGACTTGCCTAAGCTTTTCAATGTAGCATGAAGGCAGGGAAGTCCTAATCTCCATTCAGTGTGTGGCATGTCCGGAGCAGTTCCTTAACTCGGGCCTCAGTGCTGTCAGAAGCATGCTGTGCAGATTACATTCTGGCTTTCACGAGGGAGCGGGGCCTGGCTGGTTAAACCCGCAGGACACTCTGACCAGGGATTCCTCTGGAGCTGTGCAGCATCTGATCAAATGAAATCACAAGACAGTTCTTAATTCAGTCTCTAAAATCTGACTCATGGAGGAGACAGGCTTCCCAAGTTATTTTGATTACCTGGGGGTCAATATTGGAGAAGGATGAGTCGTTGATTTGATAGCCTGCAAAGGACACAGATGCCTGTAATCAAACTATAATAAAAAATGGTGTGTGTGTGTGTGTGTGTGTGCGCGCGTGTGTGCGTGCATGCATGCGTGAGAGAGAGAGGGAGATATCTGGCTTTGAAATGACATAGAGATAATATTCTCCAGCCATTGTTGATTTGCTGAGCGCCCTGATGAAATATACATTTTTAATTTTCCCAGAGTAAAGGCTGTCTTGTCGTGTACATCATTTGGTTGGGCTGTCTGCTTCTGTGGTCCATATCCCACTGAGGGCCCATTCTCAAGTGTCTTTAAGGAAATGTTCAAGTTAGGATGAGGAAATGGAACACACCCTTCTGTTACACCCCTGCCTTGGCCAAACACCAGGATCAGTTTTTCCTCGTTGGACTTGTAATAGGGATGGGCTGATTCTGCTGATTTTAGAATTTAGGTATGAATTTAGGCAGCATGTGCAAGTACTACTGGAAGCTGATAATTATGCAGGACGTCTCATTGAATGGTTTGCAACGGCAAAATAAGTAGGTTATACTCATTTCCTACTTTCATGGTGAGAAACGTTTTGCTTTGATGTTGTAAGAATGGCTCCTTTAGTACAAAGGAGGGAGGGACATTTTCAGAGGCAAATTGGACCACAGGGCTGAGTGAACTCATTTCCTGTGTTTATAATCAGAAACCGAGACAAGGGGTCGGGATGATTGGGGTCGCCACACACCCCCGCATGGAATTACCCTGGGACTCCAGCCTCAGCACCATCAGGGTTCCTGAGGCTGTCCTTAAACCACCTGTTTATAGAACCTGTTAGATACAACTTTGCAGAGCCTAGACGGTTTTTGTTAACCATTCTGTGGGAAGACGTGCCCCTCAGTCACTATGAGGTTTCAGGTCTCAAGCCTTTGTCCCTAAGTCTCCATTTCTTCCCACAACTTGTTTATAACCGCTTTACTAATTTTAAAATCACCTTTTGCCCATAGGTCTATGTCCATAATAGATTTCAGTGATGCCTGCTGAAGAAAATTTGTGATTTTGAGTAATTTTAAGATTACTTGATGTGTTCATTTTTTAAAATTTGAAGTATAGTTGATTTACAATGTTGTGTTAATTTCTGCTATACAGCAAAGTGACTCAGTTATACACATATATACATTCTTTTTTATATTCTTTTCCATTATGGTTTATCTCAGGATATTGAATATAGTTCCCTGTGCTATACAGTAGGACCTTGTTGTTTTGATCTATTCGTTTTTAACTTCATTTAGAACACTTCAGAAAAGTTACGAGAATAGGACAGAGAACTTCCATATATCTTTCATCTAGATCAGGGTACAGCAAACATTCTGGCAAAGACAAGTAAATATTTTTGCCTTTCTTGGCCACACAGACTGTTTCAACTATGCAACTCGGCTATTGTAGCACAAAAGCAACCAGTGACAATACATAAATGAATGGGTGTGTCTGTGTTGCAATAAATTTTATTTACAAAAACAGATAGATGGTGGGTCAGATTTGGTCCCTGGTTTCTAGTTTCTGACCCCAATCTAGATTTACCAGTTAAGTTTTATTTGCTTTATCACACTCTCTCTCTCTAGATAGACAGATATAGGTGTATGTGTGCACTTACAATTGTTATTTTCTTCCCAACCATTTAAAAGTAAGTTGCAGACATCACGACTCTTTACGCCTAAATGTTGCAGCATGCATCTCTTGCATAACTGCCGTGGAATAATTGAACTCAGAGAATTTCACATTGATGTAATCTTAAAATCTCACATTTGGTCTGAATTTTAAATTTCACTAATTGTGTGAATAGCGTCCTGTCTGGCATTGTTTTCTCTGATTCAGGATCTGAGCTGCGTTTAATTGTCACATGTCTTTACTGTCCTTTCATCTGGAAGCAATCCTCAGCCCTTCTTTGCCTCTCATGATATTGGTTTTTTTTTTTTTTTTGAAACTAATAATATGAAGTTTAATGTGGGTAAATTCAAAGTCCTACAAATACTGACCACACAGATACAAAGATGAGAGACCAGTTCTTATAAAGGAATCATCTCCTTGTGGCTTCTTCTTTGTCTTTGGATGTAGGGTCTTTTTTGGTAGGTTCCAGTGTTTTTGTTTGTTTGTTTTTGTTTTTGTTTTTCTGATTTTGGTGTTTTCCTAAGAAGGGGTGAGCTCACATCCTTCTATTCCGTCGTCTTGCCAGCAAGTTCCCGATGTTGGTATTTTTTAAGACTAGATGCTTGTTGCTTTGTACAAGGCGCCTCATTCTGGATTTGTCTGATACTTCCTCATGGTTCAATTCAGGTTCTGCCCTTTGGGCAGGACACTGCCTCAGTGATGGTGATGCTTTGTTTTTACCAGTGCATCGCATCAGGGGCGCACCAGGTGCGTTTCCCCGTTCCTGGAGATGTATCCTTTATCACTTAGTTAAGGTATTATCTCCAGGTTTCTCCCCTGTAAAGTTGTCACTTTCTCTTCATTACTAATATTTTTTACCTTTATTTTTGAAAACTTTTTATTACAAAAATTTTTAATTGAACCATATTTGATGCACGATATCATATAAGTTACAGGTATGTATACAGGTATACATAGTATCTTTTTTTTTTGTATCATATTTTAATTAGATTTCACATATAAGTGATATCATATGGTATTTGTCTTTCATAAGAGAGTTCCTATTGATCCACATCCTCAGCAGCATTTGATGTTGTCAGTGTTCCGGATTTTGGCCATTCTAAAAGGTATGTAGCGGTATCTCATTGTTTTAATTTTCATTTCCCTAATCACATGTGATGTGGATCATCTTTTCATATGCTTATTTGCCATCTATATATTTTCTTTTTCACACACACACACTGTATTTTATTTTTACAAGAGATAAATAGACTGACACCAAGCATTGTACATGGATGACCACAACAAAAGCAACAATGATTGCAATTACCAAACATGAAACACACTCATACTATGTCATAATATTGACATTCAGTCCAGTAATCCTCCACTGTAACAGCTCCTTTACTTTGCAGTGAAAATTGATTTCTATATTCTTTGCCTCTGAGTCCTTGTGGGATTTTTTTTTTTTTTAATTCAGACAGAAAGTCACAAAAATTATACTCATCCTCATCAGTTCACTCAGTCCCATGTAATTAATTTTTTTTTCATCTTGATCTTTTGTTAGCACTTTTATGAGTTCATCAGTTTTTCATTAGAGTTCTGAAAATGCTTATTCATTCAGTTCAGCAGTACAGTCAGTTACCAGAAACCTGTACTTGTCAGAGTCTTTTCCATGAATTTCTTGAAGATGTAACCCTTTTATAGGAACATATTTGCAAAATCATCAGAGTACACCCAGAACTGTCTGTAAATGACAAAAGACTTAAAAATGACCATGGTTAAAGATTTGATGAAAGTTCATAATAATGCAGTTGACAAGAAAATTAGTTATTTCTGAGATATACATTTTAAAGTAATAACTAGGATTATTACTTATAACATTATACCAGAACATATAAGATTTTTAGAAATTTCATGTAATGTCTGAAACATTTATATTAACATATTTCCATACATATTTCCATACAAATACAAATATAAAATTTTTAGAAATTTCATGTAGTGTCTGAAACATTTATATTAACATATTTCCATACAAATAACCCAATGAAAGTTGAGTATTAGTTGTTTTGTTTGTTTTTTTATACTGCAGGTTCTTATTAGGCATCAATTTTATACACATCAGTGTATACATCTCAATCCCAATCGCCCAATTCAGCACACCACCATCCCCACCCCACCGCAGTTTTCCCCCCTTGGTGTCCATATGTCCATTCTCTACATCTGTGTCTCAACTTCTGCCCTGCAAACTGGCTCATCTGTACCATTTTTCTAGGTTCCACATACATGCGTTAATATACAATATTTGTTTTTCTCTTTCTGACTTACTTCACTCTGTATGACAGTCTCTAGATCCATCCATGTCTCAACAAATGACTCAATTTCGTTCCTTTTTATGGCTGAGTAATATTCCATTGCATATATGTACCACAACTTCTTTATCCATTCGTCTGTTGATGGGCATTTAGGTTGCTTCCATGACCTGGCTATTGTAAATAGTGCTGCAATGAACATTCGGGTGCATGTGTCTTTTTGAATTACGGTTTTCTCTGGGTATATGCCCAGTAGTGGGATTGCTGGGTCATATGGTAATTCTATTTTTAGTTTTTTAAGGAACCTCCATATTGTTCTCCATAATGGCTGTATCAATTTACATTCCCACCAACAGTGCAAGAGGTTTCCCTTTTCTCCACACCCTCTCCAGCATTTGTTGTTTGTAGATTTTCTGATGATGCCCATTCTAACAGGAGTGAGGTGATACCTCATTGTAGTTTTGATTTGCATTTCTCTAATAATTAGTGATGTTGAGCATCTTTTCATGTCCTTCGTGGCCGTCTGTATGTCTTCTTTGGAGAAATGTCTATTTAGGTCTTCTGCCCATTTTTGGATTGGGGTGTTTGTTTCTTTAATATTGAGCTGAATGAGCTGTTTATATATTTTGGAGATTAATCCTTTGTCCGTTGATTCGTTTGCAAATATTTTCTCCCATTCTGAGGGTTGTCTTTTCGTCTTGTTTATGGTTTCCTTTGCTGTGCAAAAGCTTTGAAGTTTCATTAGGTCCCATTTGTTTATTTTTGTTTTTATTTCCATTACTCTAGGAGGTGGATCAAAAAAGATCTTGCTGTGATTTATGTCAAAGAGTGTTCTTCCTATGTTTTCCTCTAAGAGTTTTATAGTGTCCAGTCTTATATTTAGGTCTCGAATCCATTTTGAGTTTATTTTTGTGTATGGTGTTAGGGAGTATTCTAATTTCATTCTTTTACATGTAGCTGTCCAGTTTTCCCAGCACCACTTATTGAAGAGACTGTCTTTTCTCCATTGTATATCTTTGCCTCCTTTGTCATAGATTAGTTGACCATAGGTGCGTGGGTTAATCTCTGGGCTTTCTGTCTTGTTCCATTGATCTATGTTTCTGTTTTTGTGCCAGTACCATATTGTCTTGATTACTGTAGCTTTGTAGTATAGTCTGAAGTCAGGGAGTCTGATTCCTCCAGCTCCATTTTTTTGCCTCAAGACTGCTTTGGCTCTTCGGGGTCTTTTGTGTCTCCATACAAATTTTAAGATGATTTGTTCTAGCTCCGTAAAAAATGCCATTGGTAATTTGATAGGGATTGCATTGAATCTGTAGATTGCTTTGGGTAGTATACTCATTTTCACAATGTTGATTCTTCCAATCCAAGAACATGGTATATCTCTCCATCTGTTGGTATCATGTTTAATTTCTTTCATCAGTGTCTTATAGTTTTCTGCATACAGGTCTTTTGTCTCCCTAGGTAGGTTTATTCCTAGGTATTTTATTCTTTTTGTTGCAATGGTAAATGGGAGTGTTTCCATAATTTCTCTTTCAGATTTTTCATCATTAGTGTATAGGAATGCAAGAGATTTCTGTGCATTAATTTTGTATCCTGCAACTTTACCATATTCATTAATTAGCTCTAGCAGTTTTCTGGTGGCAGTTTTAGGATTCTCTATGTATAGTATCATGTCATCCGCAAACAGTGACAGTTTTACTTCTTCTTTTCCAATTTGTATTCCTTTTATTTCTTTTTCTTCTCTGATTGCCGTGGCTAGGACTTCCAGAACTATGTTGAATAATAGTGGTGAGAGTGGACATCCTTGTCTCGTTCCTGATCTTAGAGGAAATGCTTTCAGTTTTTCACCATTGAGAATGATGTTTGCTGTGGGTTTGTCATATATGGCCTTTATTATGTTGAGGTAGGTTCCCTCTATGCCCACTTTCTGGAGAGTTTTTATCGGAAATGGGTGTTGAATTTTGTCAAAAGCTTTTTCTGCATCTATTGAGATGATCATATGGTTTTTATTCTTCAATTTGTTAATATGGTGTATCACATTGATTGATTTGCATATATTGAAGAATCCTTGCATCCCTGGGATAAATCCCACTTGATCGTGGTGTATGATCCTTTTAATGTGTTGTTGGATTCTGTTTGCTAGTATTTTGTTGAGGATTTTTGCATCTATATTCATGAGTGATATTGGTCTGTAATTTTGTTTTTTTGTAGTGTCTTTGTCTGGTTTTGGTATCAGGGTGATGGTGGCCTCATAGAATGAGTTTGGGAGTGTTCCTTCCTCTGCGATTTTTTGGAAGAGTTTGAGAAGGATGGGTGTTAGCTCTTCTCTAAATGTTTGATAGAATTCACCTGTGAAGCCATGTGGTCCTGGACTTTTGTTTGTTGGAAGATTTTTAATCACAGTTTCAATTTCATTACTTGTGATTGGTCTGTTCATATTTTCTGTTTCTTCCTGGTTCAGTCTTGGAAGGTTATACCTTTCTAAGAATTTGTCCATTTCTTCCAGGTTGTCCATTTTATTGGCATAAAGTTGCTTGTAGTAGTCTCTTAGGATGCTTTGTATTTCTGCGGTGTCTGTTGTAACTTCTCCTTTTTCATTTCTGATTTTATTGACTTGAGTCCTCTCCCTCTTTTTCTTGATGAGTCTGGCTAATGGCTTATCAATTTTGTTTATCTTCTCAAAGAACCAACTTTTAGTTTTATTGATCTTTGCTATTGTTTTCTTTGTTTCTATTTCATTTATTTCTGCTCTGATCTTTATGATTTCTTTCCTTCTGCTAACTTTGGGTTTTGTTTGTTCTTCTTTCTCTAGTTTCTTTAGGTGTAAGGTTAGATTGTTTACTTGAGATTTTTCTTGTTTCTTTAGGTAGGCTTGTATAGCTATAAACTTCCCTCTTAGAACTGCTTTTGCTGCGTCCCATAGGTTTTGGGTCGTCGTGTTTTCATTGTCATTTGTCTCTAGGTATTTTTTGATTTCCTCTTTGATTTCTTCAGTGATCTCTTGGTTATTTAGTAACGTATTGTTTAGCCTCCATGTGTTTGTCTTTTTTACGTTTTTTTCCCTGTAATTCATTTCTAATCTCATAGCGTTGTGGTCAGAAAAGATGCTTGATATGATTTCAATTTTCTTAAATTTACTGAGGCTTGATTTGTGACCCAAGATGTGATCTATCCTGGAGAATGTTCCGTGCGCACTTGAGAAGAACGTGTAATCTGCTGTTTTTGGATGGAATGTCCTATATATATCAATTAAATCTATCTGGTCTATTGTGTCATTTAAAGCTTCTGTTTCCTTATTTATTTTCATTTTGGATGATCTGTCCATTGGTGTAAGTGAGGTGTTAAAGTCCCCCACTATTATTGTGTTACTGTCGATTTCCTCTTTCATAGCTGTTAGCAGTTGCCTTATGTATTGAGGTGCTCCTATGTTGGGTGCATATATATTTATAATTGTTATATCTTCTTCTTGGATTGATCCCTGGATCATTATGTAGTGTCCTTCCTTGTCTCTTGTAACATTCTTTATTTTAAAGTCTATTTTATCTGATATGAGTATAGCTACTCCAGCTTTCTTTTGATTTTCATTTGCATGGAATATCTTTTTCCATCCCCTCACTTTCAGTCTGTATGTGTCCCTAGGTCTAAAGTGGGTCTCTTGTAGACAGCATATATATGGGTCTTGTTTTTGTATCCATTCAGCCAGTCTATGTCTTTTGGTTGGGGCATTTAATCCATTCACGTTTAAGGTAATTATCGATATCTATGTTCCTATGACCATTTTCTTAATTGTTTTGGGTTTGTTTTTGTAGGTCCTTTTCTTCTCTTGTGTTTCCCACTTAGAGAAGTTCCTTTAGCATTTGTTGTAGATCTGGTTTGGTGGTGCTGAATTCTCTTAGCTTTTGCTTGTCTGTAAAGCTTTTGATTTCTCCATCAAATCTAAATGAGATCCTTGCCGGGTAGAGTAATCTTGGTTGTAGGTTCTTCCCTTTCATCACTTTAAGTATATCATGCCACCCTCTTCTGGCTTGCAGAGTTTCTGCTGAGAAATCAGCTGTTAACCTTATGGGAGTTCCCTTGTATGTTATTTGTCGTTTTTCCCTTGCTGCTTTCAATAATTTTTCTTTGTCTTTAATTTTTGCCACTTTGATTACTATGTGTCTCTGCGTGTTTCTCCTTGGGTTTATTCTGTATGGGACTCTCTGCGCTTCCTGGACTTGGGTGGCTATTTCCTTTCCCATGTTAGGGAAGTTTTCGACTATAATCTCTTCAAATATTTTCTCTGGTCCTTTCTCTCTCTCTTCTCCTTCTGGGACCCCTATAATGCGAATGTTGTTGCGTTTAATGTTGTCCCAGAGGTCTCTTAGGCTGTCTTCATTTCTTTTCATTCTTTTTTCTTTAGTCTGTTCCGCAGCAGTGAATTCCACCATTCTGTCTTCCAGGTCACTTATCCGTTCTTCTGCCTCAGTTATTCTGCTACTGATTCCTTCTAGTGTAGTTTTCATTTCAGTTATTGTATTGGTCATCTCTGTTTGTTTGTTCTTTAATTCTTCTAGGTCTTTGTTAATCATTTCTTGCATCTTCTCAATCTTTGCCTCCATTCTTATTCCAAGGTCCTGGATCATCTTCACTATCATTATTCTGAATTCTTTTTCTGGAAGGTTGCCTATCTCCACTTCATTTAGTTGTTTTTCTGGGGTTTTTTCTTGTTCTTTCATCTGGTACATAGCCCTCTGCCTTTTCATCTTCTCTATCTCTCTGTAACTGTGGTTTTTGGTCCACAGGCTGCAAGATTGTAGTTTTTCTTGCTTCTGCTGTCTGCCCTCTGGTGGTTGAGGCTATCTAAGAGGCTTGATGGGAGGCTCTGGTGGTGGGTAGAGCTGACTGTTGCTGTGGCGGTCAGAGCTCAGTAAAACCTTAATCCACTTGACTGTTGATGGGTGGGGCTGGGTTCCCTCCCTGTTGGTTGTTTTGCCTGAGGCAACCCAACACTGGAGCCTACCCGTGCTCTTTGGTGGGGTTAATGGCAGACTCTGGGAGGGCTCACGCCAAGGAGAACTTCCCAGAACCTCTGCTGCCAGTGTCCTTATCCCCACGGTGAAACAGAGCCACCACCCGCCTCTGCAGGAGACCCCCCAACACCAGCAGGTAGGTCTGGTTCAGTCTCCCCTAGGGTCACTGCTCCTTCCCCTGGGTCCCGATGCACACATTACTTTGTGTGTGCCCTCCAAGAGTGGGGTCTCTGTTTCCCCCAGTCCTGTCAAAGTCCTGCAATCAATTCCCACTAGGCTTCAAAGTCTGATTCTCTAGGAATTCCTCCTCCCGTTGCCAGACCCCCAGGTTGGGAAGCCTGACGTGGGGCTCAGAACCTTCACTCCAGTGGGTGGACTTCTGTGGTATAAGTTTTCGCCAGTCTGTGAGTCACCCACCCAGCAGTTATGGGATTTGATTTTACTCTGATTGCGGCCTTTCTACCGTATCACTGTGGCTTCTCCTCTGTCCTTGGACGTGGGGTATCCTCCTTGGTGAAGTACAGGGTCTTCCTGTCAATGATTGTCCAGCAGCCAGTTGTGATTCTGGTGCTCTCGCAAGAGGGAGTGAGCCATAGTATCTTTTTAATTTGAGAAGTAACCATGGGCTATTATCTGGAACTTCAGTACTCTGCCAAAATGCCATAGCAGATGATCAAGTGGAAAATCTGGATGCTAAGAAAGTCTGTTTGGTCTTTACTGAAACAGAATCCCCTGACGGATCTATTTCAAGAGGCTTCATGATAGGCATAACGGTATGAGAAGGAATGACAGTGACAGGATGGTTTTCTGATAATAACTACCTCGATTCGTTTCTTTTTTCCATTTTTGTTGTTTTTTTGTTTGTTTGTTTCTAAATACTTTCGCTGAAACTAAAAGAGCTCTTGATGTTAGAATTCCCTTTATTGTGAACAGTAGTCGTGATCAAATGAGGCCCAGATTTCTTGATAAGCATCGCGGCAGGAGAGTAACTATCCTTAGAGTGTTTCAGAGAAAGTTGACTTGTGATGTGAGATGTCTGAGGTGTGACATCGCCGCGCTGGGCTGGCATGCTGCAGCTCTCGGGTTTAGGTTCTGCTGATTGTTCAACTGTACTTCCATGGGCTGACTGCCAACAGATTTCATTATTTTGGCAAGACGCGGTACACTTGTTGACACAACAGGATTGTAACAATTTCTATACCAATTTAGAGCTGGAGAGGGTCCGTGAATACTTCTAAAGCCACTATGGTGCACATATTTCAGGAAATATACTGGGGAAAAAAACGCTTCCATCTAAAAAACAGATCTACAGTTTCCTAGAGAAACTTGCTGCCATTAATTCAGAAAACAGAAAAGGTCTTTGGAAACTTCTGTTGCTGGCATTATTATATGCTATGAGTATATACCTGTATGAAATGAAAAGTGGATTTTTTTTTTTTTTGTGGAACCCCAAATTTATTCTTTACATCCAGGCAACCATTCAGACAAAAATTAAATATAAATCACTCTTTAACTTTTTTATATTCAACAGAAAATTTTTTTGTGTGAGAGCATACCATATGTCCTATAAAACGTACGGTGCTGTAGTCTCAGATTTTTCCTTCTGATTCCACCTTCCGGCCACATACGCAAGAACATGCCACCTCACCCGTCCATAGCTGTTGGAATTTGGGCAAAAAATTGGCACTTTTAAAACAATTATTGGAACATGCTTGAGAGACTAGAATTGAAAGAAGGTTTATTTTCTTCTTTAATTAAAAGAAACAAAGGTAGATATCAGGGAAATATGAAAGAACTAAAATTAATTCTCCTTATTGGTCTTCTAGAAATGGAAGGGCATCTCATTCACTGAGTACCTACTACATACGGGCATTTAAAAATGTGGTCATTAAAGTTTTTATTCTGAAAGAATCCTCTTGGGCAAATGTTACTCTTTCATGTATCAGAAACCTCAGACCTGGCTGGAATCGTCAGTTTCTGTGTCCCTCACCTGTGTTGTCTATCAGCTCAGGACCTCGCAAGCTCAGTCACCAGAATTGCCCCTAGAAGGGCACACACATCTCATCATCAGCACTTTCTCACCACACTGGAAAACTATGGACAGAATGTGCTTCTCATGACCATTGTTGTGTGTCTCTGCCTACAGATTCTTACATCCTCTAAGCTCAACAGTGAATTGATGGGTCTGTGTCCAATCACAAATGGAGCCCTGGACCTGAATCCTGCTACCCAGCCATTGTCCCTGTAAAGATGTTTTAGTTCCCAAATCTGGAAGATGTAGGGTTGGGTTAGATGCCATCAAAGATGCTTGCCTTTCTAAAATTCTGTGTTTCCATGTTGTAACCCCTGCAACATTCTCTGGGACCTGGATCTGTTGATTATTTCCCATTTCTCCTACATCTTCAGTCAGACCCCCTCCACCTGATCCTTTTTTTCTGCCTACCCATATGTTCCAGTCCCTTCTTTTTCAGTCTCCCCGGGCACAAATGCAGAAGAGGGGGCAAGATAGATCACACAAAAACATTTTGCTGAACTGTGAGGTCGCCTCAGTGTTGCCATTCTAGCTCTCATATATCTCAGCTCCCCAAATTCTTGACATGCCAACTTCATATTTTCTCTACTTCCTTTTGACATGTATCTTGGACTTTTGCTTAAAAGTGAACATGCCTTGTTTACCTTTCTAGACTGTGAAGAACTTGAAGACAGGTGTGTGTGTGTGTAATTCATAAATTTAACAGACCCGTCACTTAGCATGACGCCGTGGTGATGGAATTCAGCACATGTTTATGAAAGAAATGAATGCATGATATAGAAAGAAAGAGAAAAGAAACCTGTAAATGCTCATCATTAGCTTTACCCTTTCTCCAGAACGGTGTATCCATAATTCCAGTAGCTTGGTGGACATCCTTCCCTGTATATCCACTTGACAGCTCAAACTCATCACGTTAAACGCTTAATTCCACCTCTTGCCCCATGTTTGTTTCGCCTGCACCCTCCGTCATATTGACACAGTCAGCTCCTCCGATTGAGGTTAGAAAGTTGGGTGCCTTTCCCGTTCTCACTTCTCCCACATTGCCTTTCATAGGTTGATTTTTTCTTTTCCTTTCACCCAATGTCCTCTTCCATCCAAATGGCGTATTGGCACTAGAAGTGCTGGAGAGAAGATTTGGAAGAAATTGTAAAACCTTTTGCTCTGGTTTCATTTCCTGCATATTTTGCCTCCGTAATCCATCTCCTATTCTAACACTCAAGTCATTTTAAGCACAGATAGGGGCAAGCAACTCCTTTCTAAGACTGTCAGTGGCTCTCATTGAATTCCAAGGGCCATCTTCGTAGCCTTGTGTTTTATTGCATCTTCTTTTTTAGCTCTCACACTCCACATATTTACGACATTGTCCAGGCCCCAGATCTATTTACAATTGATCAGGTCCTCCTCATCCTTCTAAGGTAATTCATGAGCCCTCAGTTCTGTGAAATCCTCTCCAATTATCCCATACGGAACAACATACCACTTTGGTTTCTTATGGGACTTTATTCTTCTATCACTTATTGTATACTTTGTTGCTGTAGACTGATTTATTTGCATGCTTTTCTCCCATGGAGATGATAGACTACCTCAGGGTGGAACAAATTTTGGCCAGATTTCCCCCACTTTGGTGAGTCGATGACCACTTAGCACATAGGAAATATGAATCCACATTCATTGATTTAGCAGAAGTTAATGTGAACAGGTTGAAAAGTATGGAATGCTGGCTGCTTTGTTTTAACGTGGGTTCTGTCTATTTAGCATAATGTAATTATGGGTTCTGTTTCCTTGAGGATTGGGCATGTGTGAAAATTCGAATTTTATAGGAAACTTTTTTGCCTCAGAATTTTTTGTGATTGCCATTTAGGTAATATAATTTCCTTTTCTGTACTTTTGCGTGAAAGTTTTGGGTTAAATATAAGGTATGGAACTTTGTGCTAAACTGTCCAGATGGTAGTTCACCAAAGCAATATCAATAATTTTCCTCTTTGTCAGTACTTTGGCTCAGAAGAGTGGGATCTCTTTGTCTGTGGTATACATAAATACCTTGGAATTTGTAGCACCTAGGGCATTCTGGAGCTGAATCCTCCTTGGGATCATAATAATTTAGTAATCTCATAGATTTGCAGACTGCTCTTCAGTTTCCAAATCCCTGTCACATATCTCATCTCTTTAAGCTCTTGTAGCATGTGGCGTAAATGGGGCAGTGCTTTATAATGGAAATAACATTCCTTGGAGTGTGCCAAAGCGTGGCTCCAAATTCCAGTTCCCATAGCCTCACCCACAGTCACTTGCTTTGTTTCCTCAACCTCTCTAAACTGCAGTTTCCTCTCTCTAAAATGTGAGAATAATAGTACCTAATTTTACACACTTCCGTAGTTTTGTTGTTAAGAGGCTCCACTGAACAAATCATTTTAAACGTGCTCCATAAATCTGTAAAGATTCTCTCACATTCGGTAATAGTTTAACAAGTTAACATGGATGATTGTGTTCTCATATTTGAATTATCAAGCTGAGGCTAAATAGTTAATGTGATTTTCTCAGTTGTAGATTAGACACATGGCCAAGTTAGGGCTCAAACCAAGGCTTTCCATTCCATGGTGCACATGGCTTGTTTTTTATAATCTGTTCTCTTGTTTGCATGTTCAGTCCCATATGCCTTGTGAGGGATTATAAAAGGGTTTGCAGACATATTCCCTCCTCAGGAGGATCTGGAGGTAGTGTAACTTTAATACAAGTCATAGGCTCCACAAATCAGTCAAAAATGTGAGAATTCTTGGGGGGAACTCTAAATGCTACATGGTTGCAGAGAGGGCAAATCAGTGTGTGCTGTGTGGATAGCAATGGCCAAAAATAGATGGTTTGAAGCAGCTACTGATCTGAGTGGAGAAGGACAGAATAGCTTGTCTGTAAGGAAGACATATCATAACAGAGTGGAATTAGAAAGGATCTTGTTTGGGGGGAACAGAAAAGCAACCAGCTTCACTGGAAGCAATTCATAGGAGGTTGAAGGAGTTGGTTGGACAGGATTTGCTGGTTGACCAGATGTTTTGAATGTAAAACCACGTACTTTAGGTTAAATTCGATAATGATTGACTAATTGTATCAGTGACCTCACATCTTCAAAACCGTGTTTTAGAAGGATGAATGTGGCCAAAATGTATAGAATTGTTCCATGATTGCAGGTCATGGTCCTGAGTAGCATTTACTCCTCCATCCTGGCGAAGTTGTTTCTCAGGACCAGCTCTGTTACCGTGGTTCCTTTGCATGTTGTTCAAAAATTCTCAACCTTGGCATGGTTAACATCTGGAGTCAGGTAATTTTTTATCATGTGAGTGCTATCTGGGCCCTGGAGGATGTTTAAGCAGCATCCCTAGCGTCACCCCCAAGAAGCCAGTACCTCTCCCCTTAATCATAACAAAATGATTCCAGACATTGCCAAATGTCCCCTGGGAATACAAAATCACTCCCATTTCAGAACCGCTTACTTAGAGCAATTTAAAAAATTTACCTACTATCTTTTTTTTTTAGCCACGCCACGCGGCTTACAGGATCAAGCCTGGGCTCCCTGCAGTGGAGGCATGGAGTCCTAACCACTGGACCACCAGGGGATTCCCTCTAGTATATTATGATATAAATTAATTACAATAAAACAGACCTGTACAGTGTTGTACAATATATTTAAAAGTTGGAAGGATTTAGATAAATTCTGCATCATTGGCTTCTCTGTAAAGTTTGAGTGTCAGGCAATTCTGGAAAACAACCAGAAGGCAGTAAAGAGCAGTTGTTTCCTGGATACTGGCTGACCTCTCCAGTTTACCATTCTTTCTGTCACCCCAGTTATCCAGAATTTACCCCCTTCACTCTTCCTCATTATTTGCTTGGTCTCTGGAAGTACTTGGGTATCCCAGTCCTAAGTACTGGTTATAAAAACATTTCAATTTATCAATAAATTTATTCAGCAGGTGTTTATTGAGCTGCAGCTAAATGATAAAGAGTATTGTAGTAAATGTAGTAAATGTCACAAAGTCTCATTGCTCACTATTCCATGAGTGGAATATTGTATGAACATGTTTTATATTACGGTACATTTTATTTTTTATTTATTTATTTTAAACACAACATATCTCTCACTTTATTTATTTCTTTTTTAAGTTCACTTAGAAGTAGTCTGGGTTTTCAGCATATAGGTCTTGACATTTTAAAATCAGATTTATCCCTAATTATTGTTTTTGAATTTATTTTATTTATTTTTTGTATACAGCAGGTTCTTATTAGTTATCTATTTTATATGTATTAGTGTATACATGTCAATCCCAATCTCCCAATTAATCCCACCACCACCACCCACACCCCCTGCCGCTTTCCCCACTTGGTGTCCATATATTTGTTCTCTACATCTGTGTCTCTATTTCTGCCTTGCAAACCAGTTCATCTGTACCATTTTTCTAGATTCCACATATATACATTAATATATGATATTTGTTTTTCTCTTTCTGACTTACTTCACTCTGTATGACAGTCTCTAGGTCCATCCATGTCTCTACAAATGACCCAATTTCGTTGCTTTTTATGGCTGAGTAATATTCCATTGTGTATATGTACCATATCTTCTTTATCCATTCGTCTGTCGATGGGCATTTAGGTTGCTTCCATGACCTGGCTATTGTAAATAGTGCTGCAATGAACATTGGGGCGCATGTGTCTTTTTGAATTATGGTTTTCTCTGGGTATATGCCCAGTAGTGGGATTGCTGGATCATATGGTAATTCTATTTTTAGTTTTTTAAGGAACCTCCATACTGTTCTCCATAGTGGCTGTATCAATTTAGATTCCCACGAACAGTGCAAGAGGGTTCCCTTTTCTCCACACCCCCTCCAGCATTTGTTGTTTGTAGATTTTCTGATGATGCCCATTCTAACCGGTGTGAGGTGATACCTCATTGTAGTTTTTATTTGCATTTCTCTAAGAATTAGTGATGTTGAGCAGCTTTTCATGTGCCTCTTGGCCATCTGTATGTCTTCTTTGAAGAAATGTCTATTTAGGTCTTCTGCCCATTTTTTGATTGGGTTGTTAGTTTTTTTAATATTGAGCTGCATGAGCTGTTTATGTATATTTTGGAGATTAATCCTTTTTCCATTGATTTGTTTGCAAATATTTTCTCCCATCCTGAGGGTTGTCTTTTCGTCTTGTTTATAGTTTCCTTTGCTATGCAAAAGCTTTGAAGTTTCATTAGGTCCCACTGCTTATTTTGTTTTTATTTCCATTACTTTAGGGGGTGGGTCAAAAAAGATCTTGCTGTGATTTATGTCAAAGAGTGTTCTTTCTATGTTTTCCTCTAAGAGTTTTATAGTGTCTGGTCTTACATTTAGGTCTTTAATCCATTGTGAGTTTATTTTTGTGTATGGTGTTAGGAAGTGTTCTAATTTCATTCTTTTACATGTAGCTGTCCAGTTTTCCCAGCACTTCTTATTGAAGAGGCTGTCTTTTCTCCATTGCATATCCTTGCCTCCTTTATCATAGATTAGTTGACCATAGGTGCATGGGTTTATCTCTGGGCTTTCTATCTTGTTCCATTGATCTATATTTCTGTTTTTGTGCCAGTACCATACTGTCTTGATTACTGTAGCTTTGTAGTATATTCTGAAGTCAGGGAGTCTGATTCCTCCAGCTCCATTATTTTCCCTCAAGATTGTTTTGGCTATTCAGGGTCTTTTAGGTCTCCATACAAATTTTAAGATTTTTTGTTCTAGTTCTGTAAAAAATGCCATTGGTAATTTTATAGGGATTGACCTGAATCTCTAGATTGCTTTGGGTAGTATAGTCATTTTCACAGTATTGATTCTTCCAATCCAAAAACATGGTATATCTCCCCATCTGTTTGTGTCATCTTTGATTTCTTTCATCAGTGTCTTAAAGTTTTCTGAGTACAGGTCTTTTACCTCCTTAGGTAGGTTTATTCCTAGGTATTTTATTCTTTTTGTTGCAATGGTGAATGGGATTGTTTCCTTAATTTCTCTTTCTGATCTTCTGTTGTTAGTGTACAGGAATGCAAGAGATTACTGTGCATTAATTTTCTATCCTGCAACTTTACCAAATTCATTGATTAGCTCTAGTAGTTTTCTGGTGGCAATTTTAGGATTCTCTATGTATAGTATCATGTCATCTGCAAACAGTGGCAGTTTTACTTCTTATTTTCTAATTTGTATTCCTTTTATTTCTTTTTCTTCTCTGATTGCCGTGACTAAGCCTTCCAAAACTATGTTGAATAAGAGTGGTGAGAGTGGACATCCTTGTCTTGTTCTTGATCTTAGAGGAAATGCTTTCAGTTTTTCACCATTGAGAATGATGTTTGCTGTGGGTTTGTCATATATGGCCTTTATTATGTTGAGGTAGGTTCCCTCTATGCCCACTTTCTGGAGAGGTTTTATCATAAATGGGTGTTGAATTTTGTCAAAAGCTTTTTCTGCATCTATTGAGATTATCATATGGTTTTTATTCTTCAATTTGTTAATATGCTGTATCACATTGGTTGATTTGCATATATTGAAGAATCCTTGCATCCCTGGGATAAATCCCACTTGATCATGGTGTATGATCCTCTTAATGTGTTGTTGGATTCTGTTTGCTAGTATTTTGTTGAGGATTTTTGCATCTATATTCATCAGTGATATTGGTCTGTAATTTTCTTTTTTTGTAGTGTCTTTGTCTGGTTTTGGTATCAGGGTGATGGTGGCCTGATAGAATGAGTTTGGGAGTGTTCCTTCCTCTGCAAATTTTTGGAAGAGTTTGAGAAGGATAGGTGTTAGCTCTTCTCTAAAAGTTTGATAGAATTCACCTGTGAAACCATCTGGTCCTGGACTTTTGTTTGTTGGAAGATTTTTAAGCACAGTTTCAATTTCAATACTTGTGATTTGTCTGTTCATGTTTTCTATTTCTTCCTGGTACAGTCTTGGAAGTTTATACCTTTCTAAGAATTTGTCCATTTCTTCCAGGTTGTCCATTTTATTGGCAGAGTTGCTTTTGTTAGTCTCTTGTGATGCTTTGTATTTCTGCAGTGTCCGTTGTAACTTCTCCTTTTTCATTTCTAATTTTATTTGAGTCCTCTCCCTCTTTTTTTGATGAGTCTGGCTAAAGGTTTATCAATTTTGTTTATCTTCTCAAAGAACCAGCTTTTAGTTTTATTGATCTTTGCTGTTGTTTTCTTTGTTTCTATTTCATTTACTTCTGCTCTGATCTTTATGATTCCTTTCCTTCTATTAACTCTGGGTTTTGTTTGTTCTTCTTCCTCTAGTTCCCTTAGGGGTAAAGTTAGAATCTTTATTTGAGATTTCTGTTGTTTCTTGAGTTAGGATTGTATTGCTATAAACTTCCCTCTTAGAATTGCTTTTGCTGCATCCCATAGGTTTTGGATCATTGTGTTTTCATTGTCATTTGTATCTAGGTATTTTTTGATTTCCTCCTTGATTTCTGCATTGATCTCTTGGTTATTTAGTAATGTATTGTTTAGCCTCCATGTGTTTGTGTTTTTTACATTTTTTCCCATGTAATTTATTTCTAATCTCACAGCATTGTGGTCGGAAAAGATGCTTGATACAATTTCAGTTTTCTTAAATTTACCAAGGCTTGATTCATGACTCAAGATGTGATCTATCCTGGAGAGTGTTCCGTGTTCACTTGACAAGAAAGTGTAATCTGCTGTTTTTGGATGGAATGTCCTATAAATATCAATTAAATCTATCTTGTCTATTGTGTCATTTAGAGCTTGTGTTTCCTTATTAGTTTTCTGTCTGGATGATCTGTCCATTTAACAAGTGAGGTGTTAAAGTCCCCCACTATTATTGTGTTACTGTCAGTTTCCTCTTTTATAGCTGTTAGTATTTGCCTTATGTATTGAGGTGCTGCTGTGTTGGGTGCATATATATTTATAATTGTTATATCTTCTTCTTCGATTGATCCCTTGATCATTATGTAGTCTCCTTCCTTGTCTCTTGTGACATTCTTTATTTTAAAGTCTATTTTATCTGATATGAGTATTGCTACTCCAGGTTTCTTTTGATTTCCATTTGCATGGAATAGCTTTTTCCGTCCCCTCACTTTCAGTCTGTATGTGTCCCTAGGTCTGAAGTGGGTCTCTTGTAGACAGCGTATATATAGGTCTTGTTTTTGTATCCATTCAGTGATCCTGTGTCTTTTGGTTGGAGCATTTAAACCATTCACATTTAAGGTAATTATCAATGTGTATCTTCCTATTACCATTTTGTTAATTGTTTTGGGTTTGTTTTTGTAGGTCCCTTTCTTCTGTTGTTTTTCCTACTTAGAGGAGTTTCTTTAGCATTTGTTGTAGAGCTTGTTTGGTTGTGCTGAATTCTCTTAGCTTTTGCTTTTCTGTAGAGTTCTTGATTTCTCCTTGGAATCTGAATGAGATCCTTGCCAGGTAGAGTAATCTTGGTTGTAGGTTCTTCCCTTTCATCACTTTAAATATATCGTGTCACTCTCTTCTGGCTTGTAGAGTTTCTGCTGAGAAATCAGCTGTTAACCTTATGGGAGTTCCCTTGTATGTTATTTGTTGTTTTTCCCTTGTTGCTTTTAATCATATTTCTTTGTCTTTAATTTTTGCCAGTTTGATTACTATGTGTCTCGGCGTGTTTCTCCTTGTGTTTATCCTGCCTGGGACTCTCTGCACTTCCTGGACTTGGGTGGCTATTTCCTTTCCCATGTTAGGGAAGTTTTTGACTATAATCTCTTCACATATTTCCTCGGGTCCTTTCTCTCTCTCTTCTCCTTCTGGGACCTCTACAATGTTAATGTTGTCCCAAAGGTCTCTTAGGCTCTCTTCATTTCCTTCCATTCTTTTTTCTTTATTCTGTTCTGTGGCAGTGAATTCCACCATTCTGTCTTCCAGGTCACTTATCCGTTCTTCTGCCTCAGTTATTCTGCTATTCTTTCCTTCTAGTGTGTTTTTCATTTCAGTTATTGTATTGTTCATCTCTGTTTGTTTGTTCTTTAATTCTTCTAGGTCTTTGTGAAACATTTCTTGCATCTTCTCAATCTTTGCATCCATTCTTTTTCCGAGGTCCTGGATCATCTTCACTATCATTATTCTGAATTTTTTTTCTGGAAGGTTGCCTATGTCCACTTCATTTAGTTGCTTTTCTGGGGTTTTATCTTGTTCCTTCATCTGGTACATAGCCCTCTGCCTTTTCATCTTGTCTATCTTTCTGTGAACGTAGTTTTTGTTCCACAGCCTGCAGGATTGTAGTTCTTCTTGCTTCTGCTGTCTGCCCTCTGTTGGATGAGGCTATCTAAGAGGCTTGTGCAAGTTTCCTGATGGGAGGGACTGGTGGTGGGTAGAGCTGGCTGTTGCTCTGGTGGGCAGAGCTCAGTAAAACTTTAATCCGCTTGTCTGCTGATGGGTGGGGCTGGGTTCCCTCCCTGTTGGTTATTTGGCCTGAGGCAACCCAACACTGGAGCCTACCTGGGCTCTTTGGTGGGGCTAATGGAGGACTCTGGGAGGGCTCATGCCAAGGAGTACTTCCCTGAACTTCTGCTGCCAGTGTCCTTGTCCTCACGGTGAGACACAGCCGCCCCCCCGCCTCTGCAGCAGACCCTCCAACACTAGCAGGTAGGTCTGGTTCAGTCTCCTATGGGGTCACTGCTCTTTCCCCTGGGTCCCGATGTGCACACTACTTGGTGTGTGCCCTCCAAGAGTGTCTTTGTTTCCCCCAGACCTTTCGAAGTCCTGCAATCAAATCCCAGTAGCCTTCAAAGTCTGATTCTCTGGGAATTCCTCCTCCCATTTCCTGACCCCCAGGTTGGGAAGCCTGACATGTAGCTTAGAACTTCACTCCGGTGGTGGACTTCTGTGGTATAATTATTCTCCATTTTGGGGGTCACCCACCCAGCGGTTACGGGATTGGATTTTATTGTGATTGCGCCCCTCCTACTGTTTCACTGCAGCTTCTCCTTTGTCTTTGGATGTGGGGTATCTTTTTTGGTGAGTTCCAGTGTCTTCCTGTCGATGATTATTCAGCAGTTAGTTGTGATTCTGTTGCTCTCACAAGAGGGAGGGAGCACTCGTCCTTTTACTCCACCATCTTGAACCAATCTCTATTACTGTACATTTAAAAAATATAAATTTAATATACAATTATCATCTGAGCAAGTGATATTGTGAATGTATCTTTCTAGATTAAGTAATAAAAAAATTGATAGCTACATTCCAAATGATGATCAATGTGATTAGCTTGCTCAACCTTTTTTTTTTTTTTTAAGTTTCTCTGAAATGTGAAGTTTCTCTTCATTGGGCTTGAAGCAGTAGCCTAGGAGGAAATGATTTCAAACAGTTGATCAGCCTAAAACTTGAAAGTCTAAACCACTTGCTAAAATACTTACTTTGAGTACTGTTTTTGTTTGTTTGTTTGTTTGTTTTTGTAGTTTGACGCAGTATGTGATCATGGCCCTTAGAGTTGCAGTTGTTTGCTTGTAGTATTATTTCTCTTCTACTCCCTTCACACAGGGAAGAGAGTTTTGCGACTACCTTTTTTTGGCAGTACTTTTTTATTATTATTACTTGGAGAAATAGAAAGTGTTTTCTTCTTGTTCAAAGTGTGAGAGAAAAGGCTGTCATTTTTTTCCTTTTCAGCTTTTGTTGAAATCATTTTACCTGGCCAGTAGCACCATAAATAAGTAGAGCTTTGGAAAATTTATCCTGCAAAGATTTACACAAATGTTTACATCTAGGCTGTTCTTGTCAGGTAGTTTTCACAGAGGATTACTAAAAGAAAATGTTGGCTGTCATTAGTAGCATTTTGAGATGTATCTTTAGGTGCTACTGATTAGTGGTGACTGGAAATGAGGCAAGCATGCAATTAAAATAGAACTTTAAATGAATTGCATATACCAATGCTAGACTTGACAGATGGAGATTCTGGGTTAACAAGAAGACAAGTGCATTATATATTGCTGTTGTTAGCATTTCAGAAATATGCCCACTTTTGTAAATGATATCTAGTTTTTATAAGGCATTTATTCCACAAGTTGTCAGGAATATGGTTATTTGGAATCATGGACATCACAAAGGACTGACTTTTTTAATGCACTCATGCATGTCCCTAGTTGTGAAAATGCAACTGTACACATGTAATATCTTGTTTTCATAATTCACATTTTCAGCAATGACAGAAAGCAAGAATTACATAATTATTCTGAGACATTTTTAGCCACATTGCACTGAACACTTTTTATATGGAATAAATGCTTGTTGGATGTTTCCCGAGTGAAATGACAGAGACTTAACTTGTCAGTAGCTGAGCCTCTGTCCGTGAAAAATCCCCAGGTCTTGTGGTGCGGTCCTGCTCCGTTGTAGGCCACTTCTTCAAATGAAAAAAATTGCAAGGTATTTGAAAGAGTGCCAGTTATTCATTTCAAGTAGTCTTGAGAAGGAGTTAGGTCTAAGCATATTTATTAAATGACCAGTAAAGTTTTTTGGCTAAGATCCAATGTCTTGCAACAAATTAGGATAGTTCTGTGGGTAAGGCATTGGATGTACCTTTAGGAAACAAAACTCACTCTTTAGGGAGCTCATGAAATATGTAAGGTAGACAAGTTTTAAACTATTTCATTGCTATTAGAAAAATGGTATTCTTTTAGAATTGTTATATTGGTGAAAAATTGTACATTTGTTTTAGAACATGCTTGGAAGAGGTGAACACTAATAGACTTGGGACACGCTTATATAGGTCTTGGAAAAGCATCATTGACAAGCTCAAGTTTTTTTAATTAAAATAACTAAAAATGAATTGTTCATATGCAACATTAAAGGATATGAAATCTAGAATATTATCACAAGAAGTAGACTGATTCTTAAATGATACTTACATGAACCAAGAAAGAGCCATTACAGACTCTGTTTTCATCAAATTCTACAGCAGTTCTTTTTTTCCCCCAGCTTTATTGAGATATAAGTGACGTATATAACATTGTGTAAGTTTAAAGTGTACAGTGTGATGATTTGATACACATATATATTGGGAAATGTTTACCACAATAAGGCAGTTCTTTTTAAAGTTTAGTGTAAGCACCAAGATTTTCAGGGGAACTTGCTAAAAGAGATTCTTGGCTCCCAATCCCAGAGATCTGACTCTGTACATCTAGTGCATTTCCCATGAACTCCAAGGTGATGCTCATATTATTGGTCCTTTATCACACTTTGAGAGCAGTGCTGTGACAGACTGACAGTTGATACAGTCAGTAGTTTGTTTTCATATACGCATTTTTGATTGAAAAAAATAGCAATGGATTTTTGCAAAGTAAATTTCACATAGTCTTCCAGTTCATCTTTAAATTGTATTTTAAAACAGGGAGGTTACTAGAGAGTAAAGTGAAAATATAGTACAGGTGTATGTTCTGAATTCTACATTATATATGTCTGAAATTTAACTGAGAATTTTGATATCAACTGGAAAATTTATCAATAATGAAAGTCAAATAGATAGAATAATCATGAGCTTATGGGAGCCAGGGTATGCCAATATTTAGGAAACTGTCATTTAACTATATGAGATGATTAATTTGTACTAATTAAAATTTGCATTAAAATATAATTTTGAGAATCAAATATCCATTCATATGAATGTAAGATTTTAATTTCAATCACGAGGTCTGGCTGTTATCTCTTATTTATTACAATATATTATATAGATAGTATATATAGTACCATAGTTCAAGTGTTGTAATTATACATTATATATAGTAGTATGTATATAAAACCTACATTTACATGTATATATACTTTGTTCATTCAATAATATATTGTTTATTACAATTGTTACTGAACAGTGGATCCTGGCTCTTACCTTTGATTTATTAAATCATATGTGTAAATTATATATATGTATTCAAACTTTATTCTGAAGCTCTTATGGCAGAGTCTCATATTCAGGTTTATTCAATCCATTTTAATAGAGTAATTAAACTGGACAAATGTGAATGCTGCTGGATTCACTGAGATAAACACATAAGTTAACAGTAATGGGTGTGATATATATAAACATATATATATATATACACACATATACATATATTTAATGCAATACTTCAGTCACTTGCAGAAGAATATTCAAAAAATGGCCCTATGTTGTCCATTTAAAAGCAAGTTATTGTTAAAGCTGATGAGAAAAGAATCCATCTGTAACCACAACCTTTAGAAAATATTTTTTACTGAATAAAAGTAAATATCCACACTGCTGTGCCTGACAGGGATATAACTGCTTCTCCTCCATGTCGCCTCCAGACCGTGCGGCTCTCCTTTCTCGATTGTGTGGAAACGTATGTCTTTCTGTCCCTGCTCGGTCGTGACGCTCTTCCTCAGATTCCTGTGATACACACAGTTCAGATGAGCTGCTGATTCACTGGATTTCACAAAGTCACTAGGGAAAGTAGGCCCTGAAAAGCCAGGGGTGCACACAGGTGGGCTCTTTCCTTTTGGGCTTTGTTTCTTTCCCGTGTTTACTGATTGGTTTTCACTGTTCATCTCTCCCAGTGCCTGGAGCCCTGCAAGGTGTCCTGGGACCTGCGGAAGCAGCAGTGCCAGAGCTTCTGTGAGGTAAGAGGCCCCGTACACAGCCAGGGACACTCGGGACACAGTTGCAGGCTGACCACGTGCCAGTGGGTCCTTGGCATGGGAGGGCATCATGTTCTTCTGTGGCTGGGGAAGTTCACTCTCCTTCAGGTGTGTGTGTGTGTGTGTGTGTGTGTGTGTGCATGCGTGTGTAAATTCACATTAAAAAAATTCTCGAGACTTCTTAAAACCTAGCCACCCACTGCTTCCGTTATTCGTTAATCAGACAGTAAAGGTTTTTTTTATCACCATTGAAGAAAGGTACAAGCTGTTGCCATCCTCCCACCTCACATTATGGCTCTCCTGTGGGTGATTCTCGGCATGCTGATTCTCATGCCTTTTGGAGGAAGCCACCATTTTATTAGTGGTGGGGTTTCTCCGAGATTTTCACCTGACTCTTCACCCTCTGGGCTGCCCATACTCTGGGCTGAGGCTTGCCCACGTTTTCCCGTATGGAGGGCACCTTACTTTCCCCGCGCTCTCAGGTAGATGATAGGGCGTTGCTGTCCCAGACAACCACGGTCTAGAGTCATCAGCTGTGCTGAAGCGGGGGAGGGCTGCTTTGCTGCCCGGTCTCTTCCAGGGCAAACCAGGGACCCAGGGACCTGCTGTGAAGGTTGACGGCTGACGGCACAGGGGCCGCTCAGAGGAAGAGCAGGCGGAAAGCCCACAGGGGCCGTGAGCACAAGAGTTGGAAAAGTCCACTGTGGGAACCAAAGAAACACCGTGCAGGGTGGTGGCGAGGGGACGCCGGAAGACATGCCCGTGCGGCATCAGAGGGAAACGGCGCCGCAGGGCTTCTTTGAGTGGAACTGGGGGCCGATAGGGCACTTCCGAGCTTCTCCAAACAGACACGGTGGTCTGGCCCTTCCCCCGTGCGGGAGCTGCCAAGGTGGTCCTGTTGCCTGCGTTTCACCTTGGAGGGCACACAGATTCCGTTCTGCAAACATGCCTGTGGACCTGGGGTCATAACAGCTCCATCAGTTTTTTGTTTGTTTGTTTGTTTTTAATTAATTTATTTATTTTTGGCCGCATTGGGTCTTCACTGCTGCGCGAGGGCTTTCTCTAGTTGCAGCGAGTGGGGGATACTCTTCGTTGCGGTGCGCGGGCTTCTCATTGCAGTGGCTTCTCTTGTTGCAGAGCACGAGCTCTAGGCACGTGGGCTTCAGTAGTTGTGGCTTGTGGGCTTCAGTAGTTGTGGCTCGTGGGCTCAGTAGTTGTGGCACACGGGCTTAGTTACTCCGCAGCATGTGGGATCCTCCCGGACCAGGGCTCGAACCCGTGTCCCCTGCATTGGCAGGCGGATTCTTAACCACTGAGCCACCAAGGAAGCCCGAGCTCCATCAGTTTTAAGGTGCGTGAAATACATCCTCAGTCCCGATACCGTCTGACCTTCACGATAAGCATGGAGATAGGCAGGGCACACTGTAAGTCCACAGAGCTGTGTGTGGAAGCGTGGAGGCCTGGGAAGCTGGAAATTATCAAGTCATAGGGCTCACCCACTGCAGGTGGCAAGACTGGTTCCCAAGTCCATCTCTGACCCCTCTCCCCATGTCCATGTGCTGCTGTGGCTGGTTCCCCTTGGACAGTTACAGGGCCTCACTGTGTTATAGGGTTATTTTAGAAAAGTGTTTACTGTTGTTTTGGAAAACTAGAATGGAAGTGTTTCTCAACTGCTAACGTGATCAATACGTGATCTTCCTAATCTCAGTTTTATTTTGCTCCAGAAGTTTCTACTCAGCATTTTGTGACTGGCTGGAATATGGGTGATTTGCAAACTCTTACATAATGACATCTGTTGCCAGAAGTACCTGGGGGCTGAGGATTTTACCATCAGTGCAGTCTTTGGAAGCATTTTGTAGTAGTGACTTTAAAATGCTTCAAATAATACATAGGACTGGCAGATATTTGAAGTTACGTAGCCAATTGCTCTGCTACGGACACACACAGCTAAGCTAATGATTTAGCGTCAAATCAAATAGAAGAACTCTCGTATGTCTTTTTGTGTCTTTTTCTGGATGTTGGAGATGATGCAGAGGAGTATAAGTCATGGCTTCTGCCCTCCCTCAAGGGCGCTGACGTATTGTACTTCAGGTTTTCCAGAATATCTTCAGGCTTCTTTAGGGATCCAATCCAAGCTTTTCCAGGAAACATGCTTACCTGGCATTCACATTAATGTTTCTTTATATTACTTACCTCTTCCTGCATAAAAAATTACCCCCAAACTTAGTGGCTGAACACACACACACAGTTTCTTTGGGTCAGGAGTTTGGGCACAGCTTAACTGCATTCTCTGCCCAGGGTCTGTCAAGTCTGTAACCAAGGTGTTGGCTGGGCTGCATTCTCATCCGGGGGCTCGGCTGTAGGAGAATCTGCTTCTAAGCTCATTGCAATTGTCGGCAGAATTCATTTCCTTGCAGTTGTAGGACTGCGGTCCTGTTTCCTTGATGACTCTTGGCTGGAGTGCACTCTTAGCTCCTAGAAGTTGCCTGTGGTCCCTCCCCATGTGGCCCCCTTCATTGGCAGGTCACAAAACAGCTATGTACTTCTTTAAGGCCAGAATCCTGATTTCCAGTCTGCTGAGACGGAATTTTATATAACACAACATAATCTCAGGCGTGACAGTGCTTCACCTTGGCCATATTCTATTGGTTAGAAGCAGACACACACACACACACACACACACACACACACACACACACACACACACACACACACATCACACACACACACACACACACACACACACACACACACACACACACACACACACACACGGAGGTGATTACACCAGCGCAGGTCATGACTCGGTTGGGCTCATTCTAGGCTGTGGAGGGATTCAGGTCCCTTGAGACATAGAACAGAGAAGATTGATCAGAAATGGAAACAAACAAGCAGTAAACAAAACTGATGAATCTATGCAAAGACAAGGGGAGTAAGGCCATCCCTGTGTCTCCTACATTCTATAAAGTGCACTCCTACTTTATTTTGTATTCTATTCTGTACACAAACTGTACATATATAGGAACAAAAATATACTGCTGTAGAATCTAGAGGAACAAGATATGCCCTGCTGCTCGCTTGGTAAACACATTATCCGTTAATATCACTGACTCTGTATTGATAGTTTTACATCTGATCCCTGAGAAGGGAGATATAATTGAAACCTTTCTCCCTGAAATTCCGGATGTGATAGTGGGCTTCTGTAATTGCCGTTCTCTCTGAAATAACTGTGAGGATTTCTGAACCACATCGGTTTATTAAAATGGGACTCGTGTGTACAAATTGTGATCTGCTGTGGCAGAAAGGTTAATTGAAACTTGAAAGGTGGGGAAAACAGAGGCCAGTTAATGTGAGGAACTTTGTGGAGAGACCTCAGCCCACTGGTCCAATAACTCAAAGCCTTAATGTTCAATTTTAGTTGCTTTGATTGTTCTTATCTCTCTCTCTCTGCGTTTTTTTGCTTCTGTTTCATTTTGCAGTAAATGTCTGACTATTATGCTTAAACAGACTGAATCCTGAAAGGACTCGTCCCTGTTTCAGTATTTTTAAGGCTAGTCATTCTTTGAGACAGACCCGTCCATCCCCCTGGTTATCACATTATGTATTAAGAATGCATACAAGCTCCATATTGTTAGGAACCTAAGCTTTCCCTTTGTAAGAGCTCGGACCCAGAAGGACTCCATGTTTTATTCTTCTCCAACAGAAACAACTAGACTATTAGATATACTTGGCCCAATGTGTATATTTGCAAGATGGTCTGAGCTTTATCTTCTAAGGCATGAGCTTGCAAACCACACCCCACAGAGCAAAACTGGTCTGCCTCTTGCTTTTGTAAGTAAAGTTTTATTGGAAATTGGCCAAACCAGTTTTTTTTTTAATATATCATGTATGGCTGCTTTTGTGTTACAACAGCAGAGTTGGGTAGTTGTGATATATCATATGGTCCACAAAGTGGAAACTTCACAGCAAGTCTGGCCCTTTACAGAAAGCGTGTTCCAACTCCTGCTCTAAGAAGGAGAACCACAGTCATAATGATATCACACAACCTACCTAACCATTCAGACTGTCATGATTTCTTAGTCTGTATTACCAGCACCAATTTCTAAACATAAAGTATTTTCTTGGTAATTTTAGTCATAAAGTTGTGCTATGTGGAAAAGATTTTCGGGGGCATGTTAATAATAACATACCTAGAATTCATTCATGGCCTCCTCATGTATTGATCTCTTTAACTTCTCATATGATTATCTATACAGTTCTACTTTTGCTACTTTTTCAGGCTGATGGCAGAGTTAACAATGTTATTTTTTTTAATGACATAGTTAAGTATATTAGAACAGGAATCTTTCAAGACTCCTTCTCTGAATCATAAAGGATGATTTCTCATGTGTCCTTTTATGAAACGTGTTATTTTCCACGATAGAGACATAGATAGATTGTGCTTCATTGCTTTAGTTTATTAACTAACCATTAGCCCCTTCCTCTTACTTTTATAAAATCTTAAGAAACATGATAAATTATTATAATTTTTTGTACTAGTCATAAAATGCATGTTTTCCCATGTTTAAATGTACTTTTCTTACAACTGATGGAATCTTGAATTATAAATGAACATGTCCTTTTTCCTTGTTAACGGTATATAAAATAGTCATGTGTGTTATAGCTGTTGTTGTCTTAGTTTCTTTCTTTTTTTAAAAGATAAATTTATTTACTTATTTATTTTTGGCTGTGTTGGGTCTTCGTTGCTGTGCACGGGCTTTCTCTAGTTGTGGCGAGCGGGGGCTACTCTTCGTTGCAGTGCGCGGACTTCTCATTGCGGTGGCTTCTCTTGTTGTGGAACATAGGCTCTAGGCATGCGGGCTTCAGTAATTGTGGCTCACAGGCTCTAGAGCTCAGGCTCAGTAGTTGTGGCACACGGGCTTGGTTGCTCCGCGGCATGTGGAATCTTCCTGGACCAGGGCTCGAACCTGTGTCCCCTGCATTGGCAGGCGGAGTCTTAACCACTGTGCCATCAGGGAAGGCCCCTGTTGTCTTAGTTTTGATGACACGTGATACATCGTCATTTATGAATGGCCTTCTTGCTGATGAAACACCTCCCATCTTTAATTCTGATGTTTTTGACTTTATAATATCCCCACCCTAGTAGGATGTCAGCTGAGATGTCAACCTTGGCCGTATGAAATGTGCACTAGGGATCATGGAAAGCTGAGACCTCACCTGTGTCAGGGGTCAGTCATTGAGGGAAGCATCCATTTTTGATATTGATATTCGATCAGCCTGGATTCTCATCGATCCAGTACTGGTCAGGATGAAATTAGGAATAAAAAAGAGGTTTTCAGTCTGCCACAGATAGCATTATTGATTCATTTCTTTGTGCTTTTTTTTTTTTTTTTTTTAAAGAACTTGATTTGATGAAACCAAGTTTCTTTGTCAGTTGCATTGTAATTAGATCTTTAACCATACCTTTTTTTAAAAAATTAATTAATTTATTTATTTATTTATTTATGGCTGTGTTGGGTCTTCGTTTCTGTGCGAGGGCTTTCTCTAGTTGTGGCGAGCGGGGGCCACTCTTCATCGCGGTGCGCGGGCCTCTCACTGTCGCGGCCTCTCTTGTTGCGGAGCACAGGCTCCAGACGCGCAGGCTCAGTAGTTGTGGCTCACGGGCCCAGTTGCTCCGCGGCATGTGGGATCTTCCCAGACCAGGGCTCGAACCCGTGTCCCCTGCATTGGCAGGCAGATTCTCAACCACTGCGCCACCAGGGAAGCCCTCTTTGTGCTTTTTGATTTTCAAGATATTTTCCCATGTTATTCCATTTGATTTCATAGCAATTCTTAGAAGTGAGGTCTGAATTTTACTAGGCGAACTTTATGGACAGTGAAACCAGCACACAAGGAGAAAATGGTTGTATTGGCCCGAGATGACATGTTCAGAGGCAGAGGAATAAGATCTAAAATCGAGGGGTCGTGCCTTCTAGTTACGTTTCTTTCGCACTGTCCTCCATCCCAGACACCTCTGTCTACCCCTGCTCCATGAATGAGCCTATCTCTTATGTAAAATTCTTGGTCCAGCCATTTGTGTGTGAACAGGCTTACTCTCAAATGAGAAGGAAGTTTCGATTATGCAGAATCATAGTTAATTAAAGGTACATCAAGGAATTGAAGGAAGAACAAGGCTCCTTACTACTTCAGGGTCTCTTTGGCTGTGGGATGTTCCAACGTGACTGGAAAGACACCTTGAAACTAAGGTGTTCAGATGGATCACACTCCTTTTCTTGCTGTCAAAACCTGTCCTCTGTCCGCTGCTCCACAACCCAGTGTTATGTCTTCAAATCCAGGGTATTAAGTAAATGCATCGCTTCAGGAGCTCAGGCAGAGCTATCACCTGTCTGGGAGTGTCTCTACAAGAGCTAAAGGTACTGAAAGAAGCTGATGAGAGCTAAACAGGAAAAGGATGTAATCTGCCCCAGATGTTTGCCTGCCGGGGGAAGGACCAGCACGTAGAGTTTAACACAAGTGAGCAATCGTTTGCTTTAGTGTACCAGAACAACAGCTGACCTGATTAGAATATCCTTGTGAAGGGACGAGTGGAGATGGATCTTGGTGCTGCTTTTTGAACGTAGTCATGTCTTTTCTTTCTTGGGGGTTGGGGATGTACCAGAGCGTAATAAAATAAAGCTGGCTTTGGGTGCCACACCATGGGAGTCATGATGCAATCACTTCTAGTCTTTTGAAAAGTCAATTAGTGAATCGTTCTGAGTCCATTAAATTAAGGTCTAATATACAAGATGGACTCAATTTTTATTAAAAAGATTTGCTACGTTGGAATATTTTCCCTAAGAAAGTTATATTATAGTATGGCTCCTGAGTCCTCCCTTTAGGGGAGTTGTTCATATTTGGGGGGGGCACCAGGATGGCTCTTGAGGTGTATGACTGGTGGGTAAGAAGCACAGGTTCTTCTTACTTGTACAGTATGAGTGCTTGAGCAGAAGAGAGATGTTGGTGGGTTAGTCCAGGGTGGCAGCGGTGGAGGTGGGCAGCACATATTCTGAAGGTAGAGCTGACGCAATCTGATGACAGGTTGCATGGGACGAATCGGGGAAATGAAGCGATGATAATGGTGGGGTCTTTGTCATGAACAGCGGGAGGAGGGAGCTGGCATGACCTTGAGCAGATACCGACATGTGGGGTATGTGAGAGGCACAGGTTTTGGGGGGGTGGGGGGGAGAAAGGATGGCCAGAGGCTTGGTGTTGAGCATGCTATGTCTGAGATGTAAATTAGACCTCCACTCGAGATGTGTCATGGGCACATAGATACATGAGTCTGGAGTTGAGAGATCAGGCTGGACATACAAATGTCATGGTTGATAGATGGTATTTAAAGTCATGAAGCTGGATGAAGTGGTAGAAGGACAAGAGCTTCATGGGTTATGCCCTGAATCACACCAGTATAAGAAGGATGGGAACCAAGGAAGAGCCAGCAAGTGGACTAAGGGGGGGCTGTTAAGATGGGAGAAGGTCCACGCGAGGGTGGAGTTCTAAAGGACACATGGCAACAGCTTTTCAAGAAGGAAGAGATGATCAGCTGCATCTGCAAGACGGTGGAGGTCTGAGAATTGGTCGCTGGATACCGTGATGCACAGGTCACGGTCGACCTTAACAAGAGCAGAGTTAGCGGGTGTCTGCAGAGAAAGCCTGATTGATGTGTTCCAGAGGAGTGGTAGGGAGAGACGGAGAGAGGAGGGGGTATAAGAACATTTCAGAGAGCACGGATTGCTGTGGAAGGTGTGGGTGAAGTGGTGAGCAGGGTAACCCCACATTGCATTACGTTTGGGGTGAAGAAATCATCCCATAGTCTAAGCGGATGGGAACTATCCTGAAGAGAGAAGGTGTTTGATGCTGGAGGAGAGGGGAGAACTGCAGAAGCACGTGACCTGAAGCGGCAGTGGCGTCCACTGCACCACGTGAGGAAGGTTTGACGTGGGAGCAAAGGACCGTGCCTCCTTGTCACAGGACGAGGTAGCGAATGAGAGCACACGGGCCACCTTCCAGTGTATAGGCGGGTGTGAAAGGGGATTCGTGGAAGTGTCCTTCTCAACGCTTCACTTTTCTCCGTGAAGTGGGGTGATTAGCTGAGAGTGATGGAGCCTGGGGTGCTGGTGCACATAGCACATTTCCCAAAAGCGTTAGCTTTTATCACTGTAATGAATAAACGTTTACTTTTTACAAATGATAAACACTTACCTTTTATATTTTTATAGTAAAGTGTTAGTGATATAGTCTGGATTGTGATCCTTGGTCAAGGGGCAGGTTTGGTCCAAGTTTTCTTTTCCACTTAGTGAGGGTGGGAGTAATGGAATCGAAACGTTTCAAGGAATGTTGAAGATTTTTATAATCGTTATGAGATCTCCTTTACCATCATCTTATAAAGGAAGCTGTCCTTATTAGATCAAGTTTCACAGTCCTGGAAAATGAGGATATCAAGAATATTGAATGACGTTTTATGGTCGTTCAGTAAATTATTCACTGGGTGGAACGTGTTCTCCATGGAATGCAGCCTTTTTTTTCTTTTCATTTTTGTAAACAGTGAGGCTCAATTTTCACTGAATTTTTATGTGTTGCTGGGGAGTATACCATGAGACTCTATTGAGGAGAACTGATGAGTTTTGAAAATTTATAAGAGGCTGAGACTGGAGGCTATTTGGAATGATTTAAAGACCTATCCTGTCTGAAAAGAGGGAGTAGCCAGGTGGCTACACAAGGAGTTAGGGGAATATCATAGAAATTACAAAAGCATCCAATTTAAGTAAAAAATCAAAGATGCATGTAAAGCACTTAAACAGTGTCTGAACATAACAGACATTGGATAAATAGTAGCTCTTTTTATTATGAAGGCGGAGGGCCAGGTCTCCACTTTGGAATTCTATGACGGGCCAGTAGAAGACAGCCTTAAAAGGTCCCACTTGAATAGTAAATGTACAGGAGGAAATGTACACCAGATGGCACACAACTCTGTCCACAAGTTTAAGTTCCTTCCTAAGACCACCTGGGTGGGAAAGAGGAGAGACAAGTGGCTGGGTCAGGGGCTTTGATTTTGGGGAAATGGGTTTGTGTTTTACCTTGGGAAAGACTTGTATACAGTTATAAGCCAAGGGCAAATGACTCTCATTGGAAGTGTGAAGGGGGAGATTCGTTGGGGGAAAAGCCCAGATTTCTGGCATCAGAAACTAGGCTTGAATCAAGTTTCAGTGCAGAGATGGAGAGACTCAGCTTCTGCAGATGCCAGCTGCAGCTTCCCGGGTCCAGAGCAGCTCTTTCCAGACTTGGTCCTTCACACACATCACCTGGAGTCTTGCTAAAGTGCAGATTCTGTCTCAGCAGGTACGGGCTCTCGGCACGAGCGTCTCCGTTTCCCCAGCAGTGCTGATGCTGCTGGGTGAAGGGCTGGCAAGTGTGTGGGTGCCCCTTCTTTGATGGTGGGGTTCCCTGTAAGCTCTCACTTTGAGGTGCCTGCTGATGAAGTCTTGTGATTTCTTCTGTGGTATTCTGTAGAGAGAAAGTGTGCAATGGCTGATAATGATTGAAAATCAACAGATGCAAATGGTTTTTAGAAGTGGAAGGGCTTCCCTGGTGGTGCAGTGCTTAGGAAGATCCCACATGCCGTGGAGCAACTAAGCCCGTGAGCCACAACTACTGAGTCCATGTGCCACAACTACTGAGCCCACGTGCCACGACTACTGAGTCCACGTGCCTAGAGCCCGTGCTCTGCAACAAGAGAAGCCACTGCAATGAGAAGCCCGCGCACCGCAACGGAGAGTAGCCCCTGCTCACTGCAACTAGAGAAAGCCCACGCACAGCAACAAAGACCCAACGCAGCCAAAAATAAATAAATAAATCCCTCACACTTTTATCATTCAAAACGCAGAATTATAATTGTTGGTTTGTCTCTGTCCCCAAACGAAAGGTATTTCACTGGGTACAGAATTTCCAGTTAGCAATTTTTAAAAAATTAGTTGTTTAAAAATCTTTTCATTTTCTTTTGTCTTGTATATTTTCTGAAAAATCTCCAACATTCTTTTTTTTTCAACTGTTTATAAAGAATCTTTTTGGGCTTCCCTGGTGGCGCAGTGGTTGAGAATCTGCCTGCTAATGCAGGGGACACGGGTTCGAGCCCTGGTCTGGGAAGATCCCACATGCCAAGGAGCAACTAGGCCCGTGAGCCACAACTACTGAGCCTGCGCATCTGGAGCTTGTGCTCCGCAACAAGAGAGGCCGCGATAGTGAGAGGCCCGCGCACCGCGATGAAGAGTGGCCCCCGCTTGCCGCAACTAGAGAAAGCCCTTGCACAGAAACGAAGACCCAACACAGCCAAAAATAAATAAATAAATAAATAAATAAATAATAAAAATAAAGGAATTCCTTTAAAAAAAAAAAAAAAAGAATCTTTTTATTTCTCTGTCTGCTTTTAAGTGTTTCTTTCTATGTCTAGTTTTAATATGATTATGGTATACCTTGATGGGGTGGCCTTTGTGTGTCTTCTGTTTGGGGTCACTAAGTTTCTTCTAATTGTGGGCTTATAATTTTAATCACGTTTTAAACATATGGGCCAATTTTTTTTCTGCCCCATCCTCTGTGTCCTGTCTTCTGAGTCCCTAATTATACATGACAGACTTTATATGGTCTCCTGGGTCAGTCAGTCTCTGATCATGTTTTTTGCTCATTTTTCCCCCCACTGTCTGCTTCATTTTGATAGTTTTTATCATTGTGTCTTCAAGTTCCCATCAAGTGATCTTTTCTTCTACAGTGTCTGACACGTTTTAAATCCTCTCTGGCGTGTTTTTGTTTCTTCATTTTTACGTCTGGAAGTTCCACGCAGGTCTTTCCTGCATCTTCTCTTCCTCTCCTCTCTGTGTCCATGTTTTCTTCTACATTCCTGGGCATATAGGGCATATTTATAATGTCCTTTTATCGATAAATGTCCTTTTCTGCTAATTACATCACCTGTGTCGTTTCTGGCTCTGTTTCTTTAGATTCTCTATTTCCCTTTTGGTTGTGTGTCATAGTTTCCTGCTTCTTTGCATGCCTGATGATTTTTTTTTTTTTAAAAGAAAGTACTTTTTTTAAAATAATTAATTTTTGGCTGCATTGGGTCTTCATTGCTGTGCACCGGCTTTCTCTAGTTGTGGCAAGCGGGGGCTACTCTTCGTTGCTGTGCGCGGGCTTCTCATTGCAGTGGCTGCTCTTGCTGCAGACCACGGGCTCTAGGCACGTGGGCTTTAGTAATTGTGGCACGCGGTTTCAGTAGTTGTGGCGCACGGGCTTAGCTGCTCCGTGGCATGTGGGATCTTCCCGGACCAGGGATCGAACCCGTGTCCCCTGCATTGGCAGGCAGATTTGTAACCACTGCACCACCTGGGAAGTCCAGTATGCCTGATGCTTTTTGATTGGATGTCAGATTTTCGTGTTCTGAATTTTGCTGTATTTTGTAAAAAGCATTCGATTGTTCTGGCATGTAGTTACTTGAGATCAGTTTGCTTTTCTAGAGACTTGCTTTTAAACTTTCTTAGGGCAGATTCAGAGCAGCCTTTAGGGCTAATCTGTCCCCATTACTATAGTGATATTTCTCTGAGGACTCTGTCCGATGCCCTGTGTATTACGTATCTTTTCTGCTCTGACGGTTACAATGTGAGGTATTAACCTCCTTAGAAGTCCAGGAATTGCTTGCTCTAGTGCTTTCTGTTTGTCCCTTCCCTGGTCTCGTGTGCTTTCACCTCATGCATGTTCAAGAAACAGACTTAATGGACGTAGAGAACAGACTTGTGGTTGCCAAGGGGGAAGGGGTTGGGAGAGGGGTGGAGTGGGAGTTTGGGGTCAGCAGATGTAAGCTTTTCCATGTAGAATGGATAAACAACAAGGTCCTACTGTAGAGCACAGGGGACTATATTCAGTGTCCTGGGATAAACCATAATGGAAAAGAAGATTAAAAAAAAAAAAAAAGAATGTTAAAAGAAAGCAGTATTCAGCCCAAAACTTGAGGGGTCCCTCACAGCTCTCTGGGTTTCTCTGCCTAGTTCCATCCTTCCTGATTTTTTACCCACAAGACCTACTCGTTTCAGGCTCCTCAAACTTTGCTCTCTTTCTCCTCGACTCAGAAAAGCTGCAGGACTACCTTTGGGTCACCCCTCCTTGCACTGTGGACTTGAACCCACCCCCAGCCATGCATTATTGGCCATCTCTGGGCTCACCTCATCTGTGTGCTCTCAGGGCATATAGCCCTGTGCTAGCTGTTGACCATTGTCTGCTGTTACCTATATTCTGTCCAGTTTTATGGTTGTTCCCAGAAGGTCAGTTCCCACATTCCTCAACAGGCATATGTAGAGGGTTTTTGCCAAATAAACCAAACGAATTGAAGCTCTCCAGACTGTGCTCTGACTACTCTGGTTTTGCACAATTGATTCTTTATGGCTGAAGAAACGCTGACATTCAAACGGTCCTCTTCACTCCTGCCTTTCTTAATTTAAGACAGCTGTCACATCTTCTGAGCGCCTTCTTTGACCTTCGTGTGAGCTAGTGTCTCTCCTGTGTTTATTAACTGATATGGTTATTTACATGTTCTCGCTCCTGAAAGGCAGGCCGAGTGGGAGCAGAAGCTGTGACTTCATTCTCTTTGTCCCTGTCGTATGACGCACTGCTGGACACTGTCGAGATGGTTTTTGAATGTGTGCTACCAGCCGTTCTCACTGGATTTGTACATGTCTGTCACAGTGCTTATGACATCGTGGTTTTGTTGTTTCAATGTCTGTCTCCTACAGAGGATTCTGGACTTCTCCAGAGAGTGATGGAAACTTATCTCCCTTTCACATTTGTGCTTTTCTGGCTAATTAATCAATATATTGCTCTAATCCAGAGTCTTTGAACTCCGACACTATTGACATTTTTGGTTAAATACTTCTCTGCCGTGAGGCTGTCCTGTGCATCTTTAGCAGCATTCCTGGGCTCTACCCACTCACTAGATGCCAGGAGCGCTCCCCTCCCGGTTGTAAGGACCAAAAAATGTCTCCAGGCCTTGCCTTATAATACTCCCTGTGGGGCAAAAGTCACTTCTGTTGAGAACCCTTTTGCTAACCTATGGTATTTGTAATTTCCCTTGCACATTATAATGAGGAAATAACATTCTATTCACATTAATTTCTAGTTCACTTTGTGATGGTACAATCAGTCTAAGAGAGTATGCTATCCAAATAGTAGTGTATAAACAAAGGAAGAGAAATTTCAAGGAAGATTTCTGGGATCCTGCGATTTATAAGAAGAAATATATGCATTTGGTCTTCGACCCCCTTCTTGGCACAGAGGTCCTTGGGAATGTCCTAAGTGGTGAGAGCTCTCACAAGGTGTCTTTTGTTACTTTAATGAGATGACCTTTGCAAAGCACCTGCTCACAGGGGGCTGGTTGCCAGTGGAACAACCCTGTAATTAGGGGTTGGAACTTTCCTCCCACCCTCTGGCTTAAGGGAAGGAGGGAAGAGCTGGAGATTGACTTCAGTCCTCAGCGGCTCATGAGCTAATCAGTCATGCCCAAGTAATGAGACCTCCATCAAACCCCCAGGGGACTGGCTTCAGAGAACTTCCTGGCTGGTGAACACGTGGAGATTTGGGAAAAGTATCTTGTGTCCTTTCCCCATACCGTGCCCTATGCACGGCTTCCATTTGGCTGTTCCCGCCTTACGTCCTTTTGTAAGAAACTGGTAATACAGTAAGTAAAATGTTTCTCTGATTTCTCTGAGGCGCTCTAGCAAACTAATTGAACCTGAGTGGGGCTTGTTGGAACCTCCAATCTGTAGCCCTTTGGTCAGAAGCACAGGCAACAACCTGAACTTGGAACTGGCCTGTGCAGAGGCAGTAGGGGATGTCGTCCTGTAGGACTGAGCCCGTGACTTGTGGGGTCTGATGCTGTCTCCAGGGAGATAGTGTCAGAATTGAGTTGAGTTGTGTAAACACCCAGCGGGGGTCTGAGAATTGCTTGGTGTTTGTTCGGGGAATGCCCCCCTCCCCACGATGACATTGGAATTGGGGGTACAGACCTTTTATAATTTCTAAGACTGTGAAAGTGTATCTCTTTTCTGAAGTATGATTTTGCTTGTAACTTGGATGGGACAGTATTTGCAAAATTCTCTGAGATGGAAACATGTTAGAAACTTAAAACTACAAATCAGAGTAAATATGTACATTTAACAACTTGACAGTTTATTCCTCCTCAAAAGAAATTTTTCATATGAGGATTTTTGGCAATCTATAATTAACCTCTTGTGTTTCTCATTGTTTTTTTGTTTTTGTTTTTTTTTTGTAGAATTTCTAGAATGATGTTTTAAAACTCTAATACTTCTTTTCGGGGCTAGCAGTAATTTCAGCATGATTATGTGGCGGAACCTGTGCCAAGTGTTTAATATACTTCAGTGCTTAGGGTAATAGTACACAGTAAGTATTATCGTTATTCCCCTTCTACATCTGAAGAAACCAAGACTTGCAGCACTAATGTTGTCACCACAGCCTGCAGCTCCTGCCTTACTGATGTATTTGCCATGCCGTGAATGGAGTACCCTGTATTTGCTTCTGCCCTCGTGTTTGTCATTCTTTCCTTCTAGGATAGTCCTCTGCCCTTCCACACCACGCTTACCCATTTAACTCACGCTAAGTGTTGACAGCTTATCTTAAAAGCTTTCTCCTTGTCTAATCCTCTTTTGACCTCATGTGTGTGTACCTGCATTACCTCCTGTGTCCACCTCTATTTTAATACAAATGAAACTGCTTAATGATGTCACCTGTTTGTTAGTAGAGACATAAACTGTGAACACAGTGGGGCATAACTGTCATGCTTTTCTTCTGTTCATCAGTGGATCCCTAGTACCTAGAATGCCAGTTTGGCTTCTGAGTCAGTATATAAAGGCTTCAGTGGGCTAATTATTCATAGACATGCCTGGTAGCTCCTAGTAACAAAATGCAGGACGAAGGGGAGAGAAGGAAATGGTGGTTTATCAAGTGTCCTAACTGTCCCTGATTCTCTAGAAAATTTTGCATTTTTGGAATTATTTTTATGCCTGGCGATCTTCCAAAGATCTTCCAGCACGATTCTGGAGAGATGCTCCCAGTGGAGACTCTGACGGTTGATACCCTCGTACAGTGTGTCACATTTGCCTTCAAAATAAAGAGAAAAGCCAAGGAAGAGGAAGCTGAGATAAACATATGTAAAGATGACTCTAGTTTAGCAAAAGGGGCGTGTACTCATAGGAAAGTGACTATCTTCAGATACATGTTTCTGATTTTCTCCTCATTTTACAGTATTCACGGCCAAGGTCTACAGTTTGCCTGGGAACCAAATTAACTGTAATCACATTTAATAAATTAGGATGTGTAACTGAGTTTCCAAGCAAATTATGATTTCATTTCCAAGCATAAATTAGAAACATTTGAATTGAGAATGCTTTTTCCTATTTCATGCATACTTAGCATTTAGATGCCTTCTTTGAAAGATACAACTGGCAGTTTGGGTTGTTTTTTAAACAGTATAATGTCTTTATTTTTTAGAGAAATTATATATGCCCACTGAAACATTTATATAACAAACTGCACAGGAGACTAAAACTTAACCTTTACTCCAAAGTCTACCATCTGGAAATAGCCATGGTCACCTGTGCAGAGAAGTTATCATAGCAAACCTGTCCTTAGAAACTCCTGCTTAAAAGGTTGGCCCTTGGCTGGCTTCTGGAAACTTAGACTTGGGCGGGGGGAGGTTTTCCCACCAATCCCTAACTGAGAAGAGGGGCTCACTGATCTAAACTATTTTTTTTTCTTCCCTGTATTTTATTTATTTATTTATTTTTTAACATCTTTATTGGAATATAATTGCTTTACAATGGTGTGTTAGTTTCTGCTGTATAACAAAGTGAATCAGCTATACATATACATATATCCCCATATCTCCTCCCTCTTGCATCTCCCTCCCACCCTCCCTATCCCACCCCTCTAGGTGGACACAGAGCACCGAGCTGATCTCCCTGTGATATGCAGCTGCTTCCCACTAGCTATCTATTTTACATTTGGTAGTGTATATATGTCCATGCCACTCTATCACTTCGTGCCAGCTTACCCTTCCCCCTCCCCGTGTCCTCAAGTCCATTCTCTACATCTGCATCTTTATTCCTGTCCTGCCCCTAGGTTCTTCAGAACCTTTTTTTTTTTTTTAGATTCCATATATATGTGTTAGCATACAGTATTTGTTTTTCTCTTTCTGACTTACTTCACTCTGTATGACAGACTCCATGTCCATCCACCTCACTACAAATAACTCCATTTTGTTTCTTTTTATGGCTGAGTAATATTCCATTGTATATATGTGCCACATCTTCTTTATCCATTCATCTGTTGATGGACATTTAGGTTGCTTCCATGTCCTGGCTATTGTAGATAGAGCTGCAGTGAACATTGTGGTACATGACTCTTTTTGAATTATGGTTTTCTCAGGGTATATGCCCAGTAGTGGGATTGCTGGGTCGTATGGTAGTTCTATTTTTAGTTTTTTAAGGAACCTCCATACTGTTCTTCATAGTGGCTGTTATCAATTTACTTTCCCACAAATAGTGCAAGAGGGTTCCCTTTTCTCCACACCCTCTCCAGCATTTCTTGTTTGTAGATTTTTTGATGATGGCCATTCTGACCGGTGTGAGATGATATCTCATTGTAGTTTTGATTTGCATTTCTCTAATGCTTAATGATGTTGAGCATCCTTTCATGTGTTTGTTGGCAATCTGTATATCTGCTTTGGAGAAATGTCTGTTTAGATCTTCTGCCCATTTTTGGATTGGGTTGTTTTGTTTTTTTTTGATATTGAGCTGCATGAGCTGCCTGTATATTTTGGAGATTAATCCTTTGTCAGTTGCTTCATTTGCAAATATTTTCTCCCATTCTGAGGGTGGTCTTTTTGTCTTGTTTATGGTTTCCTTTGTTGTGCAAAAGCTTTTAAGTTTCGTTAGGTCCCATCTGTTTATTTTTGTTTTTATTTCCATTACTCTAGGAGGTGGGTCAAAAAGGATTTTGCTGTGATCTATGTCATAGAGTGTTCTGCCTATGTTTTCCTCTAAGAGTTGTATAGTGTCTTGCCTTACATTTAGGTCTTTAATCCATTTTGAGTTTATTTTTGTGTATGGTGTTAGGGAGTGTTCTAATTTCATTCTTTTACATGTAGCTGTCCAGTTTTCCCAGCACCACTTACTGAAGAGGCTGTCTTTTCTCCATTGTATAGTCTTGCCTCCTTTATCAAAGATAAGGTGACCATAAGTGTGTGGGTTTATCTCTTGGCTTTCTATCCTGTTGCATTGATCTATACTACTGTTTTTGTGCCAGTACTATACTGTCTTGATTACTGTAGCTTTATAGTATAGTCTGAAGTCAGGGAGCCTGATTCCTCCAGCTCTGTTTTTCTTTCTCAAGATTGCTTTGGCTATTCGAGGTCTTTTGTGTTTCCATACAAATTGTGAAATTTTTTGTTCTAGTTCTGTGAAAAATGCCATTGGTAGTTTGATAGGGATTGCATTGAATCTGTAGATTGCTTTGGGTAGTATTGTCATTTTCACAATGTTGATTCTCCTAATCCAAGAACATGATATATCTCTCCATCTGTTTGTATCATGTTTAATTTCTTTCATCAGTGTCTTATAGTTTTCTGCATACAGGTCTTTTGTCTCCTTAGGTAGGTTTATTCCTAGGTATTTTATTCTTTTTTTGGTAATGGTAAATGGGAGTGTTTCCTTAATTTCTCTTTCAGATTTTTCATCATTAGTATATAGGAATGCAAGAGATTTCTGTGCATTAATTTTATATCCTGCTACTTTACCAAATTCATTGATTGCTCTGATAGTTTTCTGGTAGCATCTTTAGGATTCTCTGTGTGTAGTATCATGTCATCTGCAAACAGTGACAGTTTTACTTCTTCTTTTCCGATTTGGATTCCTTTTATTTCTTTTCCTTCTCTGATTGCTATGGCCAAAACTTCCAAAAATATGTTGAATAATAGTGGTGAGAGTGAGCAAACTTGTCTTGGTCCTGATCTTAGTGGAAATGGTTTCAGTTTTTCACCACTGAGAATGATTTTGGCTGTGGGTTTGTCATATATGGCCTTTATCACGTTGCGGTAAGTTCCCTCTATGCCTGCTTTCTGGAGAGTTTTTGTCATAAATGGGTGTTGAATTTTGTCGAAAGCTTTTTCTGCACCTATTGAGATGATCATATGGTTTTTCTCCTTCAGTCTGTTAATATGGTGTATCACGTTGGTTGATTTGCATATATTGAAGAATCCTTGCATTCTTGGGATAAAGCCCACTTGATTATGTGTATGATCCTTTTAATGTGTTGTTGGATTCTGTTTACTAGTATTTTGTTGAGGATTTTTGCATCTGTGTTCATCAGTGATATTGGTCTGTATCAAGAAAAAAAAGGGAGAAGACTCAGATCAGTAGAATCAGAAATGAAAGAGAAGAAGGAACAACTGACACTGCAGAAATACAAAGGATCATGAAAGATTACTACAAGCAACTATATGCTAATAAAATGGACAACCTGGAAGAAATGGACAGATTCTTAGAAAAGCACAGCCTCCCGAGACTGAACCAGGAAGAAATAGAAAATATAAACAGGCGAATCACAAGCACTGAAATTGAAACTGTGATTAAAAATCTTCCAACAAACAAAAGTCCAGGACCAGATGGCTTCACAGGCGAATTCTATCAAACATTTAGAGAAGAGCTAACACCTATCCTTGTCAAACTCTTCCAAAATATAGCAGAGGGAGGAACACTCCCAAACTCATTCTACGAGGCCACCATCACCCTGATACCAAAACCAGACAAAGATGTCACACAAAAAGAAAACTACAGACCAATATCACTGTTCCTTAAGTATTGACACCTGTTTCCTTCTGGGAGTCTGGGTTTTGGTACATGCTACGCAGGAGGTGCCTAGGTGACCAGCCCCCCAGAAAAGCTCTGGGCTTCAAGTCTCCCCTGGACTTCTCTGGGTGACAGCATTTCACACGTGTTGTTACAACTCGTGGCTGGAGGAATTTAATGCATCCTCTGTGACTCCACTGGGAAAGTTTGCACCTGGTTTCCTCTGGACTTCTCCCCATAGGCCTTTTCTCTTTGGCTAATTTTGCTCTGCATCCTTTTGCTGCAGTACATCATAGCCCTGAATGCGGATGTCCTAAAATTAAGTTCAGGATTTCTTGCTCCATTCCTTCTGACCTACCGGTTTTTTAAGACATATTCTTTTAATTTTATTATATCAAATTATCTTTTTAAACTGCAATTCCTACTTTTTTCAATTTTAGTTTTATATTTATGTGGATGACAAAATGATTAGTAATTCTTTTATGCTAATTTCTTTATTTTTGGCTTTCTAAATTTGATCATGTCTCAGTGTCTTTTAAAAGATACCATTTTCTTTGAGATTATTCATGACTGGCTCTGCCTACTGTCATACCTGATGTCCAAATGGGTTTGCACAAACTTTTTTTTCTCACACAATATGTAAGTATACGCTTTATATTTTTTTCAGGGGGCGCTGTGCTAGCTCATCTACTCTTTATTTCTGTGAACTTGTGGAACGGCTGAATTTTACCGTTGCATAGTTTTGCAAGAAAAGCTCATGAGTGTTATATTCTCTGAGTCTTTATGTCTTTGAGAATATTGCTGTCACATGTTTATTTGAATAACAACTTAGCTGATTTTATATATATATATATATTCTTTAGTATTATATAGCCATTGCTGTACTGCCGTCACACATTAAATTTTATAGAGACAAATTAACCTGGGAGAAACCTTATTTTCTCCATCATAATCAACTTGCCTTTTCTACCTGGATGCCTGAAAAATTACATTTTTATCCTCGAAGTTCAGTAGTGCAAGCTGTGTCTCAGTGTTGTTCATTCTTATCAGTATTCCTGGACTATAGCTGACCTTTTCATTTATATATATATATATGATTTACATATATACAGGTATATAAGTGTGTGTGTTTGTGCACCGGTGTGCATTTTCCCCCTCTGCTCTAGTCCTGGATATTTCCGGAGTGCTAGAAGCCCCCAGGTGATCCTAGTAGGGAAGCAAGTTGAAAGCCACTGGCTTAGCCATCTTCTAATTTTACCCTGAGATACGGGGCAGCCCTTAGATAAACATTGGCGCACACTCTTACTTGTTTGTGATTTTGGATAAATTACAACCTCCCCGAGCTTCTGTCTGCTCATTTGTGAAATGGAAATAATCCTGGCTGTAGGGCCTGGGGAGGAGTACGTGGGGTGAGCTAGGGAAGCAGCTGGTAGAGGTGACGGGGTGGGAGACCCTCGGCAGCTGTTAGCGATGACCTACCACTGGTGAGGGTGGCGGGGATGGTGGTGATGATGGTGGAGAACTCATTTGAGGGGTCCACACTGAAGGTTGCACGCCTGTGTGTTGGCTGGAGCCAGGAGAGAGCCCCCAGGCCCTGGCTCTTTGCCAAGGCTGTGTATTGGGATTGGGCACATGTGCAGTTCTGGTGAATTGAACCAGACACCAAATGCAGAGTTTTCTCCATATCTGAGGCCTCATATTTATATGATTTCTAACGTATTAGTATATGTTACTGAATTTGATGTGTTTGTGTTCATCATTCCATGATTGCTGCGCAAATTATTGTGCAGTACCTTGCATTTTACACCAAACAAAATGAAGATAATAGTATCTTTTTTAAAAGCATCCAAGAACAGTTAGTTACTATTGTTAGTATTTCATTTTGTTTTTACCATTTGCCACAAGAAAGATGAGCTTAGTGTGTTGCCCAGGTGAGGCACTAAAAACACATTTTAGTTTTGGGCTAAGAGATGGGATGTAGGAGAGATTTATAAGAATTTATTAATATTGTGTAGAATGTTAATTAAAATATGGAGGAGTTTCCCCTTAATGCAGTGCACCCAAGGGCATTTTCCTTCACCTCTTTGCTTTTTTTGAGCCTGTCTTTGGATGCATAATGACATCCTTTAGGCACTGACTACTCTAGAAAAATACATGATCTTTGAAGACTATTCCGCTCTTATTTTTGTATATGGACAGGGCAGAAAAAAACAAAAAAAACAAGTAAAAATTAATCGCATAGTAACTACGTTTTCTCCAAATTTTAAACTTGAGCCAGTGACCTGGCGAAATGGTTATTTGTGTGAAATTATCCATATGAATAGTTTTATAAAGGAATTATAGTTACATAGTTTTATAATTCATAATTTGCCTTAACAGACTGGATGCAGTTGTATAAACAAGAAATGCAGCTTTTAGTAGATGCATCTGTTGTTGTCACGCGTGTTTTCATTTCTGTGAAGTTGAGGGGCATGACATTCCTTGTGATTTGGGTAACCCGCACCTTTGCTAAAATGTTCACATCCCTCCTGACAAGTCTATGAGTGATTAACTTGTAATGGCGCAAGAAATATGACACGCTTAAAGGTCAGAAGTTTCTTTTCCTGCACCCAAATGATCTTTTGCTCACAGGATTTCCAACTGGTGATCAGGGGACCAATTTACACATTTTCTTTATATCTAGAGTACTAATGTTCACACATCATTTTCTATCACCTATGAGCATTTTTGTCCTTATTCCATTCAATGGTAAATTCTCATTAAGCAATGATTAAAGACATGGGGAGAGACCTTGTGTACAGATACCATATGTTCTCTAATTTATATTCAGACCATTAATATTTTTCAACCTAATGCAAGAGGATTATCCAAGATAATTGATAGAGAACATCAAAATTTGCCTTCAGTAGAGCTGAACAATAGATCAGTTAAGTAGAACGCCTCTATAAGATTACTGTACCAAATCCACGTATTTGTAAGATGATCTTCATTTAAGTTCAAGGACTGAAGACTATTTCTTTCTTATAAATTCCAAGGGGGCCCAGTTCCCTCCTTGCAGATTTCAGTGCTGGGCCTGGTGGGGGCATGTTGGAGACTTGTGGATGGTCACGCCGTAGGAGAAACCGAGCCAGCTAGCTCTCTGTCTTTGGCTCTTTGTAACGTTATGATCAGCATAACAGAAGAATTTGGAAATGTTAAACAGGAAACATGTAGCAGTGGGAAAAGAAAAGATACATCCATGAGTCCAGTCCTGTTGAGTAGCTGTTGGGAGCTAACTTGGTACAGCACTGCCTAGTTCTCCGTGTACACAATCTAATATAATATTCATAATGTCATCTGGAACACTGCAAGCTCAGGGACCAGTCTAGAAAGCTCCAGTGCAGAGAGGAACTTTCTTTGATTCCCGATTTGTTTCCATGGACCTCAAAATACCCACCCCCCCCCCAAAAAAAATCACATTTTTGAATCCATAGCCAAAAGGAAAAGAATTGTACAGAACAACGCTACATCAACTGGAAGATCCAAATTATTGTGCTAACTATGATCATTCTTCTTTTACACTCAGTGGGAACAAATGTTGCAGATCTGTCTCCTCCAGTGTTTTTAATTCTGGCCCGTTAGCTCGGTGAGTAAATCAGTAAGGGGAGGAGATAGCAGCTCCTGCTTTCCTGTCCCTCCCAGTTCAAGGGCGTGGCGGTTGGCATGAAGATGATTAGAGTCATATGAACAGACAGCCCTTACTTTGTTATCTGATTCCCAAGTTATACTCCGTTTTCATGTGTGAAGAAGTTTGCCATGAGTTGATTTGATTATACGTAGTGCAAACTAAGTCCCTGTGATTGCTAACTTAGCAAGCAGTAAACACTTGCCAGATTTAATAAAATTATGTCTACTTGCAAATCTCAGCCAGTGTGGCAGGGGCCAATGATTTTAGTAACTTAAGTATTTTCTTTCAGTGCATGTAATGTATACATTTTGTTGAAAGAGGAAAGCTGGCCAAAACTCTATAATTGTTCCAGATCCTTTCACATGCTTCTTTGATTCCTAACTTAGATTTGGACCTGAATTTAGAACTTCAGAAACCAATAAAGTAAAACACATCTAGCAGCTAACAGAAAAATGAGCTGTGAAATTGAATAAGAGAGAAAAGCCTTAAGAACTGATGATGCTTTAAATGTTTATAAAATTGTTTTTTTTTTTTTTTAAATTAACTAGTTACAGATTTGTGGTACGTCAGTATTGAAAGCATGACCTTTCTTCTGTTTTACCTGGAAAGTTCTTGAATTGAGACACTGTTTTAATCCAGTCAGTTAATGTTATTTTCAAATTTTATATATCATTAATTAAAAAAAATTTTTTTAAACTTTGTTTTTTAAAAAAAAATGAATGAATTAATTTTTTTTGGCTGTGTTGGGTCTTCGTTGCGGTGTGCAGGCTTCTCGTTGCCGTGGCTTCTCTTGGTGCAGGAGCACGGGCTCTAGGCACATGGGCTTCAGTAGTTGTGGCACGTGGGCTTCAGTAGTTGTGGCTCGTGGGCTCTAGAGCACAGGCTCAGTAGTTGCGGCACACGGGCTTAGCAGCTCCGCGGCATGTGGGATCTTCCCGGACCAGGGCTCGAACCCGTGTCCCCTGCATTGGCAGGCGGATTCCTAACCACTGCACCACCAGGGAAGCCCTATATATGATTATTAACAATCAATTTTATTCTCACCTACAATTCTAATTCAAACCTTGAAATTATGCTTTTTCTAGCTACTGTTCCTAGTTTTCCACCTTTGGTAATTAAATTAAGAGTGTGAAATTTTTCCCTGGTATTTAATTGTCAGAGTATTGATGTCTCGATGTACATTAAATTTACAATATCAGAACTCAGAATGTAACAATAATCTGTGAATGCGTGTATGTGTAATTGATGTATATCTGTTGCATGTAAAATAAAGCTCTAAGTCATGGGTCATAGTCCTTTAAAAAATTAGCATAAAAGATCACTTCTTTAGGGGGAAAGAAAGCAAGTACATTTACCTTGTAAACAATTCAAGGGAGAATTTGATGGAGTAAGAATTTTGACCTGCCTTTCCGATGTCTTGGAAATCAGACTCCATGTGTCTTTAACGGGAGAATTTTTTTTCTCTTCTCTCCCAGCCTCTGTTCCCCAAGAAGAACTATGAATGCCTGACCAGCTGTGAGTTCCTCAAGTACATCCTGTCGGTAAAGCAGGGGGATTGCCCAGCTCCCGAGAAAGCCAGCGGCTTTGCCGCCGCCTGTGTCGAAAGCTGTGAAGCGGACAATGAGTGCTCTGGGGTTAAGAAGTGTTGTTCCAATGGATGTGGACACACCTGCCAGGTGCCCAAGACTCTGTACAAAGGTAAGAAGCAGAGCGGAGTAGGTGAGGGGACCTCCAGGGCCACAGGGGGGGTTTGTGTGTGTGTGTGAGGGAGGGTGTCAAAGATGTGACTTGGAAGGAAAGAGAGAACTGTAAGAAAATTTACCTTGTGCCACATACAAACATCTGAAAATACTTACTGGACCATAGAAATCAGCCCCAGTGAACTCATATTGGGGTGGAGTAAATCCTTCATGGGAATTCTTCTTATTTTTTTATTGAAGTATGGTTGATTTACAGTATTAGTTTCAGGTGTACAATATCGTGGCTCAGTATTTTTAGAGATTATGCTCCATTTAAAGTTATTATAAAATAATGGCTATATCATATGAATTCTTTTAGAAGTTAACATGTAGGAAGGCCGCCATCAATTCAGGGACTTTTTTTGTGTTTTTCTCCAACATGAGTAAATGAATGAAGCTCCACTGGCTACCTTGGAGTAACTGTATTCAAATCCTTGGAAAATAGGCTGGCGACAGGGCCCAGCTGAAAAAGGCATAATAGACGCATGAGTATTGTGGGTTTTCGGTTGGCATAATCCAAGAACAGAAGTGTGCTTGCAGGGAACTTTAAATATTTTGATTAGTATCTTAAGTTCCCAGATGGAGGAATTGCCCTCTTCCAAAAGACAGGGATGCAAGTTATCAGACAATTTAGCCGATGTAACAGTTTACATCCCTAGGCAGTTTCTAGAGCACTTAACTCCTTTACGCTGTTACGCGCCTCTTTCTGTAAGTGTGACAGAGTTCTTGTGTGTTAAACCGATGCTCTTGTATTACGTACGGTTTGGCACGCCAAAAAGCATACTACGGGAGACATAACATTTCCTTACTTTTTTGGGTCTAATTTGAAGAGAAAGATAGAATCAGTCACTAGGCATTATTCATTATAAGTAGAAAGAGAAATCTCTCTTGCTCTCTCTCACTTTCCCTCTCACGCATCAAGTGTATGTTGTTGCAATGCCGGTTCTGAATTATGGGCTCGTTGACTATTTTCAGAAGTCCATTCTTAGGCTTATAACAATTCAGGTCTCCCAGAAGTCACATACCTGCGCCATCCTTCTCCAGCTGCCACTTGGAAATACTCTTATCTGAAATCTATGGAATCCATCCAGTTTTCTATTTTTTTCCCCTAAGACCCTTGGAAACCTGGCACAAATACTGTCTCAAATTCAAAATAATTGCTGCTTTCCCTTTCTTAACAGACTGACGTTTCCTTAATGGATTTAAAGTTTTATTGTTTCCATGCCTTTTATTATAAACTACGTAAAATCACTTCTGCCCAATCTAACACCATTTAATTTTTTAAAAGTCTACTATTATGAAACCTGTTCTGTTATTACAGATCATTTGCTATTTAAGTATCAGCATTTACCATAAAAATAGGATGCTTTTAGAATGATTGTTGAAAACCCATTTGTAAAACCTTTTTTGTTTTAAAAGTAAGGCAGTTAAAGGACTCAATATACATTAAAATATGCTTTTCATGTGAAAGCAGTGAAGAGTCAGTATGAATTTCAAGTATGCCTGGTTCACCGAGAATAAGGGAAATATTCTATGAACGGCCAGGATAAATGATTAATGATTGAAAGATAACCTGCAATTTAAACTTAATACGATGGGCTTTTTTCAAGGGCTGAAGTCACCTTTCTACTACAAGTAAGTCTTGACCTGGGTGTTTGTGGACAGAGGCAATTCATGGAGGGCTAACCACAAATAGAATAAAAAGACTCTCTTGACCTGACAATGACTTTTGCATAATGAACACAAGGATAAAATAGTATTATTTTGAAAAAAAAAAATATATATATATACACACACACTACCTAGAGGTTTTTTTCCTTGCTCTCTGAATGAAGGCTGGCTTCCATGTCCTGGGAGCATCTGACAGTAATCAAAAGAGGGTTCTGGTGCTGATGGCCCCAGCCTCTCTGGGAAAGGGTCCTTCCTGTCCGAGCGCTTGGCTTTGTGAGGAGAAAAACATGTATCCAGCCAGACGACGTGCGTGCAAATCAACCTGACAATCTTTGGGGGCCCAGCTGTCACTGTCTTTCTCACCTTCGTAAGTGCCCTCTTAGTGCCCCAAAACGACCTCTGGGAAATGAGCTTGCCTGCCTGTCTCTGCTCACGCTAGGTCTGTGCAGGCACTTTCCTTAGGAAGAGGGAGCTCCACCGCTGGCTGAGCTGGACCAGCCCCGCTGTCAGTTCACAAGTGCGGAGGCTGAGGTCGGAGGTCGCCTCTGAGGGGATCCCGTGGTTGGCGGCAGCAGTGCAGCTAATGCCTGTTCCCACCCGGGCCAGCTCTCCTGTCATTTTTATTTTGACTCTCTCCAGCTACTGGAATAGGACCCTAAACTTCAAGCCCTCTTTGGGCACCCCGGTATTATTATATTATAGCTCAAGTAAAAGACAGATCAAGATCAAATAGATTAAATCGAATACAATCCCTGATTTATCAGTATTTTTTAGGCTCATAAATAACATGGAGCTTTTTTTCTTTGAACTTAATTTCCACCTAATTTGTGGAGTTGTAATATTTAAATTAGATACAGACTATATACCTCGTGAAGAACCAAATTCTTTTGGGCAAACCTGTAAGTTCCTCATGTCCATTTCACTCATTCATTATCTACTGACTGAAGTGTCATCTCATAGGAAATCCCAAAGGGCATTTTCTCAATGTCTCCCCCATTTTGAGTTTAAAAGGGACTGATGTCACCTGGATCTACAAGTACTGACACATTTCAGCTCAGTTAGTAATTGCTGACTCTGTGTTGGGAGTTATGAGGAGCGCCTGCCATTGCTTATGACCTGTACTGGGTGAGCACCGGCGTGCAAAATCGAAGGACACCAGCCTCCACCCGGCCCAGCAGTTCCTCGTCCAGGTGGTCATACGCACGCACTCACTGAAGTGGGCCAATCACTTTCTTAACTTGTGCCATAAATTGCTGTGTGCCATCCGCTGTCCTGTTTTTCCTTTTATCGCTTATTGAGTTAATGAACAATTTTTAAAACACATGGAAACACATATATCCTTTCTGTCTGGTCCACTTTTGTAGAAAGGAAGATGGGGCGTGGGCTGACTTCATACCTTCGAAGGCTTTATATGCTGGAAACTTGAGTTTTTCAAAACACTGTGTGTTTTGAAAAAATGATCAACAGAATGTCCCGCGTTACATTTGCGCATCTAATTTGGGTTATACTGTGAGAAGTGTCCTTGGCTGACGCCTGAGTTAACTTTACAGACTGGTGTTAGGGTTTGAAACAAAGGAAAACAAAAGAGAGCTTTTCCTTCACCCTTCAAGTAAAGACTATTAGAAGCAGCCCCCTGGAAGACTTGACCATGTTACCATGGGTAAACCAGCCTCGAAGGTGCTAGTCTCTGACATGCACACCTTTGTGAGATTGTGGGAAATTCACAAGCTGGTCTTCTATGGGTGAAACACAAGCTCCGGTTCGTTGGGGCACTGGTTTTCCTTTGATCCTCCCCTATTTTAGGTCTGGTTTACAGCTTAGTTGGACTGTCCTCTGTCTAGAGGTGATGCTTTAGTATCTTACTGCCTCTCCTCACTCCCAACTGGGACACTTGGTTTGGGGAGGGAAAGAGAAAAGCTGAACTTGTTTTCCAAATGTAAAGATTCAGAGTAGTTTGTGGCCTTCAGTTAGGTAGGTGGCCGTGACACAGCACTCATTTTCCTTTACCAGGTGCTAACCAGGAATTAACCCTATATCAGTTTGTTTCTTCCCAAAAAGATCTGATGTGATGATGGAGTTGATTTACTATTTCCATGAATCTCTTAGTATTTGAAATATATAAACCTCAGGATTTTAGAGATGGGCCGCTTTTCACAAATTAACTTTTCACATTTTGAATATAGTGACTGAGTGCCTTAATGTGATGTAAACACAAATTCCTTGAGTACAGTTGTCTTTATGAGAGATATTATCCCTGGAACACAATATCTTTTTTTTTTTTAATTTATTTTATTTATTTACTTTTGGCTGCGCTGGGTCTTCATTGCTGCGCGTGGGCTTTCCCTAGTTGCGGCGAGCAGGGGCTACTCTTCGTTGCGGTGCACGGGCTTCTCATTGTGGTGGCTTCTCTTGTTGTGGAGCACAGGCTCCAGGGCGTGTGGGCTTCAGTAGTTGTGGCACGTGGGCTCAGTAGTTGTGGCTCACGGGCTCTAGAGCACAGACTCAGGAGTTGTGGCATAGGGGCTTAGTTGCTCCGCGGCATGTGGGATCTTCCCGGACCAGGGCTCGAACCCGTGTCCCCTGCGTTGGCAGGTGGATTCTTAACCACTGCGCCCCCAGGGAAGCAGCCCCAGAATATCTTTTTTTATTTTTATTTTTATTTTATTTAATTTATTTTTGGCTGCATTGGGTCTTTGTTGCTGTGCGTGGGCTTTCTCTAGTTGCGGCAAGCGGGGGCTACTCTTCGTTGCAGTGCATGGGCTTCTCATTGTGGTGGCTTCTCGTTGCAGAGCACAGGCTCTAGGCATGCAGGCTTCAGTGGTTGTGGTGCTTGGGCTTCAGTAGTTGTGGCTCACGGGCTTAGCTGCTCCGCGGCATGTGGGATCTTCCCGGACCAGGGCTCGAACCTGTGTCCCCTGCACTGGCAGTCAGATTCTTAATCACCGTGCCACCAGGAAAGCCCGGAACACAGTATCTTGCTGCATTTTCATACCTAGACTTGTGACAAATATATTTATATGAATAGTCAGATCTTGTGGTGATTTGCAACTGCTGATGGTCTGTCTTTATTGAGTTTTCTATCACATAGTTTCAACATTTTTTTGAAGCATTGGGTTTCTGTTCCTTTGATTTCACCAGAATACTTGTTATGTTTTAAAGAAAAAAAAAAATGCACTGATATTGTCATATATTGTGGGATGTTATGTGATAGGATTTATGAAGTTTTTAACAGAATAGTTTAGATTTCAAGATGACTAATACGTTCAAAAATACTAAAAAAGAAAGACCCTAGTCATTTACGTAATAAAAACCACACTGAGGACAGAGCCATCCTCTGCATCTGGTTATGCAGCCGGGATGCTGGGTGAGCTCGTGAGGACTGTGAAAGGACTGACGTGAGGGCTGAGGGTCCAGGGCTGAGCCCCATCTGCACACAATTACAGCCAAGGGCTGCAGTTACCCCCAATCAGGGGAGCCAGCTGACCCTAATGCAAACCAGATGGACCGTCTCTTAAAATGCAAACTGCAAGGCCATTGCACATCATAATTAAAGAGATTCTTAAATGAAGGAATTTGAACTGACAGTGCCCTGACGCGCATCATGTTGCAGGAAAGCTCTTGGTAGTTGAATGATCTTCAAGACTGAAGCCTCAGAGCATGGGGTGCGGATGCAGCTCTGCTGCTGACGAGTTCAGGGTGCTGCAGTGACTTGAGGATTTACCGTAGCTGCGTTTACGCTAGAGGAGTACACATGGAGAGCCAAGACAGCGCTCTCAGAGAAAGTGCTCTGTGAGGTTCAGGAACTAACCAGCCATCGTCTCTTTAAATAGTAAGTAAAGGAATGCTTGAGCCATAGGACCCTGACAGAAAAGGAGATGAGAGCTCCTTGAAAGGATACACACGCCAGAGAAGGTGGCACCGGACGCCTGCGATAAGTCTTCTCCTTCCCCTCCGTGACTCTCAAGCGGAGAGGGGTTTACCATTGTCACAAAGATGTGTGTAAATGTTCCGAGTCCTCTTACGTCCCCAGGTGTATTCTTGAGAGAAGAATAAGAAAGCGGGTTGGGCTCTTTCTTCAGTGAACAGTTCCGGGCCATTTGCTCTTGCAGAGCGCTCTCTACGAGGACATTGTGACGTGGGAATTGAGGAGACATGGTTCTTGACCTCTGGGGCTATAGCTTTGTGGGGAAGACAGACATCATTAAACACGCTGGCTGTGGAGAGAGGCAGTTAAGTGCACTTCAACACTTACAGGTTAAATGCTGAAGAGCTGGCAGAAGAATGGAGCCTTTATTTCCAATTGGGAGCTTTAGGGAGAGTGGCTCCGAAGGGTGGCATTTGGACTGAGCCTGGAAGTATTCCAGGGTCTGTGGTCAGAAAATAGAAGGACAGAGATTTCAGAGTGAAGAAAACACCATGAACAGGCCATGGTAGCAGGGAGTGCCTGGCAGTGTGTTTGTGGGAAAGCTGGGTGTGAAGGCAGCGTGTGTGACAGACGCGCAAAATGTACCACGAGATCAACTGAAAGATGACTGGGAGGCGGTGGTGAAGACGGATGCCCCGAGTGAGATGCAGAGACGTTTCCCTCCCTTCTGTAGAAAACGGATGCACTCGAACATTCTGAGAAGGAGAAGGAGAGCCTCTCTCCTCCACCTGAGGAAAATAACCAGAAATACGGTGAAGAGGGAATTAGAGAAAAGAGATTGGCTTGCACGGAGATGGGTTAGAGGATATGGTGAGGGTCCAGACAGGAGAAGAAAGTGCCTAAAACAGGTGGTCACCATGGAGACAGGATGACTGAGGGGTTCCTGAAATTATGCTCTGCAGTAAAACAACAGGATGTTGGTAGGCGCAAGCACAAGACAGAAGGTTCTGGGAACCCTTCGATGTCCAAGAGCCTAGAGATGTCATGAAGACCTACATCTCAGGAGGAGGGGCGTTATCCGGGGAGAGGCATTTGAGAGGGGACTTGTGCAGGTGGATGAGGTCCTGCAGCCCAGAGAGGGACGGGGGGTAGATGTGAGAATCACTCGCTCTGCAGAAATATTCTAGGCATGAAAGCATAAGTGTAAGGTTATGCACCGAGAAGTTTCTGACATGAGCTTGAAAAAGACTCTTGCAGGGGCACAGCAGGAGCAAAGTCTAGGAGGGAAGTCCCACGCCAACCAGGAGCTTCAAGGACGTTAGAATCACAATGTCCAAGGGACTTGCAGAGCTACGGAAACCACTTCTTTTCTCTACCTTTCTAAGTGGCTTTTCCTAACCCAAAATGTGGCAGAAAATTCAGAGAGAAACCGGAGATGGGTCATAGCTCCAGGCAATTTATTTAATCTTCCTCAGACTCAATTCCCTGGTGCTCGAAATGTAGCTACTTCACCCTTCACCCACTTGATGAGGTCACAGCAAGGATCACATGAGACAACTTTATGGCAAAGTGAAGGGCAACGTACAGGTACAACCCGCCAGCAAATCAACATGGAGAATGCAATAGGGGCGGTGACTGTGGTTGCTTAGAAAATAGCTTTTTGGTATTTTTTAAATTTTATTTTATTCTTATTTTATTTACTTTTGGCTGCATTGGGTCTTCGTCGCTGCACGCGGGCTTTCTCTAGTTGTGGCGAGCGGGGGCTTACTCTTCGTTGCGGTGCGCGGGCTTCTCATTGCGGTGGCTTCTCTTGTTGCAGAGCACAGGCTCTAGGCGCACAGGCTTCAGTAGTTGTGGTGCGTGGGCTCAGTAGTTGTGGCTCACGGGCTCTAGGGTGCAGGCTCAGTAGTTGTGGCGCGCGGGCTTATTTGCTCCGCGGCATGTGGGATCTTCCCGGAACAGGGCTCGAACCCGTGTCCCCCGCATTGGCAGGTGGATTCTTAACCACTGCGCTACCAGGGAAGTCCTAGAAAATAGTTTTTAAGAGAGTCAGTGAGCTTTTGAGCAGATATACATAATGCCATTTTAAAATTATCCGACTCTGTCCTCCTCAGTGTTTAATGACTTTAAAATTTCCCAATACAAGATTTGGCTTGGATTAAGATCAAAATGAAATGAGTTGAATTCAGCCACTTCACTAACATGCATCAGAGCTTATATTTTGTATTTGCACATTTTCTGGTTTTCTCAGTTTAAACTTAAGAAATGGAAAAATAAATGCAGCATTCTGAATTAACCATTTCAAATGGTCAGTTGTCAGTGCCTGAGGCAAATGCTCATTCTCAGCAGAGAATGATTTTAATGCAACTGGTGTTCTTGGTTTGGATGGCATTGAACATCATGATGCCATAGACTACCTAATTCAGTTAGTTTCATATATCCTCTTAGTATTATAAATTTGTTTTAAAACTCCCTTTCCATAACGGCTGCTATTTTGAACCGTGGTTCTTAAATCTTTCAGTTACCAGGCAACTTGCATGCGCTGTAGGGGGAAAAAGAAATCAAAATGATGAACTACTTTCCAATGAGGCACCTGTGAGGGACTTCTGAAGCCAGGCACTCACTCATGCCAAAACCAAACATTATAAATTCATCTTTTTCCAATTTTAGACAGTAAGTCAATAGGGCAGAGGCCCAGCAATCAGTTGGGGAATCCACGAGACCCATGCTTTGGAAACCATTCTTGTAAGATTTGACCACATGAGAGGATTGAGCTTTATAACGTTTTCCTTAAAAGGAAAATTCGCTCAGATAGAGAGGAGAGGAAACTTGAGAACCGTGTTTTAAGGACCCTAGGATCTATCAGCAGAGACGGAGCGCGTTACGTGGGAAAAAGGACTCAAGACTCCTCACGACTGTCGCCTCGTGTGGGCTCCGGGTTAGCCTCCAGTGCTGCAGCTTGGTGACAGGATTTACTTGGAAGAACACACATAAAAGAGTCACTCCAGAGGTTACCTTGTTCAGAATCAGGAATCAGTTTAGACCCTCTAAAAAAAATGGGAAAGCGAAACTGAACTTAGTGTCAGGAGATTTCAAATGTGAACCCCTGATAGGGAGAAGCTGCTTTTAAGAAAGGAAATAGAGGATCCATTGTCACGAGATGAGATTTGTCTCTTCCGTAGATTTTCTTCCTCAACTTTGACCGCACTCCGAGTCACACACAGGCTGTTGTAACAGGCGCGGTTCTGTTTCAGGTGTCCCCCTGAAGCCCAGGAAGGAGTTACGATTCACAGAACTGCAGTCCGGGCAGCTGGAGATTAAGTGGTCCTCAAAATTCAACATTTCAATTGAGCCTGTGATCTACGTGGTACAAAGAAGATGGAATTACGGAATCCATCCTAGTGAAGACGACGCCACGCATTGGCAGACGGTAGCCCAGGTTAGTGCTTCATAGGCTTTGTTTTCCCCTTGAGGTAGTGTCTCCTTCGCCTACAGAGAGAAACTTAGCTTGCTGTGCCTCGGTCAAAACAACCTGAGTGCCGACATCACGTAATCCAAGGTGGACGTGCCCTGCATGTTGGCGGAAGACGGGATGGGCTCTGTAGGTATAACCGGGTACCACGAAAAACTTGGCTTCATGGGTTCACAGCGTACGTGGAAGGGAGACGGTTTTCTAATGAGCGTTCACATTTATTCCGAGAACTACACTTCCTTGAGATAAACTTAAAACCGGCTAGAGTGAGGGAAGTGCAACACCCGTAGGACTAGTCAACGTGCTATTTGATCATTTCAACGACTTCTCCTCTATTTCTCCTACATTTAAGCCTCTATTCCGCATGGGACTTTCGTGGCGGGAGGAAGAAGATTTGATGTCACAAAACTACTTAGTGGGAAGCGACCAGCAGCTCATCAATCTCCCCTAAGTGCTTTCTTCTTCTCGGTCAGCTTACCAACTGGTGGGCCACCTGGATGGCAGCCCTCCTGGAGTTTATCTGCTCAGTGCTTTTCCTCCTCTGTCTTGTGGATGTGAAAAGCAAAATATTTTCTTTCTTTTTAAGAGCTGTTAAATGGACTACCAGCTGCGAGCAGACGCCACGGATGGAGAAAAGAATAAATTCCCAATATGCAACTGCTTCATGCTTTTCAGCAACTAAAATGCCTTCTCTACATGTAGGTCCATAGGGGAAAATTCTCTCCTGAAGTTGATCAGGTCATTTTTCTCTCCAAGGACAAGATTCCCATGATTTTTTTTCAGTAAATATAAAATACATTTCAGTATTCAAGTGTTTAGAAGAAGAATTTGGTCCCTTTCGCAACAGTAGTATCTCAGAGAGGATAAACACTAAAATCATTTAAATACCACCCAAGTCAACGAGAAATGTGATGTTAAGAGAAACAAATTAGAGGGGGGAAAAAAAACTGGTCAGGTAAATTTAGCAATTCTATTCCATACTTATTTTGTTAAAAAATTGTGCTTTAACAAAACATAAAGATGTTCAGAATACAGCCTAAAGTTATATTTGGTTTACATGGCATTCTCCCTTAAACGGTGCTACAGTATCATTTGTAACTTTTCCAAATTATGCAATTTCCAAATATTTCCAAATTATAAATTTGAAGATTTATGAAAGTAACTGATGATAAGCCCTTCTCTTTCATATCCTCTTATTCGGAGAGAGGAAAGACCTTGCACTATCATTTCTGTTATTATTCCTGTTTTCACTAGTTAATACCACATGTAATGCTTCCTTTCTCTGTCTGCTAAATGCTGTGGCTAGCATGCTGGCTTTAGTTCCTTAAATTGAAGGTTAAAACTAGACAAACAAGTCAATGAAAATGTTGTCTTAAATTCTGCCAAACGAGGTAGAAAGCCACGCTTGAGGCCATCTTCTTCCTTTGATCTCGGAAATGCTTAGCTTCTTTCGAATGTTAAAGTACACATGACGATCCTTTTCAATAAGTTATTATAAACTCAGGTTTAGGAGGGTTTCAATTCAGTTCTGTTTCCCAGTTTTATCCACTGAGCGCCAAGCTGAGCTCAGCACTTGGCGCGGATGAGGCATAGAACTCGGGCGTTTATTCCTCGGAGTCAAGGCCAAGGTTTCACGTCTACCCTAGGACATTGCTGGAAGCAGGCATATTGCCCTGAGTTTGATGAAGAGGAGGGCAGTGGGAAGATGCTCAAGTTGTTTGATATCTTGGGACGTAGCTGTAGGGACAGCAAGACCTGTGGAGCTGTCCCATTGTCCAGTTTTCTTCTCTGGACCTTTTATTGGACGAAACCTACCTCACCCTTCAGGAACACGACTCTTTGCAGATCTTACATGATTTACTCAAATTAAACAAAAAAGTCTTGGGTTGCAATGTACTTCCAGAATTTAAGTGTGTGGGTTCACATACATACTTCCAAAACTATATTTGGCACGCAAGTAGGAGGCATTTCCCTTCTATAAACTAAAGCTGATTTCATTTTCTCTATACTGTAATGATTACTTCATGTATTTATTCATTCATATGTATAATTTATTGATGAAATCTCTCCAATGCTGTATTTAGTCACCAGATTTTAAAACAGCCCAAGCATTTGTCACGAGATTTTGACTTCCAGAGAGCTTTAACTCTTTGAGGTGAAATACCTGTGAATAGAGTCAAGCAGTTGGAACCTTCCCTAGGCATTCCTTGGTCCCCGACAGCCCTTCCCGTACCCGAGCAGGATGGGCTGCCCTGCTCCAGGAGGGGAGGGGAGGGCAAGGCAGTGTTGCATGGGCTGATGAGTGCACGTGTTTCTAAGCCAGGCCTGATGGGCACGTCAGGATAAAGGGGTTCTCTGTGCTCTGTGACTTTCCCCTCAGACCACGGATGAGCGGGTCCAACTGACCGACGTACGGCCCAGCAGGTGGTACCAGTTCCGAGTGGCGGCCGTGAATGTGCACGGGACCCGAGGCTTCACCGCCCCCAGCAAACACTTCCGCTCCTCCAGAGGTCAGTGTCACTTGCCTGCCCCGCTGTGCCCAACTCGCCACGGGGGCACATGCATCTCACCTCCAGGTTCTTGTGTGTGGTTGGCCAACAGGGGGCTGTGCTGTGCTTAGCAAATGGGACCACATGGGTCTGAAGGTGCTGGCGAATTTATGATTAGGACCGTCCCTGGGCTTTTACCTCTGAGGGACTGCAGAAGATAGTGTGATGGGGTTTTCTCAACTCTGAAGTCATGGTTTGCCATGATCCACTTCCGTTGGCTCTCTCAATATATTCTGAGTCAAGCACCATTCAATTAATTTTTGGACAGAAAGGTTTAGTTTCTGCCACATCAGACTATGCAGGTTTCTTGCAACAATTGCTATACTGAGTGTGAATTAATCTCTTTTGTTTCATAAGAGGCAGAATTTAAATCCCTCCCGAGTCACTTTATCATGGCTATCATTTTGTTCAGTTCCTACTTCAATGCTATTTTAAAACCTCTGTGGGATCCGATGAATACTAACTATATTACATTTGTGGTTAGTTTAGTCTGTGATAGTGGGAGGACATCATTTGACTAGATATTAATAATAGCTCCGTGTTTATTTCTCCAGTTGTGTTGAGATGGCTGTGTGTGTTCTGAATTAATGATACATCTGCTTGGCTAATAATCAGTGAGGGCCAGTTTCATGGACAGAGATTTGTCAGGTTATTCCCTTACTAGTCAGCAGTTATCCTCTTAGAGAGCTCGTTTAAGTTTATTTTAAGCATACGTTATGATATTAATGAATAATGTGACACTGGTAACATCAGTCATGTCTTTCGAAACGGGAAGGTTTGAACTGGCTGCTATAACTTGCAATTTCCGTTCCATTTTGGGTAAAATGTATGTTTCTGTTAGTCTGTCCGTTTCTCACTAGATAATATTGCCACACCTTTCTCTGCATAATCATAGGTCTCAAGTGGAAACCTTGCAACCAGATCAATTTAGTATTTGAATTCAATTACAGTGTATGTTGTAGATTTTTAAATCTTTCTTTTAAAAAGTCCTTTTAAGAAAAGAAAGGTGCACCCCACACCCCCGCCAAGCCCGAGGCAAATACACCAAGCAGGTCTGAAAATGAAATAAAATACAGACATCAGACCGTCCGTGTCTGAGGACTGTCTCCAGGTGGTCCGAGGACTGAGAGAGGCCGTGGGGATAAATCATTAGCAGTGGGTTCAGAGGCAAGGATCGGTACAGGGCTCGAGAAGTCTTCACCTTGACTCTGGCGGTTCAGGTGCGGTCCAGGCGTGCTGTGGTCACCGTGCGTTCCCATCTGCTCCCTTGCCGGCAGGATTGGGGTCTGGCGCTCTCAGATCGTGGCTGCATGTCCAGACAGGAGGCAGAGCAGCTCCCAGCCTCTGCAGACAGAGGTGGAATCCCTTTCAGAGACGGACGGGGTCTGGGCAGAGGTCCTGTGACAGTCCCCAGGGCTGGGCCGGTTGCTGCCAACCACCAAAGAGGCGTCCATTCTGGGGAAGGAGCAAGGCCGTGCTGTCCCAGCCCTTCCTACATGGCTGAGGACCGCATACGTCTACAATTAGAGCGGCATCCCTCAAATTGAAACGGGCTTTTGTTGAAGGAAAGTGCACCATTTTTGGGAAACCTTGCAGTCACCATTAAATTGTTCTGTTTCTTGGGTTTACAAATATGCCCAACATTCGGCATTCCAGAGTTCAGTTCTTGCACTTCTGAAACCAAAAATATATGCCCAGAATTTATGGTAGATTCTACTGTTTTCATTGAAGATGCACCACAGAATGATGGGAATATAACAGACCCACTAAACAGTTGAAAGCATTTCCTCCAGGATATGGCTAAGGATACGTCACCATTTACAAGGTGGTACCCCGTCTTCCCTCACCTTAGTCAGTTCTCATCAAGCGTAGAGATGTGTCTTACTGGGAAAATAATTTTTAACAACCTTATTGAAATATCATTTACATACCATAAAATTCACTCCTCTTAAGTGTGCTAGCCAGTGATTTTTAGTACTTACCATAAAGTCGTGCAAGTATCCTTTATACAGTTTTAGAATCCTCCAGGGGCCTCCCTGCCTTGCTGGGAGAATTTTAAGGTAGAAATAAAGGGTTTGGGGGTCTCGTTTTATCACTCACGTTTCATTCCCTTTTTTATTAAACAAATGTTTGTTGAGCTCCTGCTCTGTGTCAGACACTGTGCTAGGCACTGAGGTAACAAGTAAAAGAAAAGACAAAAATGTCTGCTCCTGTGGAACACACACACACACACACACACACACACACACACACTCACTCTAATTGGGGGCGAGAGGAAACAGTAAACAAGATCAATACATAAAATACTCTCATATACTAGGGTACAGAGTGATAACTGACAGTGCGAAAAATAGAGAATAGACCCAGGAGCTGTGGGGAAGGGGGTGTTTTTGTTTCTTACTATTCAGGGAGGGCGGCCACAGAAGAGATGCCGTGTAAAGGAGTGACGGGCTGGCCTTGCACCCTCCGATGGAAGAGCCTTCCGGTTCCAGGGGTTGGAGCAGAGAAGGGTGCAGACTGAGAGGAAGGAGGGGCCGGGCGTGCTGGGTCTCCAGGGTCATGGTACGGAGCGCCGGTGCAGTATTCCTGCTCCGAGATGATGGTAGCCTGGAGGGCGCCGCGCTGAGAGGAGAGAGCCAGACAGAGGAAGACGAGCGCTGTATGTTGTCGTCGATATGTGGATCCAAAAAGTACAGCAAACCAGTGATGCAACAGCAGTAACGAAAGGTGACAGTAACTTGGTCAAAGGCAGAAGTGAGCTGGCCGGGGAGCACATGTGGAAAGGTGACTCTGATAGGCTTTGGGGATTTACCCGTGGCCTGTAGGAAAGGACTCCAGGCTCTTTGGTCTGGAACTGCTGAGAGATTGGTGTTGCCAGTGACTAAAACAGAGATGACCGAGACAGGAGGGTGTTTCAGGGGAAGACTCTTTTCTTCCTTTGGGGGGATGCACATATTTCAAGAAGAGGAGTAATCCTTGCCCAGCCAGTATGACTGCCGTGTTTTAGGGCCTTTTCCTGCACACGGGCTTTTCTGAGGGGTGGACGTACCCAGGTGAAGGACCCTGGACATGCTGGAAACACGAGTAATCAAAGGAGAAGCTAAAGACACAAAAATAGCTTTGTTTCTACCTTAAAATTTCCCCAGCAGGGCAGGGAGGATCTTAATGGGGTAGCGGAATCCTTCTAAGATGGATGGTGGCGATGGTCACACAACTTAGTAAACACTAGAAATCACTGCTTGCACACTTGAGTGAGCTGTATGGTACATAAATGATAGTTCAATAAGATTGTTACATTTTTTTCCCCAGCAAGCACTTTTGTATGTTTGTAAATGCAGTGGAGTAAGATGGGGAGAGACGAGGTGGACCATCCTGGCAATGCCTTCAGCCGTCAAGCAGGTCTGTTATCCCCTCGCCCCCAGCCCCATTCTGTCATGCATCTTCCCTGAGACCACCACAGGATCTATGATGACCGCCGCACACACGTTTCTGGTTTGCAGAACACAAGGACCGAAGTCTGGAATGCTCCTCGCCTTGGGACGGATGGAAGGATGGATGTGCGGTGTGGTTTGTAAAAGGAAATAGCACCCCATTTTAACGGTCACTGCAGCGCTTCCAAAAATGGTGCATTTTCATTTAATTAAAAGCCCACTTAGGCCCGCCGTGCTCCAGAACCAACTGACACTGTACCAGTTGTACGTCTTCTAGTGGTTTAAAATTACTTTAAGAAAGAAAGTGCTTCCAAAATAATTGTCTGTGCAAAGGGTAGGCAGTTTTCTAGTGCATTTGAATTTGGATATGGGACCAGACTTGATCCTTTAAGGCTGGGTCAAGGGAAGGGGCAAGGATCTTTTCCATCTTCCCCGAACACCTCTGAAAATAAAAGCAAAATTAAATAGGACGAGAAAAAAACTTGGTAAAATGGGCATCATTTAGTTTAGGCCTGCTGCCTGGTATTCATCCTGATTCTCACAGAAAAGCCAAAATTCTTGTCTTTCTCTTCTTTAGGGTTACTTTTAAATACAAAATTACTTGTCTGTGGTTTGCCCGAATAGATTGGTTACTCAGTTAATTTCCCTTTATCTCTTATATCTCCCTATAACTTAATCCTAACCCCTTAGAATACCTATTTTCTATAAGAAAATTCTGAGTTGCTCATAGATTGGTAAGTCAGTTTCAGGCTTTTTCTTTTCCAGGTGAATACTGTTTCTGGATATTTTTATTGCTAACCCCTGCCAACCTCCCCTCCCCAAGGTTGAGGTGATTTCTGTATTTACTTATTTAAATGCTCTATACTGTCTTTCTCCCTGGTACTTGAGAAGGAAAATTGGCTACAACCTTAAAAAGTAAAATAACAGATAATTTAATAGACTAATGTATAATGTCCCTTTCTACTTTTTGTCTCTTAATGGAGAAAATGGAAATGGAAACCCTTCCACATGGTGAATTGCCTTCCTAGGCTACTCCTGGGATGAAGCGCTCGCTTTTCTGGGCACCAAGCCTGCCAGACCCTAGGGTCTTGGAAACTTTTCCATCCCTTGGTGTGTGGAGTGAACCCTAGGAAGCGTCGGGAGACAGGTGTAGATACGTGTGGAATCACAGGGGCGTTTGCACGTGGGACTCCTGACGTGAGAGATGACCTACCAGGGACACGATCCCCAGACGCCCATGCAAGTTAAGGCTCTGCGTGGGAGCGGTTTACAGAGGAAAGGATCCAGGACGCTGGGTGGGCAGGGGCGGGGTGAGAGGGGAAGGTGACCGGCAAGGGAAGGCGGAACACAGAGGCGCGTTCTCACGCTAGTTACCACTGTGGGCAGCCCTTCGCCCTCCGGGGAACTGGGGCGTTGCAGGCGGGCTGCTCCCGGGAGTCTGTGTCCTGCATGCGCACAGAGCCTGCTCTGGGTGCAGACAGAGGCGCCCGCGTTTACAAGCTGAGCGGACGTGCCCTGAAATAGCACAGGACGGGGGAATGGGTGGGACCCCCAGAGCGTCTGCTGTCTACCTGTTGGTTTACTCAATATCTACAAGATCCCCATTACAGAAGTGTCTAATGTATTTTGAATTATGGTTTAAAATAAAGATATGAAGAGGCTGATGGACGGAATTTGGCGAGATCACGAAAGGAGCCCCTGTGTTCCTGAATGTGGGACAGACGTAATAGTAAGTGGAGACAGACAGGCCTTTCCAGGCTCGTTTTCTTCCCTCCGCAATCCGCCATCACCCTTCCCAACGTCAGATCCATTGCACACTGCCGTCCGCTTCTTTGAGGAAGAAGCCCCTGACTGCTAACCCACAGAGCGCCCCAAAGCGGCAGGCATCAATTTAGAGTGGCGCTCTTGCCAGCAGAAAACATACTTTGCTATACACCGGTCTTTAACATTTTCTCGATCAGGTTGATATTTATGGACAGGGCAAAAAATGTGCATATACTGCGTGCTTGGTATTGGAAATATACGTTACTAGTACTACTTCCTGTTACAAGTGACTGCTTGCAAGTTGACTGAATTTGGGAAACAAAGTGCTACAGAGACTTCCATGTGTCGACATCAGCAGTGAAAGCAGGAAGACGGACAGTTTTGTGCATTATATTAAGCAAAACCCAGATTCTTTTTTTTGCGTGTTGCCAAAAGCAGGCAAACATTTGTTTGGATATTTGAGATTAGTCAGTATCCATTTAACACTGAATTAATGTGCTTTTAAGAGGTCTTATAAAGAAAAATTTAAAAATCCATCTTCCATTGTCATTGACCTAATACGTCTTCTAATGTATATAATACAATTACTATATTCACTTCCTTCCAAATTCAGAGTTTTCCATCCATCTTTTCCCCCTTATTTCCCCATGTGTACGGGATACATTAAAAAGGAGAAGCAAAGCAGACAACATTGTTTTCACAGCGCACAAGCATCACATGGGATGTTATTCCACGCGTACGTTACAGAGTGCTAGGAAAGCGACAGCAGACTCCACTGTGGTCACAGAGCTCCCTGTCGCTCCACGGGGACCCGTGACTTTCTACGCAGCTGCTCTGTGCGCCGTTTCCACTGGGCAACACTGTGCTGAGCGTATGTCCTGAAACGACTTAATAGCTGGGAATTCGCCTGCCGTGCAGCTTCTGCAGCTTCCCTAAGTTGTTGTGTGTCTAGAAACTGCAGGGGGGTTTCTTTCTTCCTTCCTTCCTTCCTTCCTTCCTTCCTTCCTCCCTCCCTCCTTTCTTTCCTTCCTTCCTTCCTTTCTTTCTTTCTTTCTTTCTTCTTTCTTTCTTTTTTTCTTTCCTTTCTTTCTTTCTTTCTTTCCTTTCTTTTTTTCTTTTCTTTCTTTTTTTTTTTTTTTTGTTAATGAGGGAAGTAAAATTATTCCAACTGCTGTGTCTAGAAAGAAAAAACTGTTTAAACATCAGAACTAACCTACTAATTAGCTGGAGAACGTGTGACTGGTTATATCATTGCTTTAAAAATCTAACTGCCCTTGATCACCGCCCCACACCTAAGAGGCAGTCCTCTGATGCATTTCAAATGGGAACTCTGTTTCCTGGACATCCTTTGAGGAAATCAAATAAGTAATAAAATTAACATTCATGCTCTTAAAGCATATCTTGTTCCTCTCTCTGTGTCTATGTATATATACGTATATATATTCGTTCATGATTGTGTATTCATAAAGGTCTCTCTTTTTTTACTGAAGTAGAGTTGATTTACAATATTGTGTTAGTTTCAGGGGTACAGCAAAGTGATTCAGTTACAAGTATATATATTTTCAGACTATTTTCTATTGTAGGTCATTACAAGATGATGAGTTTAGCTCCCTGTGCTGCACAGTAGGTCCTGCTGTTTATCTGTTTTATGTATAGTGGTGTGTACCTGCTAGTCCCAAACTCCTGATTTATCCCTCCCTGCCTTTCCCCTTTGGTACCCGTGAGTTTCTTTTCTGTCTGTTGAGTCTGCCTCTGTTTTGTCGATGGACTCATTTGTGCCAGATTTCCAATTCCACGTGTAAGTGGTATCATATGATGCTTGCCTTCCCCTGTCTGACTTACTTCACTGAGTGTGACCGTCTAAAGGTCTCTCTCTTTACTGCCATTTGCACCCCACTCTGCTGTTGCGCTAACACGCGCGGCTGCGTCTCCGTGTTTAACCAACAGGATCGTCTGGACACGTGGAGGCGCCTGCCTCACAGTAAGTGATGGGCTTTCTCCTGGGATGGCAGGAAGGGCTCCTTTCCCATGAGAGTTCACATCAGTGTGGTAATAGGCCTGCCTTTCTCCAGGGGTGACAAGTGATTTCATTTGGCACTTTACCCATCGAAGGGCGTAAAGCTGTTCCACTGTGCCTGTTACTTTGTCACAAAAGGTTCAGAGATGAAACCGTAAATCTGCTGAAACCCAAAGTTCCATCTTCCTTTGCCAAAAGCACTACATATGATCGTTAATAAAAGGAACTATTTTTCTCCAAGGCTGAAGTTGGATATTCCTGCTAAACATTGAATATATCTTGCCCTAGAAATCATGCAAACTGTAAAAGGAGCTCATACGGGCTTCCTATTACATTTATCTTTGAAAGTGTACTTGCTTTCTGCTTTGTGAGTTGTGTTTCTGCAGATAATTTGGAAGGTTGCAAAGAGGGAGTGGATGAAGCAGAAAGAGTAGTGAGATGGGGGAGAAATGCTCTCATTTAAGCTTCAGAGGGAGGGGTCAGGGGAGCTCTGGTCTTGCGATGTGCCTCTGGACTTCTGCCCCTACACTCTTGAACTAGTGAATTAAACTCTCTGATCCTCAGTTTCCTCATCTGCAAAATGGGAACAAAATGCCAACATTAAAAAAACAAAGTACAACCATATGCATATAAAATTGGAAATAAGCTGTGCTTATGTCCAGTTCCAAGAGAATAAATGGTGTCATTGCTTTGGAAAGACTCTAGCTCAGGGGTTGACAGTCCATGGCCTGTGGTGCATATTTGGCCTGCCGCCTGTTTCTGCAGATAGCGTTTCACTAGCACAGAGCCGTGCTCATTTGTTTCCATATTATCTGCAGCTCCTTTCAAGCTACAGCAGCAGAGTGGATTAGCTGCAGCAGAGACTGTGTGGTCTGCAAAGCCTTGATATTCACTGTCTGCCCCTTTACAGAAAAAGGCTTTCAATCTCTGTGCTAGACTATAATGGGCGCTTTCCCCAGCAAAGGGCTTCACATGTTGACTTTCTGTAGAGACAGTGGCCCATCGTTATGATGATGATGATGATGACACATAACAGATGTAGAGATGTGGCCTCGAACCCCTCTTTGTCCCCTCATTGTCATTCTCACGCCTGGCTCTGCCACCAGTGGTGTGAATGACCTCGGGCAGGTCACTGTGCCTATCCAACCCTTAAGATCCTTACCAGTTTTTTTTTTTTTTTTTAAATGGTCATATAAATAAATTATAAAATCCCTTAGGGCTTTATCATAATGTGGAGTTGCTATATGCATATAATTTTTCCCACAAGCTTCCAAGTGCATTTCAATGTTTTAATAGAATTAAAACATTATGTAAACTGAAAGAAAAGATTCTGTATATTTCAACAAAGTGAATATACTTGATTTCACACCGTAGGGAACCATTTCACAAGGCAGTGAATGACAGCAGTCTGGGAATTTGTTGGGACAGAATGAAATCCTTCAGATTAGACAAACAGGACAGACTCATCTGAAGTCTTCAGTGACTAGACAGATAAATGAGTAGCTCGTTTACAGAGGATAATTGGGGCGATAAACAGATAACCTCTGCTATTCCCCTTTGGCTTCAAAATTTTAAAAAGTGGTTATTTTGGGGGAGAAAGAGATTGGGGGGGTGTCTCATGTTGGTAATGGGAGTACGCCACCTTGGTATTGTGAGTACTCAAATGGGCCTTACTTTTAAGAAAATGTGAAGCAAATATTACTAATTCATTTATTTGAAAGCATTACTTCCTAATGCCATTGTCATAAATTATGTTGTTTCATATTTTATCATGTTTCATAAACTAGATGATGTTATTCTGAATTATGATCACATCTGAGGTATGAGAAATTTTTCCAGGGCAGTAAGAAATGATATAATGAATGAAGTAGATTAAGGAAATGATGAAATACCAAATAGTAGTTGACTTCCTTAAACCTGGAATTTCTTCAGAAAAGGAGATGATTCTGAGCTTTTCCTGTGAACCTAGACTCTCTGGAAAATTCACATAACTACATATTTTCAGCATATAGACATCCAGGTGCATCACTGAAAACATGAATGGCTGTAATTATCTTTACACATTGTAATTTTTCTCTTGCTTTGAAGTGATGATGAGCTTGCCAACCAGCTTTCTGTAAGAAAGGTCTGCAGTAACCTGCTGTAGGTTAAGGATTGAATCGTCCCGCAGAGGTTGATCTTAAGGGCCGTGGAGAATAGCAAAGCAGGAGAAAATCACGGTGAAATTCTGCTGGTGCGCAGAGGAAAGCACATGTCACTGTTTTGAATAGGGTGACATCTGGTCGACCTGCAGTAGGTAAAGACTCTCGGGGCAGGGGTGGGGGTGGTAGGGAGGGAGGCGTTTAGGCTAAACCGGTGGAAAAGCTTCAGTAGCTCCTGGTTTTCGTCTCCACGTAATCAGATGGGAACCAGCGTGGCCAGGGCAGCAGGGTCAGGTGGGGACAGGAAAGGAGGTTTGGGAGGCTGTGTGTGGTAAGAATGCACAGGACGTTGGGGAGGGGCTAGCACGTTGGCTCTAAGTGAGACTGGAGGCAATCGAGAGCTTCCAGGCTGAGGAGCCTCGGCTTGTGTCGGAAAGAATCACCAGCTGCCCTGGTGAGAAAGGCTCGGAGGCCTTGGCAGTAATCGGGGCAAAGGACAAAGGCTTGGCACACAGTGTCATTCGGCTGGAAACAGTAAGATTCCAGATAGATTTTTGAAGGTACTGCTAGCTCACAGAATGAAAGCAGAAGAAGTACACGACCCAAGGTCTGGGGCGGGAGTAGCAGGAAAGAGGCGTTTGTGTTTCCTGAGACGGGGTGTCTGTGGTGGGGAGCAGGGGCTGGGGGGGAGGGGGACTTTGGTCTTGGGCACATTACTTTCAGGCTGCCTCGGAGACCTCCAAGTGTAGCTGATGCAAAGACCCTTTAGTACTTGAATCCAAGTTCAGGGGCAAAGTCTGTGTTGAAGCCATACCTTTGAGAGTTATCCACACAAAGACTTTTGAAAGCTGTGACTGGTGAGATCTCTAGAGATTGGGTATAGATGCCAAGAGGCCCCCGAGTTCAGAGGCTGGATCCTCCCCCGCTTAGCGACGGTGGGAGGGGGAGGTCAGGAGGGGGAGGCTGAGGAGGGACCAGGGACCAGAGGGACAGCCAGTGGGGAGTGGAGGCAAGCGGAGACCATGATGGAAGGTGAAAGCAGTGAGGTGCGTGGCGCCTCCGTGGGGATGACCAGAGTGGGGCTCCCAGGGGCTCTGCGGAAGCAGCAGAGCAAGGAAGGCCGTGCTTCCTGAGCCCGTGATAACAGGACCCAGCACTTCCCTCCTCACGGGAGCCAAGGGCTGTTTACACCTTTGCTTGGCCGCCACCAGGTGCAGGACTGTTCAGCTTCTGACCTGCGGATCGTCTACTTCAGAGTAACGTGCGTGCTTTACATAAGTGTGTATTTTACATAAAACATAAATATATATTCCACGTGAATACATCGATGGGCCACACCTGCACTCACTGAGTCAGCATACCTCAGTATAAGTCTTGGGCGCTCCCAGAGGGTTCCTCATGGTGACTGTTTGAGAACCACCTTGGTCAAGCATGTCACATAATGTGCTTTGGATGAGCCATTAGCCTAGGAAAGCAACTACAAAGCTTTCAAAAATTACACAGCCCACCACACCTCCAGAACTTATCTATCTTACAGAAAAGCAACAGATTTTTAAAAAATAACTCATGTTTCCATCATCCCCAAAACACAAACCATCCCAAGAGTAAAAACATGGGTATTTTTCCCCAGTCTTCTTCATTTATATGGAGTTAGATATAGCTTCTTTGCCCCTCTGATGCAGATGGTATTATAATTAGAATTATTGACAGCATTTTCCCGGGCAGGCATCTTAAAACAAAACCATCTGTAAATCATTTGTGGTGAGCGGCATCTATACTTGCTCAATTTGTGGCAAAAAATGAAGGAAAGACCCTCAGCTTTACACGTACTTAGTCATCTTCATACATATATTTCAAATGGAGGTTTGTAGAGAAATCATTCCAGAACCTAATCTCTCTCTTGACAGCTGAGACGGTTTTGGTTTATGCGACAAACTAGAAATGGTGAAATTATAAAAATGTTACCCGTCTGTCATCCACTTTGTAATGTGGATTAAAAAAAAAAAAAGGTTTGTTTTTGCTGATGTTTTCATGTCACTCTTAACTTTTGATTCAAGGATCTAAAGCTCCAGGACCACTCGGATGAAAGCAGTTACTCGAATGAGCTGGTCCTAGATTTCTGTCTTTTCTTTTCAGAATTTTCAAAGGCATTTCAACTTTGCTGACCTATTTAATGCCAACCAACCTAAATGGAATTTGACCGTGTTTTACAGAACTTTATCAATTTCGGTACAATGAAAATTTGGCTGGGTTGTAGTGGTATGGAAATGCCTAGGTTACAAATAGGGCCCAAACACATTGATCTTACGGTTCTATAGGCTGTATTTCAATTTGAGGCTTAAGAAGGGGATCTTCCTTAGTGCTTGTCTTCAGCTATTCTCCATATCAAGGGCAGTCTTCCTGCATCGACCCTGTAGTCATTACATGTACAGAGACGATGCTTTTGTGGTCATCCTGGGCCCTTGTGTCTTTCCCCTGGGATTTCAGATCCATCGGCACCACCGGCCCCAGCCAACCTCCGGCTTGCAAACTCCACCATCCACAGTGACGGAAGCGTGGCTGTGACGATCGTCTGGGATCTCCCCGAGGAACCGGACATCCCAGTGCGTCACTACAAGGTGTTCTGGAGCTGGACGGTCAGCGGCAAGTCGCTGGTGCCAACGAAGAAGAAGAGGAGGAAGACCACGGGTGGGGTGAGTGCGAACTGGGGGAGGAGGCGCATCTCCTCGCAGCGGTGTTTCGACTCGGGCGCCTGGTCTGAGAGTGGCCTCGGCTGAGCCACAGAGGGGGACGGGTGAGGGGCAGGTTCCCATCATCCCTCCCCTGGGACCGAGGAAGTTCGGAAAACAGAGGACCGCGCCAGCCGTTTAGCCGTGCACGTTTTAGGTGACAACAGCTGAATTTAGTCTGTTGACTTACTCATATCCACATGGCGGGCACCACTCCGGAAATCAGAGGAACAAAAATGTCTCCATCTTACCTGCCTAGCCATTGAAAAGGAGACAATTCAAAATGTCCTTGACATTTAGGTCTCTTTTTTTCTGAGGAGATCCTTGTAAACTGAAGAGTAAATGTTCATGGCTTTTCTGTTGTGTATTGTGAGGTGCTCCCATCTATAATCTAATCAGTGCGACAGCAAACAGTTTAGAAAATGCACGTTTGACGATATACTTTTCTTATTGATTAAAAGAACTTGGAATGGCTTATTTTCCACAGGCCGAGAAATAAAATCTTCACTGAACCGTTTTATGCAATGAGAGCTCTATAACACTGAACATTTTGCATCATATGGAACGGTTAATGCATAAAAATGAGTGTTCAGTGTCCTTTTAGTACACATTCCTTCATCTTGTTGTTATAAAACTTAACACCTTTCCCCCTAATTCATAAGGTCGAATTCTGTAAATAAATAAATGTTTGAAAGTGCTTTAGAAGGACAGCAAGACCTTTTTTTTTTGCACTGAAGATTCCAATATCTGTGCCATTGAGAATTATAAAACATGTCTCCACAGGTCCATATCACTGATATTTAGCTGTGATACTGTTTTGGCTTTATTTTCAAGAAACTTTCTGACAGTTCCAGCTTTTATTTTGTAGGACTTTGCAACAAGTGACCATTGGTAATGTGTGCTTATCTCACAGAAAGTGCTGAAAGAGATAAAGCTGTGAAATCACAGGAATGGAAAGCAAAAAGTGATGTGATGAAATGCTGACAGTCCCCTGCCCCTGACATGCCCTTAATAACCAAACAGCATCAAGGATTAGTAGGGAAGTTTGCAATTTATTTCCAGTATACGTCAATTAGATAAATAAAAAATGAACTGCGAATTTAATTATAATTGTTAACAGACCCAGAGTAGCCTTAATCATAGGTTACTATCTTATGAGTGACGTGTTTTTTTGGATCCACAAGAGGCAAGCTGTAGGTCATGTGACTCCTTAAACTTCTCAATATTAAAATTTGACCAACTGAGAATTAGGATCAGAAATTGGAAACATATAGAAGAACATGAGAAATTGTGAAATTTTCTTCTTGGGGATCAATGTCTTTTCATTTCCTAAGAGTCCATCCTAATATCCATGATAACTGAGAGGAGTGGGGCTTTTCAAGGAAATGCTCTTTCAAAAGTGAATTTTATTTTACTTGTTTGAATGTAATAGTTTAGGAAGAGTGATATAGAACATAACAAGAAACCCTAACTAAAAAAAATTGGGACTTGGTAGTTCATAGACATACGGTAGGTAAAAGGAAGAAAGGGCACGAAAATGCACGGTTAATACCACAGTGGGTGAGGCTGAGAGGTGGCCCAGCCTCACCTGGGAACAGGGACCACGGTCCGGAACCTGCCTCTCAGCCTCCGCTTCTGGAAGTGCAGTCCTTCCCGCCCGCCGTCCAGAGCCGACCTGCTGGAAGGTGGCCAAGTTCCGATGACTGATCCCTCAGAAGCCCGAATCATGTAAGGGTGCCATCTGTTAATTTACAGGGGGCGTTGTACTCACGGCTCTGAAATGCCCATGGAAATCATGTTCTCTCCCTGAAAAGAGATCTCACGTGACCCAAAATGATGCGGAGAAGCCCGACAGGTCATTGTGGTATTTAAACGAGGGACCGGCTTATGTGACTCAGCACTTGACAATTTCAGATGACGATACCGTCACGTAGCACGATGAGCGCATACAACTGGCCTACTCTCTGCGGGAAAGCACGTGCTACTCACTGCCTGCCTGATGTCTGGTGTCGCATTAGTGATGGACACATTTTTCCCTTCATAGATGTTAATTAGACCATTTAGGACCATGTGATACCACATGTACTATATTTTGATGGATGTTTGAATTCTAAGACAACAACCTTATTTCTCTTAATTCCGAGTACTTGTAAGGGACTTTATTATTATACCTGCAAGCCATAAAAAAGTGCTTTAAGCATTTTGTCAGGTTGATTTTTCTCACAACTTTTGGTGGAAATTTACTCATAGAAGATTTAGGATAAAATCAGAGAAATACAGGGAATGCCAATTCATAATCTTTCCAAGTGTGTGCTAACACGAGCTTTTACAGCTCTCTTCTCTCTGTAAGGTGGTATCTATCTAGTAAGGAGTGAGGGGACAGAATTATTCGTTTTCTTGCTACTGGAAAGCATCCAATAATGGGATTAGGAATACAATTTCAAAAAAAACGCGTTTGTGCTTCTGTATGACATTTATTTTGATCCACGGTAAAAGTGGATTTTCAGATGCTAAAGATGTAGAACGATTTGTGATCTTAGACAGTCCGGGCAGACATCAGAGAGGGGCTGGTGTGCTTCAGGAGGGCACAGCCGCTGTGCAGGGAAGCGGAGAGGCGGCGAGGCTTGTAACAGCGTCTGTGTGTGTCCCTCCACCTGCAGTCTCAGAATTCTGTGACCCTGGAGCCACTGCAGCCCAACTGCGTCTACACGGTGGAGCTGCAGGCTGTCACCTACTGGGGCCAGACGCGCCTCAAGAGCGCTAAGGCCTCCCTCCACTTCACGTCCCCACACGCCGTCCACAACAGTAAGTGCTCCGAGTTCCTTCTTCTCATTTGCGGTCTTACCTGGAGAACCTTCATACCAGTGTACATGGAAATATGTCCTTTGAACTAGGATGTGTACAAATTTTACCTTTGAGTTTTTCTTAGGATTTTTATCCGTTTTATGTGCAATATTTCGGTGTCGTAATGGAAATTTAAGAAGAAAGCGTGTCTCATTCGAACAAATGTTTATACTTATATGATTTGGGGTCCTTATGCGTATGCGTACTTGTTTTTAAGGAGGACCCGTACAGTTAAACTGTTAGAAACTGTTGCTTCCCTCCTAAGTATGCGACGTGCCCTTTTTTTTTTTTTTTTTTTAACTGGTTTTACACAGTGGTCACAATTACTGCCAAAGGCTACCTAATTCTCCACTGGGGGCAGTGACTAAATCATTCCCATTCCCGTTTCCTTGTTGCCAGTGGTTCTAAACTAGTCTGTTTGCCGTGAACTGAGCAAAGCAAGAGGAGAGTCTTATGAGACACTCATCTCTGAGCTGGAAAATGCGTGACGTGGTGTTTCTGGCTTTGCTCAGAGGTGGGGACTGCTGAGAAGAGCTGCGGGGAAGCTCCTGGCCAGGGATCTGGGGACGGGCAGATAGAAGGCGAGCCCGAGAGAGGCCGCCAGGGGTCTCCGCGGGTGCTGCTTCCCCAGGCTTGCAGGGTCCTGTGGGATCTGCCTTCCATCCCGGCACGGGGCCTGGTCAGACACGGAAGGTGTGACAAGCTTGTTGAATTTAGGAAAGGCAAGGCTGGCTCTGCATTGTTAGACGCAGGGATGGCCCATAATTATCTTCTACCACCTGGGAAACAATACGATCCAAACGAGCAGGTCCATTTGAAATGATGCTTTCGAAATAGTTCTAGAAACAGAGCTTCCTGCCTATTTGAGAAATAGTCCTCTTGGAGATTAAATGGATTTGAAAAGTCTACTATTTCTATGTATAAGTTTGCATACAGTACAACTTTTACAGAAAAATTCTCATGGAAACATTTCTATGTGTTTAGTAACTTCACTGATTTTTTTATCAATATTTTTTATTGAAGCAGAGTTGATTTACAATGTTAATTTCTGCTGTACAGCAAAGTGACTCAGTTATACACACACACACATATATATATTCTTTTCCATTATGGTTTATCCCAGGAGATTGAATATAGTGCCCTGTGCTCTACAGTAGGACCTTGTTGTTTATCCATTCTCTATATAATAGTTTGCATCTGCTAACCCCAGACTCCCACTCCATCCCTCCCCCACCCCCCTCCCCCTTGGCAACCACAACTGTCTTCTCTATGTCCGTGATTCTGTTTCTGTTTCATAGATAGGTTCATCTGTGTCATATTTTAGATTCCACATGTAAGTGACATCATACGGTATTTGTCTTTCTCTTTCTGACTTCACTTAGTATGATCATCTCTAGGTCCATCCATGTTGCTGCAAATGGCATTATTTCATGCTTTCTGATGGCTGAGAAGCATTCCATTGCATGTATGTACCACACCTTCTTTTTAGCCATTCCTCTGTCGATGGGCATTTAGGTTGTTTCCATGTCTTGGCTGTGCTGTGACTGTGCTGCTAAGAACACAGGGGTGCGTGTATCTTTTCTGTATCTTTAAAATTTTTGTTTTATATTGGAGTCTAGTTGATTAACAATCTTGTGTTAGTTTCAGGTGTACAGCAAAGTGATTTAGTTATATATATACCTGTATCTATTCTTTTTCAAATTCTTTTCCCATTTAGGTTATTACAGACTATTGAGCAGAGTTCCCTGCACTATACAGTAGGTCCTTGTTGGTTAAAACCACCGTTACACAATTCAGTTTTAACAGCATTAATTTGTGTGCCTAACTTCAGCTTGACTGTTCTTAGGGAGGTCCAATCTTACAATTTGTAAACAGGACCAATATGCCTGTTATATGATTATGAATCAATGTCGAGAGTAATTTTAGAGTCAGATTTAGTAATATCTATGACAACATTTATGGAGCACGTGGCATGTTAAAGGCAAGATACTATGCGTTAGAGACAGCTTTCAGCTGAGAGGAAGAATGAGGTATAAGTCAATACTAGTGTTATAGGTGTGATGAAACATGGCCAGAAAATCCTTATATTCATTGGACAATAAATCACAAATGTAGAGTCTCGATAGCTTAGTCGCTTGTAGTCATTTTTTTCTTTAGCCTGGTTGCACATTATGGTCAACTAGAGAGTTATTTGTAAAAATGCTATTTGTGGGGTACCATGCCCAGAGATTATAATTCAATGGTGGCAGGAGGTGGCAGGGTTGGGGGAAGATGCCTCTCAATTTCTTTTTTGAATTCTACTGAAGTATAGTTGGTTTACAATATTGTGTTTAATTTCTGGTGTACAGCAAAGTGACTCAGTTTTACATATATATTCTTTTTCATGTTCTTTTCCATTATGGTTTATCACAGGATATTGAATATAGTTCCCTGTACTATACGGTAGGACCTTGTTGTTTATCCATTCTATGTATAATAGTTTGCCTCTGCTAATCTCAAACTCCCAATCCACCCCTCCCCCACCTCTGCTCCCCCTTGGCAACCACAAGTCTGTTCTCTATGTCTGTGAGTCTGTTTTTGTTTCGTAGATAGGTTCATGTGAGTCATATTTTAGATTCTACATATAGGTGATATCACTTGGTATTTATCTTTCTCTTTCTGACTTACTTCACTTAGTATGACAATCTCTAGGTCCATCCATGTTGCTGCAAGTAGCATTATTTCATTCCTTTTTATGGCTGAGTAGTATTCCACTGTATATATGCACCACATCTTCTTTATCCATTCATCTGTTGATGGACATTTAGGTTGCTTCCATGTCTTGGCTATTGTAAATAGGGCTGCTATGAATATAGGGGTGCAGGTATCTTTTTGAATTACAGTTCTGTCTGGATAAATGCCCAGGAGTGGGATTGCTGGATCATATGGCAACTCTATTTTTAGTTTTCCGAGGAACCTCCATACTGTTTTCCATAGTGGCTGTGACTTACATTCACACCATTCATTGATTTCTTTAATGCAGTCTTCCATTCATTCATCAAACTGTGTCTAATGATGGGAATAATTACTACCTTATACCATTGTACACTGTATTATAGTATAAAGATATGTACACTGTAGGATATATATGCTGTATAGACTGTACGTTATATAGTATATGTGTACCATGTATTTATAAGTGTATGTGTGTTCATGTATATACACACATGCATACATATTCATGTGCAAACACACTCATACACACACATTACTGCAGCCCTAGACACATTTCGATCTCCGCCTTCAAAGCGCCTACTGTTGAATTTGGGAGATAAACATGTCAACATGATTACACAAAGACCAGTCCGTTGCACAGAGAGCTGCAGGGAAGCTTGGCGCAGACGGACAGACGTGGCGGTGGGGGCCCAGAGCGCAGCGCTCCTCCTGGGTCCTGAAGAATGGCTGCTCCGTGGGACACAGGGCACAGGGTGTCACCCCACACAAGCGCAGAGTTGGAAGAGAGCATGGTTTGTGCAGAGAATCAGCTTGGGGGTGGGGAATGGAGGGGGGGCAGCTCCCTCCCTGGGAGACCTCAGTGACTCCCGTGGGTGTCATGACCATCCACGTGCGAAGGCCACCCTGTGTCTCCCCCCTGATGCTCCCTGAAGGCAGAGGTGTGTGTTCAGCTGCCTGCTGAGCGCCTCCACTGGGATGGCTCACAGGCACTTCGCATGTAACGTCCCCAAAACCAAGCTCTTCACTTCCCTCTCACGCCTGTTCCTCTCCCAGGCTCTCCTGCCCCAGAAGTTCCCACCGTTCCCCCTTTTGCTCAAGCCATCCATAGAGGTCATTCGTCATGCTTTGCTCTTCTTTCTCTTCAGAAACCCAGTTCATTAGAAAGTCCTTTTGACTCTGATTTCAGATTCTGCGTGGGATCTGTCCAGTTCTTGCCCTTGTTCAGCCCATTGTCCCCTTTCTTATAAAATAATCTCCTAATTAATATTTGTTTCCACTCTTTCTTCAATATCCATTTTGGAGACAGCTGCCAGAATATTCACCATATCACAGATGACTCTCCTGAGTTCCACTCTCAAGACTGTCACCTACGTCTTCTCTTTGCAAGTCTCCACGGATCTCATCCTTTATTGCTTTCCCATGTTTTCCTCCCCAAATGTCTTCTCAAACCAAAATCCTTCAAACGTCTGCTTCTCCTAAGACCCCCCCCCCCTTTTTTTTTTTTTCTATTGGTGGCGGGGATTTCCTCTATTGTGTAAAATAAGTTTGCCTTTTAGTCTCCTGGCGTTTCCAGTAAACAACATTCCTTCCCCATTAGAGACTGGTATGGGATTGCAAACTCCCAAATTTAATATGTGTTTCTGCCCACAACCAAGAACAAGGAGAGAAAAACCCAGCTTCGGCTTGCCATTGCTGAAGTCATGTCATCGAGAACCTCTTCATGGTCCAGCCCACAGACACAACTGTTACAGACTCTGGGTCTCCAGAGCACATCTAGGGCTTTCTCCTTCTTCCTGGGGCATCTCCCAACATACACCTGGTGACATCCTCTTTAATTAGCTCCTTCTCCCTTCCTCTCAAGTATGATTACAAACCCTTCTCTCTCACTTTGAGCCATATGGCATCACATAGTCTGAATTCTTCCCTCTCAGTGAGCCACTCAGATCCCCCCAGATACTAACACATCTGTCCTTCACCCCTGAGTGTCTTCCCCTGTCCTCTGGAATCTCCGGTGGAAGAGTCCTTCCTTTTGCACATGACAGATTCCAGTCTGTGGGGTCTAGACCCATCCCTTGGAAAGTACATCCGCTGAACTAAGATCTCATCTAGGTCAGAGAACAGGGACTGTCCGCCTGTGTGCCCTCAGCAGCCGTCAGAGCCCACGTGCTCCAGAAGCCTAAGCGTGGCCTGTAAGCACTGCTTCAGGAACACCTGTGAAACCAAATCAGTCAGGTATTCCCGCTCTTACCTACACACTCAGCCAACTCCTCTTCCCGCAAGATGCTGGTGCTGAGCGTTAAGGTCACTTTCTAATCATCTTTTAAAATGAGGTAACGTTTTACCTGACCAATAAAGAGATATGATAGTTAACCTACCAAAGGCCACTTTATGCTAGGATTAACTGATGCCTGTCATGTGGATTCAGAAAAATAAAAAAAGAAGGGATAGTGCAAAGTACCTGTCATAATACATATTATTTGGGTGTCAGCGTAGCCGACAGAAGAGACTGGTTTTACAAAGGATGAGGCAGGATATAGCTGAATACGTATCAGGATGTTCTTTATAACCCAATGTTGATATATAATCTCATAAACACTAGTATATGACTTTTACAAGAACACTATATATTTCATCATGAAGCAACTAGAAGTAAAGAATAATTACAACTTTATAGTATAAGCAAGGGAAATTATATTTTATAGGAAAGAGTGTAGTAAATGTCAGCATATAAATTACTTTTTGAATTATATTTTTCCAGGTCTGCGGGCTGCTAGGTGTTCTAATGATATATATTTCGACGCAAGCAAAGCCTGAATGTTCATACAGTTTTATAAAAGGGTCCCTTGAAGGAGGAAAGACATAACACTATCTTTAATGGAAATGTAACTTGCTTTTTTGGAGGCAGGGGGAGTATTTCCAGGGTTGACAGATTCCAAATGTTTTTTATAGTTGCCCCATGCAACTGGAATATACTTCCAGCTCTCCAAAATAAAAATGGGGTGGAGAGAAAATACTCTGAGTCGCTCAATCTGAAAAGGTAATCAAAGTTTTGACATCTGGGGAAGTAGCATAGTCAGTCAATGCTTTTAACTTTTAGGACTATTAAAGAGTATAAATAAATCAGACCTCACACCTCTTCAGAACGTGAAGGAATGAATTTTATTCCATTTTTGTTTCCTGCTGAAAGTGGAGGACACACTCTGAGTCAAGAATGTCCTCCCAGGACTGAACTATCACGTCTGTCCCTACATGGGGGGTGGGGCATGTCCATGCGTGTCTGTGCTGGAAATATTCAATAAAGCAGCAAAGATTCAATCTTGAGATAGATAGATAGATAGATAGATAGATAGATAGATAGATAGATAGATAGATGATAGGTAGTATATATATAAAATACATATACATAGTCACACGTTCTTACGTCTGCAATGAGAAATGAATGTGTCTCCGTGGCATATAAAAGACAGCAGGCAGACAGAGTTCACAGAGATTAAACACGGTTATCTAAACTGTCCTGGTAGTCTGCTGGCGACTTCTTCCTGTCACAGGTTCTTAAAGGAATTAGAAGCATAAATGGGCTTGTGAAAATCTTAAGCCTTTAATTCTTTAAAAAAAAAAAAATGCTTTAGGTGTAAGCAGCAGGATTCTGTAACCGCCTGGTGGTGTCAAGAAAGGGATGCGTTTGGGGGCGGGGCCTTGTGAGGGCTCCGCGTCCCAGGCCCTCGTCTGGGCTCCAGGCTCGCTGCGCTGGTGTCTGCGGGCTGGGAATCAGCGCCTCCTGCCATCTGGTCTCGGCACGTTCCTGGCCCCCAGAGCTCTTGGAATTTCCTAAGTGAGGAGGAGCGAGACAGGTGTCTTCTGGGATGTGAGAGAGGTGATTGGGGAGAACAGCTGAGGACGGGGGTGGTCACCAGAGGAACCAAGGGGTGACTGGAAGCCTGGAAGTTTCAGTCTCCCCTTCCCACCTCCACCTGCGAGCTGAGGACGGAGGTTAGTCATCAGTGGCTGGTAATTTAATCAGCACGCCTGTGTGATGACGCCTCTGTAAAAATCCAAAAAGACGGGGTTCAGAGAGCTTCCGGGGTGGTGAACGCAGGCTGGGAGAGTGACTCCCTTAGACCCTCAGACGTGGAAGCTCCGCCCCCTCTCCCCACACCCCACCGTGTGCATCTCTTCCATCTGCCTCTTCCTGACTTATATCCTTCTTTTCCCGCTCATTTTTCATGTATCTAAATCAAATTTTATACTTAGGCATTAACTTTGAAGATAGATGTTCTTGTTTTCGTGAGCTAAGTATGAGCTTACATGACAAGCAATATTGATGTGAACATTTCTACACAAGTTTTTCTACGTTATAGATCCTCATCCCTAGAACAGTCTGTTTTGTTACTGTTGTCTGTGGTTTTGTGTTTGTTTCTTTTTTTAAATTGAAGTATAGTTGATTTACAATGTTGTGTTAGTTTCAGGTATACAGCACAGTGATTCAGTTATACACATGCACATATTCTTGTTCAGATTATTTTCCATTATAGGTTATTACAAAATATTGCGTACAGTTCCCTCTGCTATACAGCAGGTCCTTGTTGGTTATCTCTTTTATACAGAGTAGTGTGTATGTTTTAATCTCAAACTCCTAATTTATCCCTCTGCTCCCCCCCTTTCCCCTGTGGTAACCATAAGGTTATTTTCTATGTCTGTGAGTCTGTTTCTGTTTCGTAGATAAGTTCATTTGTGTCATATTTTAGATTCCACATGTAAGTGATATCGTATGATATTTGTCTTTCTCTGTCTGACTTGCTTCACTTAGTATGATCATCTCTAGGTCCATCCATGTTGCTGCAAATGGCATTATTTCATTCTTTTTTTATGGCTGAGTAGTATTCCATTGTATATATGTACTGCATCTTCTTTATCCATTCCTCTGTCAATGGACACTTAGGTTTCTGAGTTATATCCTTTTATTATAAACGGGTCATCTAGCAAGTAAAATTTTTCTCTGAGTTCTGTCAATTGCTCTTGCAAATTATTTGAATCTGAGGAAGGGGTCTTTGGAACCCCCCATCTATAGCAGGTCATCAGAAGAACTGGTGACAGCCTGGACTCGTGACTGGCATCTGAAGGGGGGGGCAGTCTTGTAGCACTGAGCCCTCACCCTGTGGGATCTGATGCTGTCTGCAAGTAGAAACTGTCAGAATTGAGTTGAACTGTAGGACACCCCGCTGGGGTCTGAGAATTGGTGGTGTGGGGAACCCCTCATACACACACTGGATTTGGGTGCAGAATCCTTAACCTAATAAATGTCTGAGTTATCCAAACATTCATCTGAATTATTTAAACTAAAATATAAGTACCAACTAATGTTAAGTATCCCATTCCTTTTAGTCAGATCCATTGCATGGGCAGTTTGACAGGCACACCCCTGTAAGGAAAAGTACACATTCGATGTACTTTTTCTTCTGGGTCCTCAGTTTTCCTTTCCTTCTCCTGATTCACCGCAGGTCAGCATTTCTCTGCATTCATCCTCATCTTTCCCTCTTCCTCCCACCTTCCCAAGAATGCAGACCTCACAGCTCTGTCGGAAAAGTTTTGATAACACATTTCTGACTGCTTTATAATCAGTACAGCTTAAGCTGTTATCTCTCAAAGGGCTACTTGGAATTCTGAAAGCAGAAAAGTCTTGTCTCCAAGGACGGAATTTCTAAATGTGCAACTTCTAAAATCAATGAACTGGTAAAGGAGAGATTTGAGGGCAGGAATTTTTGGTATACTTCCTACTAAGCCATATACATTCTCATCTGGCTCTCTAAAGATGGAGGAACATAAGATGCTGGTACTTCTGTGAAAAGCTACCTATACTGTTTTCATGAGATGGTATTTTACTATTACTTCATGTACTTCATAACTGCAAACACATCTATCTATTGTGAGAAATACTACTTCCACCTATTACTGAAATCAGAGCATCTTTCCGGGCTGGTGAATGTATGTTGATTCCCAATTTAAGTTCGGGGGATTCCGTGTAATACATACAGTCTACTTTTAGGTATGCATTCCAGCGAGTGATGAAGGGGGAGGGGTCATCAACTTGAGCGGGAAGGAACGTGTAGTCACGTTACATTTTACTTTAAAAATCAGGCACTAAATATGAATGAATAGCAGAGTGAAATTAAATACACTGGGATTACTATCAGGTTACAGATTTATTTTTAACAAGTAAATCAGAATGTTGTGCTTTGTTGTAGAAGAACAACTTGGGAAAACTAGAAAAAGTGTGATGCAAATACAGCCTCCGTTTCAAAGACGACGGCCCACTCGCCTCCTGGAAATCGGAGCTCCATTCTATCAAGACAACCAGCTGCAAGTGAAGGTGTACTGGAAAAAGACCGAAGGTGGGCAGATGCTTCTGTTTATTTGTTGTTGTTCTTGCTAAGTTTTAGTTTATATTGGAGTCGAGTTGATTAACCGTGTTCTGTTAGTTTCAGGTGTACAGCAAAGTGATTCAGTTTTACACATACACGCATGTATTCTTTTTCAAATTCTTTTCCCATTTAGGTTATTACAGAATACTGAGCAGAGTTCCCTGTGCTACACAGTAGGTCCTTATTAGTTATCGATTTTATATACAGTAGTGTGTATATGTTAATCCCAATCTCCCAATTTATCCCTCCCGGCCACCCTTCCCCTTTGGTAACCGTAAGTTTGTTTTCTGTGCGTCTGTTTTTGCCTTGTAAATAAGTTCATTTGTATCATTTTTTTAAGATTCCACACATAAGCGACAGCATATGATATTTGTCTTTCTATGTCTGACTTCACTTAGTATGATCATCTCCAGGTCCATCCATGTTGCTGCAAATGGCATTATTTCATTCTTTTTTATCGCTGAGTAATATTCCATTGTATATATGTACCACATCTTCTATATCCATTCATCTGTTCACGGACATTTAGGTTGCTTCCATGTCCTGGCTATTGTAAATAGAGCTGCAGTGAACATTGTGGTACATGACTCTTTTTTTTGAATTATGGTTTTCTCAGGGTATATGCCCAGTAGTGGGATTGCTGGGTCGTATGGTAGTTCTATTTTTAGTTTTTTAAGGAATCTCCATACTGTTCTCCATAGTGACTGTATCAACTTACATTCCCACCAACAGTGCAGGAGGGTTCCCTTTTCTCCACACCCTCTCCAGCATTTATTGTTTGTAGACTTTTTGATGATGGCCATTCTGACTGGTGTGAGGTGGTATCTCATTGTAGTTTTGATTTGCATTTCTCTGATAATTAGCAATGTTGAGCATCTTTTCATGTGCCTCTGGGCCATCTGTATGTCTTTGGAGAACTGTCTATTTAGGTTTTCTCCCCATTTTTTTTCACTGGGTTGTTTGTTTTCTTGATATTGAGCTGTGTGAGCTGTCTGTATATTTTGGAGATTAATGCCTTGTCAGTCACATCGTTTGCAAATATTTTCTTCCATTCTGTAGGTTGTCTTTTCATTTTGTTTATGGTTTCCTTTACTGTGCAAAAGCTTTTAAGTTTAATTAGGTCCCATTTGTTTATTTTTGTTTTTATTTTCATTAATCTAGGAGGTGGATCAAAATGATTTTGCTGGGATTTGTGTCAGAGGGTGTTCTGCCTGTGTTTTCCTCTAAGAGTTTTTATATTTGTTGTCTGCATTGAAGAGCGCTGTGATGTAAGGGTGCTTGTGCAAACGTCACCGTCAAGCCACACTATTGATATTAAGGAAACAGTAGCTGAACAAAACACATGCATGCTTTTAAAAAATTATTATTAAATGCCTTGCTCTTCTGAAGTCTGAATGGGTTGCCTTTGATTCCAGGGAATCTGTATCATATACTGAAATCTGCTGCTTACATTTTATCATTTCAGGGATATTGACCTGTCTTCATGTCTTTCCTAGAAGGCTGATCTTGTGTCCCAAACACTTAAGACAGTCATTATTTTGCACTGTAAATTCTTGTTCTAAATTAAAAGACCTATAATGCAAATAATTTGGAAAATAGAATAAAAAAGCCGATTCTCTTCTCAATATCATTTCATGGAAATAGCACTTTACTGGATTTTCTTTCAGAAGTCTCCTGTACCCCTGTTTCTCACTCAGTTGTTTTATATGTATATGTGTGTGTTTGTAAAAGCACAACACATTTTCATAAAATACTAATTTGCATTCTATATTGTTAGTATTTTTAATAACATTTTTAAATGGCTGCCTTGATGGATATTATGTGTCATAATGATTCCACTATAGTCAAACATTTAGGTGCCTTCAGAATTTCCATCTTATAATCAATACTGCAATGAACAGTCATCCTTAGAATAGATTCTTTTTTCTCTTTATCTTTGGGATAAATTCCTTTTGTTTCTTTGTTTTCTGTACTCTTAGAATATTTATTTTGCATTACTGAAATAGTATTTTTAGAGTTACTTGACATATATTTTTATTTTTATCACTTCTATGCATTTTAAGACATAAACTATTTTAAGCAAAAAACAATAGATTGTTTCAAGAATTCAGTTTTAAATATTCTTCTTATTTTTCTGAAGTGCTATTTTACTCAGGGTATCGGCTCACGAGCCATTGGGGATATTGGTGTTGGAGCTCTTCTTGTTCCAGAATTTTCTTCCAAGCTGCTGAAATTCATTCTCTAGCTAAAATAACATTACCAGTCATGTTAATGTTTTATTACTATCATATGTTAATTTAAATTACATTTTATTTATTGAATATTAATTATTAAATTAAAATTATGTTAATATATCCATATTATGGCATTTAATGATAGTTTTAAGTTAATATTAAATTGTAAAATTTATTTGATCTATTGTACAGTCAAGCCCTCCACATCAGTGGGTTCTGTATCTGCGAATTCAACCAACTGTGGATTGTGTACTATGTTTAAGATTGGCAGTTGGTTGAATCCAAGCATGCAGAACCCAGAGATACGAAGGGCTATCTGTGGTACTCGAGCAGCCTCGGAATTTGGTATCCAGGGCGTGGATCCAATCCCCACTCTCCAGTGGGTACCAAAGGATGACTGTATTTATCAATTTCAAATTAGAATTGTATGTCAATGTGACATATTAATATTAGTAAAACAACATATTAATATAATACTGAAAATGTACACATCTTATGTAAGGAAATGAAAAGGTATACACACAGGAGGTGCAAACATCTTAAGCACAGAATAGTAACCACCATTTCCTGACTTCTAAAATTGAAGATTTGTTTTACGTGTATTTGAATGTATACAGATGGAATCATACAGTTTGCATTTGTCTTCTCACAGTGAACACTGCATGTGGGAAACCCGTCCATCCTGTTGCAGGAAGCAGTGATTCATCCATTTATATCACTGCATAGTCGTCCCTGGTACAGCAGTTGATGGAGATTTGGTTTGTTCAGATCTCTTCAGCAGTTGATGGAGATTTGGTTTGTTCCAGGAATGGGCTATTCAGAATGGCCCTGCTGTGAACAGCCTATGAATCGATGTCTCTTGATGCACATGTGTACCTATTCCCCCACAGAGGTGGGATTCTTAGGTCACAGAGGATGTTGACCTTTAGAAGATACCGAGAATTTCCAAAGTGGCTGGACCAATGCACATTCCCACCAGGAGGGTAAGATGGTCCCCACTGCCCCCCATGAGGCATGTTCCGTCTTGCTCAGTTGAGCCTTTCCGGTACGTGTGACGTGATGGCTCAGTGCTGTTTGAATTTGCATTTTTCCGGCCATCCAGGCGTTGAACACCTTTTCATAAGTTTGCTGGCCATGGAGCTCCTGTTTTTCAAGGCACTTCTCAACTGTGTAGCCAGCCTGACCTGCCAGAGTCCTTCATTTGTGGAGTGCATGAGTCATCTGCTGGTTTCATCTCAGTAGTTTCTACTTTTATTTCTTTCACATTCTTAATAGTTCCTACTTTTAGAGATTATCACTTCATCATTTTGTTTCCTTTAGGCTTACGGCTCTTTGTGTCCTGTTTAAGAAATCTTTGCTTATGCCAGGGTCACAAAGATACTCTCCTTATCTCCTAGGAGTCACACTGTTTCATCTTTGTCTAGCTTTTACCCAGATTTGATTATTGTTGTAAGGAGCTAGTGTAGGGCATCAATGTCCTTTAATTTTTCTTTCCCTCTTTTTTTCCCCCCAAACAAAGAACTTTTTATTGAAGTGTTAGTTGATTTACAATGTTGTGTTAGTTTCAGGTATAAGCAAACTGATTCACTATTACATATATATATGTCTATTCTTTTTCACATTCTTTTCCATTATAGGTTATTACAATATATTGAATATAGTTCCCTGTGCTATAAAGTAGGACCTTGTTGTTTATCTACTTTATATACAGTAATTTGTATCTGCTAATCCCAAACTCCTAATTTATCCCACCCCCACCCCCTTTGCCCTCTGGTAATCATAAGTTTCTTTTCTAAGTCTGTGAGTCTCTTTCTTTTTGTAAGTAATTTTGTTTTTATAATGTTTTTTACATTCACATATAAGTGACATCATGATATTTGTCTTTCTCTGACTTCACTTAGTATGATCATCTCTAGGTCCACTCATGTTGCTGCAAATGGCATTACTTCATTCTTTTCTATGGCTGACTAATATTCCATTGTATATTTGTACCACATCTTCTTTATCCATTCATCTGTCGATGGACACTTAGGTTGCTTCCATGTCTTGGCTAGTGTAAATAGTGCTGCTACGAACACAGGGGTGCATGTATCTTTTTAAATTATAGTTTTGTCTGGATATATGCCCAGGAGTGGGATTGCTGGATCATATGGTAGTGCTATTTTTAGTTTTTTGAGGAAACTCCATACTGTTCTCTATAGTGGCTGCACCAGTTTACATTCCCACCAACAGTGTAGGAGGGTTCCCTTTTCTCCACACCCTCTCCAGCATTTATTATTTGTAGACTTTTTAATGATTCCGACTGGTGTGAGGTGGCACGTCATTGTGGTTTTGATTTGCATTTCTCTAATAATTAGCAATAATGAGCATCTTTTCATGTGCCTATTGACCATCTGTATGTCTTCTTTGGAGAAATGTCTATTTAGGTCTTCTGCCCATTTTTGGATTGGGTTGTTTGTTTTCTTGTTATTAAACTCTACGAGCTGTTTGTATATTTTGGAAATTAAACCCTTGTTGATTGCATCATTTGCAAATATTTTCTCCCAGTGCATAGGGTATCTTTTTATTTTGTTTATGGTTTCCTTTCTGTGCAAAAGCTTGTAATTTTGAATAGGTCCCATTTGTTTATTTTTGCTTTTATTTCTATTGCTTTGGGAGACTGATGTAAGAAAACGTTTGTACGATCTATGTAAGAGAATATTTTTCCAATACTCTATCCTAGGAGTTTTATGGTGTCATGACTTATATTTTAGTCTTTAAGACATTTTGAGTTTATTTTTGTGTATCATGTTAGAGAATGTTCTAATTTCATTCTTTTACACGTAGCTGTTCAGTTTTCCCAACACCACTTATTGAAGAGACTGTCTTTTCTCCAATGTATATTCTTGCCTCCTTTGTCATAGATTAATTGACCATAAGTGTGTGGGTTTATTTCTGGACTTTGTATCCTGTTCCATTGATCTATATTTCTGTTTTTCTGCCAGTACCATAGTATTTACTATAGCTTTGTAGTATAGTCTGAAGTCAGGGAGCTGTGATTCCTCCAGCTCTGTTCTTCTTTCTCAAGATTGTTGTGGCTATTTTGAGGTCTTTTGTGTTTCACAGACATTTAAAAATTTTTTGGTCTAGTTCTTTGAAAAATGCCATTGGTAATTTGATAGGGATTGCATTGAATCTGTAGATTGCCTTGGGTAGTATGGTTATTATAACATTATTGATTCTTGCAGTCCAACAATATGGTATAACTGTCCATCTCTGTCAACTTCAGTTTCTTTCATCAGCGTCCTATAGCTTTTGGAGTACAGGTCTTTTGCCTCTTTAGGTAGGTTTATTCCTAGGTATCTTATTCTTTTTTTTTTTCCCCTCTCCACGGAAATCTTTAGTAAAAGGCAAAAGATTTATATGATCTGTAGAGAAACCAGAGTATGAATGGTATTTTATTCTTTTTGATGCAATGGTAAATGGGATTGTTTCCTTAATTTCTCTTTCTGATAGTTTGTTGTAGTGTATAGAAATGCAACAGATTTCTGTATGTTAAGTTTGTATTCTGCAACTTTACTGAATTCATTGATGAGCTCCAATAGTATTCTGGTAGTATCTTAAGGTTTTTTTTATGATGGTATCATGTCATATGCAAGCAGTGACAGTTTTACATCTTCCTTTCCAATCTGGATTCCCTTTCTTCTCTGATTGCTTGTCTAGGACTTCCAAAACTATGTTGAATAAAAGTGGCAAGAGTGGGCATCCTTGTCTTGTTCCTGATCTTGGAGGAAATGCTTTCAGCTTTTCACCGTTGAGTATGAGGTTAGCTGTGGTTTTGTCATATATGGCCTTCATTATGTTGAGGTAGGTTCCCTCTATGCCCACTTTCTGGAGAGTTTTTATCATAAATTGATGTTGAATTTTATCAAAAGCTTTTTCTGCATCTATTGAGCTGATCATATGGTTTTTATTCTTCAGTCTGTTAATGTGGTATATCACACTGATTGATTTAAGGATATTGAAGAATCCTTGCATCCCTGGGATAAATCCCACTTGATCATGGTGTATGATCCAGTTAATATACTGTTCGATTTGGTTCGCTAGTATTTTGTTGAGGATTTTTACATCTATGTTCATCAAAGATACTGGCCTATAATTTTCTTTTTTTGTGGTATCTTTGGCTGGTTTTGGTATCAGGGTGATGATGGCCTCATAGAATGAATTTGGATGTGTTCCTTCCTCTGCAGTTTTTTGGAATGGTTTCAGAAGCACAGGTATTAACTCTTCTCTAAATGTTTGATAGAATTTGCCTGTGAAGCCATCTGGTCCTGGACTCTGGTTGTTGGGAGTTTTTTAATCACTGTTTCAATTTCAGTACTGGCAATTGGTCTGTTCATATTTCCTATTTCTTCCTGGTTCAGTCTTGGGAGATTGTACCTCTCTAAGAGTTTGTCCATTTCTTCTAGGTTGTCTGTTTTATTGGCATATAGTTGCTTGTAGTAGTCTCTTATGATTCTTTCTATTTCTCTGGTGTTGGTTGTAACTTCTCCTTTTTCATTTCTAATTTTATTGATTTGAGCCTTCTCCCATTTTCTTCTTGATGAGTCTGGCTAAAGGTTTATCAGCTTTATCTTTTCAAAGAACCAGCTTTTTAGTTTCTTTGATCTTTTCTATTATTTTTTTAGTCTCTGTTTATTCAAAATAAGGATTACTCAGAAGCACTTTTTTTCCTTGCTTTCTTCTTGGTTACTTGGTTGCTTATTTACTAGTAATTCACCAGAATACTTATATGGAAACAAGCTAACAGTATTATTTACGACTAAGAAAAGTCACTGCAAACAAGTGTCTGTAAGCAACTATTATAGGTAAAACATTGTACAGTTGTAAAGTAGTACTTGGACCAGAATAATGTAGAGTTTAAGAATAAGTTCTTAAATAAGGGTGGGATCCCCTAGACAGAAGAGGGACCAGGACCGGGTGTGAAGGAACTCCAGTTTCAGGACAAACAGGGGTGATGCAGCAGAGGACAGTGCCAGTGAGTGCTCAGAGGAACTGGAGAAAACGGGGAGATTTGAGACAGAAGCCAAGGCGGGCAAGGGGTTTAAGAAGAGGGAGGGATGTCAGACACTGCTGAGACTGCATGTAAAGTGCCGGAAACGTGGGCCTGCAGTGATCACTATTTAAATCCAGTGATGGCAATGGGACCACTTCAGTCAATACCTCTGCACCATAGGGTGAGGACTGGCTTAAAGGTAACATATGAAAAGGTTGTGGAGTTTGTTTTTTAAAAAGCTACCTTATGCTACTGATTTTAAAATGAAAGGGGACACAGTGGATACTCACTACTGACAAGAGTGTGTATGTGAAGATTCGTGTAGTCACTACGATTTATTTGTGACCCCCTAACCAGTACTGGGGGGCGCTTGTGTGGTCCTTTGTGGGGATGCTCGTGCAGGGAGTGGCGACGGGCTTGAGTCGCCCCACGTACACGTTCCCACCTGAAGCTGAGGGGACGCTGCCCTCTCGTTTCCGCTCTCATACTGGCAACACATCCTTTGCACGGTCTGTTTAGTGCCGTGGGTTTCTGGTCTGTTTTGTTGCATTTTCTTGCTCTTTGTTGGAGATTTGTTCTGGTTAAAGTGGCCCCAAGCATAGTGGTGGAGTGCTGCCCGGTGTTTCTCAGCCTTCTCAGTGAGAAGGCGACACGGTGCCTTCCGATGAAGATGTGTGGCTGGCTTGTCCCCCTCCAGGTGTGAGTTCAGGGTGAAGGAATCGGTAATACGGTGCATCCAGAAGAAGGAAGAGGAAAATTGCTGGTTTATACATGAGGCTGCCTGTGAGGTGCTGGTCACATTGGTAGTGTGTGATGATGAACTTCTGAAAAGGTGAAAAAGTGGCTAAATTTGTCGTTTTTGAGATGGTGATGGATTAAAAAAAAAGTACAGTGGAAGCGTTATTGTGATACTGAAAGCAAAAGAAATTTACCATCCTGCTACCCAGGATCATGAAAATATTTTCAACTAGAGTTTTTTAAGTAAAGAAATATTACAATTAATTATGACTTTATAAGAAATATATATTAAATAAGTTTTTTAAAAACACACATAAAATTATGTATTGATTGGCTGGCAAAAATGTGGTGACCAGAAGCTCATAGGAAACTAACACTGTACTTCTCCAAGAAACAGCCATCCAGGATTTGCTAATTCGGCATTCACGGTGATTTTCTAAACCCAACTTGCGTGAATAACGAGAACTGACTGTGTAGACCCACATGAGAAACGCATGCCAGTTCTTGATTAAGCTTGGAAGAGTGTGGACTGCTGTGTGTGTGTCTGAAAAAGTGCTGTGAAGGACAGCCTGTTCATTTTAATCATGTTTTAAAGAGTGGGTTTTACTCGGCTTTGGTGAAGGCAACAGATCCAGAGACAACGGCCACTGAGAAGGTAGTTTGTTACTCACAGCCTCCAGGAGCAGGGACCCTCCACACCACTTGGGCCACGTGGGGAAGCACCAGGGTCGGTCAGGAAGCAGGAAACTGTGCTCAGGAGCCTTTACTCTGGGGAGTAGGAAAGGCAAGATGGTCTCAGGATTGGCTCGTTTGGATACTTTCGGTGGCTCTGGCGCAGGGGCTGTCCCCAGCTGCCTGGCACCTGGCCCTGGGGTGACGAGGGTGGTGGCCCAGAGTGTGAGGGCCCCATAGAGGAGGTGCTGGGGAGGGGGCTCTGGGTCGGCTGGTCTGCACAGGACACACAGGCCTGCGGGTGCGTTGTTTGCTATCTGGGCAGTGGCCACCCTGGGAGGGAAGTCCCGGCAGGGTCGGCAAGGCTGCAAGATGTCAGAGCATCACAGATACAGAAAACAAAAAGGCATGATTAAATAAGAGGCAAGCTGAATGCAAGGGCAATTGAGGGCAGGGATCAAGGGTGTGGTTTTAGAAGCGCTGAGTTTGAAAAGCATCTACATGGGACAGGAAGTTGGGAACACCAGCTCCCCCAGGGAACAGCTCAGGTGAAGGCAGAAACGCAGAGCCGTCTTGGAAAGCCTTGGGCTTCGGTGAAATTCTTCACGGAGGTGGCAGATCCAGAGAGAGCGGGCGTGGACTCGGGCAGGGCGGCGTTGAGAGCTGAGGAGTCCGATGTGTTGCTCGGAGCGTCCTCTTATGAAAACACGATTATGCTGTCAGATATGTGTGGGGTTCTTCGGAGACCTGGAGCCACGGGTATCAATTATACATCATAGAACTGGAGTGCAGCGAACTGGAACCCAGCCCTGGCTGCTCCGGACCAGGGAACGTCAGTCCTGCTCTGTGCCCGACTTTGGAACTTGCTACTCTGTCCAACACGGGAGCCACGAGCCCCGTGGAGCAGCTGAATTTTAAATTGATTTCAGTGATTTAAGAATTTGATTCCTCAGCTGCAGCAGCAATGTGGTGACGAGGGGTCACCACATACAGAAGCTTTCGTCATGGCAGACAGTGGTGTTGGACGGTGCCCTGCCCACCGTTATCCACACCGACCAGGCCCGGTGCCAGCCTCCTTCCAGGTTCCCCTCCGAGGTCAGCTCCTCCGTGAGCTGCGCCAGCGCTTGAGTGACAGTCGCAACCCTCTGCCAGGACGCCGTCCCTCTCTCGCCCTCCGTGTCCAGCCCCCTTAGGATTTAAGAGGCGTGAGAGCAGCTGCTCCTGGGAGGTTACTTCACTACGATGCCTAGAGCGGCACCACTTGTTGAAAGAAAGGATATGAATTCACTCAATGATTGACTTCAGACTTAATGTATAACGTACAATTCTTTTCTAAAAAAAAAAAGCCCTTGATGTCTGCCATGTAAAAAGTTAAAAAAACAAAACAAAACAAAACAAAAACAAAAAAAAACCTCTAGTCAGGGGGTTCCCCTTTTAGCTAAACACCGTTGGTGCCCGCTTGCTTGCGGTTTATTTTCTCAGATTGAAAGTTCTTCTTTTCTCGTTCCAAAGTGCTCGGAGCAAGTTCCCACCAGACGCACCTAATTTCATCCAAGAGTTTTCCCCTCAGAAAACCTCCATCAAACACTTGGCCTGAGCATTCGGTTAAGATGCTAATCACCCAGGGAAGCAATGCCTTTCACACGCGGGGACACACTGGCGTGATTATTCAGCCCAGGATTGCCCGGACCTCCTTTCCCACACTCAGCGACCGGCTTCTCATCACGGTGTCTGTTTTTCCACTCGGTCGCCCAAAGTAAAGACACGTGCAGCAACCGCGCTGCTCCAGCTGGAAGTGGAAACGTTTAAGGAGCCCGTGTGCTGGGCTGGCTTTGAGAGCCGGCCTTGCTTCCGTAGCGATCGCACACACCCACTGCAAGGGTGCACTTACCGGGAGGCTGTCCACCTTGTATCTTCTGATGAGGGGACCCTGTCACAGCAAGGCTCAAGACGGAGCACGTCTGAAGGGCCAGGTGGAGGGAGAGGCTTTTGTTCCTGCCTGGGCTTCACAGCCTCTCCATCAGCTTGGTCAGAAAAATGTAGGATTCAGAGACTTGAGACGAGTCTCTCGTATAGCCTAGGAAATAAGAGGATGGCTGGCTGAGTGTTACCCTTTGTTGGGGGATTTACTGACTGTGGACACCACGGCTAGGTTATTCTCCAGACCTCTGTGGAGTCATTTTGCTATGACTTGTCTAATTATTCTTTTCTCTGTGGGTCTCGTATTTCAATTCACTTTTCCTTTGATGGTTTATTACTTTTTCCCCCGGCGTCACTCTAGTCAGAGTTTCGGGAGCCCCACCTCCTCTGGCTGGTGTCCGCACTTCTGGAAGGATGCCGTCCTTCCCTCCTGGTCTGTCGTGCTTTAAGAACTTGCGTGCACTGTGGCTTGCAGACGTTCTTTCTGCTGATTGGCTGGTGTTGACCTTACAGAGCCCGGTGGCAGTCGGTATCACGTGCAGTGGTTTCCAGAAGTCTGTGCCCACAACGAGTCTGCCGGGGCGGAGGCATCCTCGGGCATGACCCAGGTGAGGAGGTGGCCGACATGCCGGATTCTGAATGGCTTCTAGACTCACCTGATCGGGGGACAAAGCTGGACAGAGAGAGGTGCAGGCCGTGTGCCAGTGGGTAACACGTCCTCACCGGGCTCCCTACGGGACCCACGACCAGGTGGGAGCGGGAGACCCAGGGTCACCTGTTCACTCATCCCTCGGCCCTTCACAACCTCACACGTCATCAGTCAGCACAGGGCGGGCCCTGAGATGCAGACATTCAGGACACAGCTCGCGGGGAGCTCCCAAGACACAGGGGAAACGCTGCCAGCCTCTGGGTGTTTCATCTTAATTGCACGAAAGCTCTGAATTGTTTTCTGGATTTTGACTTGGCACCATGACCTAAAAGGTCTCATTTCCCTGGGGAATTTCTATACGACACTATCGTTCATCATCTCCTTTGCTGCATCCCTAACTTCCACCAACTCGTCCAGGTAACGAAAGATACGGCCCGTCCTGTGACGTTCTGCCCTTAAGGGTCCCAGAGATGCTCCTGCTGCAGCTCTCGTACATGTGCACGAAGCCCTGACAACTACCCCCTAGAATGGGCACGCACACCCAACAGCCAAAGGCGAGGAAACCTCGCACAAGCTCGTTAGGCCCGTCAGTGTCAGCTCTCCTGTTAGCGTAAAGTTATACCCTCAGCCTCTCACTCCGCCGCAGTTGAGTCTGGTTTTCGTAATCCAGTTTAATCACAAAGTTCCGGCCGGCAGCAATCACAGCCCTCCCAGAAGGGGAGGAAATACACTGCTCAAGAATGTCTTCCTTTCCGTAAGGAAAAACTCACAGCTAAAGCACGCCTGTGTCTCAGAGAAGCCCGAGTTAGCTTTTTTGCATTAAAAACTTAGGTGTCTGTTTACAGCTTTACCCGCCGCGCTGCCTCCCACCTCCCCCCGCTGCTGCCAGCTCACCCAGGCTGGTCACGAGGGCTGCAGGTCGGCTGCTTTGACATGGAAGCACTGCCGTCCTGTCGGGCTCTGGAGCCTGTGTCCCACCCCATGGGAGCCTCTCACAGCCTCTCACATAAATGAAAGCAGGGCCCCTGTCTCCTTTGTGCTTTTTACGAAAGCCGTGTTGCACACGTCCCATATATAGGAAGACAGCTTTGGTGGAGGTATGATTTCCTCTCCTGCCAATTTCGTACCCTCGTGAGATTTACTGTTAGCGTATTCTCTCTCTCTAGGAAAATTACATGATTCTTCAAGATCTGTCATTTTCCTGCAAATATAAGGTGACCGTCCAACCCACACGGCCAAAGGGCCGCTTGAAAGCAGAAACCGTTTTCTTTACGACCCCGCCGTGCTCCGCTCTAAAGGGGAAAAGCCACAAGCACGTCAGCTGCCCCAGTGACGCAGGTACGTTTCATGCAAACTTCCAAGGTTGCGGCTGTGATGTTGGCAACTCTGTACACATTTCCAGACCGCATTTCACAAGACCCTACAAACCCAAAGTATCCCCCTTTCTAAACTGCAGCGTGACGGCCCCGTTGGGAGGTAACGTACGTGTGAAGGCACGCGTTACTTCCTCATTGCAACAGCTTTGGCGAGACAGCCTTTGCTGGCGAATCAGCCCTTTAGAAATGAAGCCAAGGGTCTGTGTACTGCTTGTGCTTTGGCGCACTTTATGTAAATGATTTCACTTTTATCCCGGCCCTCTGCCGTGGGCGTTACCCCGACACGCTTTCCGAATGCCCCGTCTTTACCTTCCCAAGCCTCCCCTACAACGGGGGCAGCTATTCTCAGACGCAGACCCCTGAGCGCCTTCTAGTAACTTCTGACAACTCTTGTAGTACCTTGAATATTCACCTGTCTCACTGTCCTGTTCTCTAAGTGGCCAAGTCCCGCCAGATCACAAAATGCTTCCTCCGTCTCGCACCCGCAAAGCAGGACTCCCAACGTGGCCCGCAAGGGTCGGAAGCACTTGGCACGAAGGTGCAGGGCTGAGGTTGCCTCCGCACAGGTCGCCGGGGCGACCGCCTGACCCCGCGCTCCCGCCCCTGCCCCGGAGGGCGGGAACCCCACGGGACGTACCTGCTGCCGAGGGCCCCTCGCGCTCTCCATCCCCTGACCCGGCCGTCCTCTTCCCGCTGCTCCAGGTCACGTTCATTCCACAGTGCACGCCAAGCCCGAGAACCTCTCGGCCTCCTTCGTGGTGCGGGACGCGAACGTCACGGGGCGCTTCTCCTGGAAGACGAGCAAGGCCGCCGTCCAGCGGCCCGTGGCCGGCTTCCACGTGACGTGGGCCGAGGCCGCGACCGAGAGCAGGCAGAACGGCCTCCCCAACAGCATCATCTCGCAGTCCCAGATCCTCCCGGCGGTGCGTGCCCCTCCCTCCCGGGCCCTCGGGCCGGTACCCGCGCCGCGGGGCGGTCCCTCACCGTCGGCGCCCACGTCCCATCACGCTGGGGCTAGTTGTTGCGTCGCGTGTGTACGTTTTCTTCTCCCGAGTGTATTACTTCGCAAGTACTGAAAGATACCACAAGTGCTGCTGTGAACAAACGGTCGTCTAGATGAACCGTGATTACTGGAGCCCCCTCTTCAACACACGTCTCCTGTCGACATGCGATGCACGTGGTTTAACCGTTTTCTTCTCCTTTGTGAAGCCCGTGTCCCTCTGGCCCGAGTGGACAGGCCCCGTTTGAAGGGTTAAATTTGGGGGAAAATAGCTAAGAGAACCTTGTTCTTTCTCTTTGTTTCCCCGCTTCAAATCTGGCCAGAGCCCATAATGAGTTGGCCTGTCTTCCAGGCCACTAATTCCTTGGCTTGGGAAAAAAACCCATGTATGGGCTTTTACCCGCTCTAAAAATGCTCTTAGAATACCCAACTCCTGCTCCAAAAAGAAAAAGAAAAAACAAACAAAAAAACCCTTAAATCCCGGAAGGAAAAATTCCATGGAATTGGAAAGTAATTTTTCTCTGTGTGTATATATTAGGTTTTATTGAGTTTTGAGAAAAAGGTGTTGGCATAAACACTGTTGGCTACGGGCACTGACAGATAGATACTGCATCTTAAGGAACACAGTGGGCTCGCTCACGGAAATGTGGATTATCAAGAATTCTTTAAACCATGGGAAAGTCTTAGGTTGAGGAATACAAAATGCAGTCCCAGGGGTGAGCCCAGAGACTGGCCCCGGCCCATCTTAACTCTGCAAGTGTCCCCAGCTGCCAAGAGCTGGGCTCTCAGTGCCGAGGCTGCCCGGCAGGGCAGGACTCTAGCAAACAAGGACAGACGTTCGACCAACCACACTGGGGTGTCAAAGCAACCGCACCCGCGTTTACACGGTGATCACGGGTGGGCAGGAGGAAACGGGCAGAGAATGAGAGAGTCCATTGTGTGGCTCTGTGGTCAAGAGGTGCCTGACGGGCGCGTCCTCTCCTGTCCCCCCTCAGGATCGCTCGGTGCTCACGGTGCCAGGTCTGCGGCCGGCCACCCTCTACCGTCTGGAGGTGCAGGTGCTGACCGCGGGCGGGGAGGGACCCGCCACCATCAGGACCTTCCGGACCCCCGACCTCCCGCCCTCGGCTGCGCACAGTGAGTGCCGGGGGCCCCCGCGAGCCTTGGGGACACAGAGAAAGTCTTGGTGAAAAAACGAAAATCAACAGATCACTGCAGGTTCCTACGGATAGGGAATTCTCTGAACCTGAACTTCTTCCAGCCCTTTGTATGTGCTTTTCCTGGCGGCCACGCCTGCTGCCCGCAGCCCACCGTACACGCTTCCTGGCCCTGCTCCCTCTTCCCTCCCTTCCTTTCTGTTACTTCCTTTTCCATACTTCCATTTTTTTCCCCTACATGATGCATGCTTTCTCCTTGTCTGTCTTTTAACCACAGATACACATGGGGGGGGGGGGGAATCTATCATCTCATATCAGTCTGAATTTTTTTTTTTTAATTAAGATGTTCAAATATGACAAAATAGCAAATAGTATTTGGCTACGGGGCTTATTTTCTTATTACATATGTTGTTACTATAATCTATATTACATGAATTTTCTTCATAATATGACCCAAATCAATCTACTTGACTTACTGCTACGTTAAAAATAATTGTCACCTATTGTTTCAAAACAATGAGCCTCTTGTTGGTTTTTAAGTTACGCACTTTGCTTTTCCAGCTTAAACCTTTGACGTGGCTTTTTAAGTTTATGTGTTGATAAGAAAACTGAGAAGTCGTTCTAGTTTTACTTCTGTTTGTTTTTTAAAAAGTGATGGATCAAATTTGCCCCGATAGCTTTCTGCACTTCAAATTTAAAGGAAACCCATCATCGTGGAAGAGGTTGATGACCCCTTACGTTTATAAGGGTTGGGTGAGTGCGGTCCCGATGTTGCGCCACTGAAATTCTGTGTAATAAGAGCATGTGTTAGGTTTTAAACTTCCTTGAGGAAATACAAAGGACTTTGGCTTGCTTATATAATTGTAAGCCTAAAGGAAGGGGCTTCTTTCTCTTGTGATTTTTAGCGTTAGGGAGGGAACCAAAGAGCGGGGGGAAGGCAGAGAGAAGAGAGGGAGAGCGAATGTGCCTCTGCACTTTCAGAGTCAGGAGAGGAGGGAGCGCGTGCCCGGGGCCAAGGCTTTCACCACAGTAAACGCGCTCCTACGGTCCGTTCAGCCAGCCGGGTAAAGCATCACAACCGACTGATACGTCTGCTCTGTCTCCCTAGGACCCCACCTGAAACACCATCATTCACACCATTACAAGCCTCCTCCAGAAAGATACTGACCTGTTCCCGGAGACGTCTGAACCCCGAGCAAGCGTGTCAGCTCGCAGACCTTCGAGAACCGGCCGCGCCCGCTTACGGGGGCGCCAGGCCTTTCCCATAGGACCTCCCGCCCCATCTAACTTTACTGCACTAAACGCTTCTGTCTGTCTCGGACGCGCCTGGACACCAGGGACAAGTGGTGAGACGGTGGAGGTGGACACAGTTTCCTGTGAGAATGGAGAATACGAAGGCCAGGCCTGTTTCACTGCAAAATCTGTTTCCATATATGGTTTAGCTATAATCTCAAGTGAATTACTGCAGATCTGAGACTTCCCTGAATTTAGAGCAGCAAATTCTCAAGAGAAACCGGCGTAACAAACACACAATTTATACACGTAATAAGCATACACATAGTAACTAAGCATCAAGTTACTCAATAAACATTTTGAAATTAAATTATTGGTTTGGTTTGCAAAATCGACTGAAGAGTATACAGTTTTTTTGGCCCTATTTATTCAAATACTTCTTAAGATGATTTTTATCACGTGATTTTTTAGCTGAAAACTTGTGACCTGCAATATGCCCATTAATTTAGACTTAAAATGTTCCCACTTCAAGCACCTAAGCTTCATTTTCTACAAAGGCAAAGAAGAGTTCAGCCTGTAAATGAGGATTTAGGGAAGACATCCACAGCAGAAAGGAGTCAGTGCCTTACGCTGCTATCCAGAGTCTGCCTTGGAGAAACTAAAAGTGTTTTCTGGGGATACTTTTTAATATTTCATCCTATACTGTAAGAGATTTTCCTGATACGCTATTTATGCTTTTCCTTAATGTGGGAAACGGCTGCTGATGTGCTTTGTTTTGCAGCTTTCATGTATCTAAAACTTGACAAAACCTCTTGCTTGAAATGAAAGAATCCCAACTATTGAATATTTTCAAATCTTCACTGAGATTTGCCTTTTCTTAACGAAAGCAAGCTCTTTACATGGTAGAATACTGTCCGTAATGTAGAAAAGGCGGAAGGGCTTTGGTTGGTGGAGAAGGACAGCTACTTGCCTTTGACTAACCTTCCTTCACTCTTCCAAATGTATTATACCTTATTTGAAAAATTTCCCAGGTTCCACGCTAAGCCCTCAGAGCATGAACGCAAGTCAAACACGTTGTTAGTATACAGTATTGCAGGGTATGTCGCGGCAGCCTTAAACCAGAAATGTTTAGTTTAATATAGTTTTTTCCTCGAGGGAATACCCATATGTATGTTTTGAAACAGGCACGTATGTGTGTGTGTCTGCGTGCTTCCGTGTGTATACGTATACACATATGCACACACACACTCACAGACTCACACATACACACACATATACCTTGAGGACGGATCTCTGAAGAAATTGTTTTCCCAGCTCAGCAATGGTGGAAAAAGACACAGTTCTCCTAAAGATCATTAGGGTCCTCTGTTTTCTCCGTCAGTATTGACACTATGAGAAAAGAGCAACTTAACAAAATTGAACATTTTAAAGGATAGGCTTCCTCGTTTCATTACCTACCTACACAAGTAAAACAAGGAAATTTTCAGTACACTTTTCTTGGGTTTTCACGGTGGGACTTGGAACTGGTCATTTTGCTACGTTTCCCGAAAGCCTGCGGGCGCCCTGACTGCTCCCGGTGGGGTGAAGAGGAGAGAGAACGTGTTGGCCTTGTGAGGCTTCCCACTCTGTCTGAGAGCAGATGCCATGCAGAACGCAGACAGACCCTGTCGGTTACCAAATCGATGCCCAGCCTCAGGGAACACAGTCTGTAGGCATGGATCCCTGAAAGAGGATATTGAAAACTGCTTCCTGTGCGTTAAAATTGTTTAAAAGTCGATAAGGCAGACAGTGTTCTGCAGCTTTGGACACGCGGCTCCATGGGAAATCTCAGAATGGAAGTTCACGGCGCTTCTGGCTGGTTTTCTGCAGCTCCTAACGTGGCCTGGGATGGACTTTAGCACAAGGTGTCCTGAAATCACCTGGTTCCAAGAGTTACAAATTTTGAATGGAGAGAACAGGAACAGCCTTCATTTCAAACGCCCTTGAGCTTGAGCAAACACAGAGATCGTCTCTGAAACTATGATCTACTCTAGTGCTATTCCCAGCATCTGAATTTCAAATTCTTAAAACTTCAAAAATGAAAACTTCACATTATTGGCTACAGGCTTATCTTTTACCTTAATTTGTCATGAAGAAATCCAAGTATTCATGCCAGCAAATTTTTGTACTGTTGTATAGTTTAAAATGCAGGAGTATATACATAGATACAAAATATTATTAAATTATTAAATAAGCTTAATTTTATAAAATTCAATTATGTTTCTTTTGTCTGGGTAAGAGACATTGAGCAAATATATTTTCAGTTCAGATAAAGGTTCTGTAGCTTACACCTTCCTTAAAAAAATCTGAAGCAGCTCTTATGAGCATTTCATTCTGCTATAATATTCAATAATTTAAATTTTATTAGTATTATTGGAAGAAAATGCTATTAATTAGGCAATGAGAGAAACCTGAGTTTCTTTTATGAATTTCAGTAATCTTCAATAATAGTCAAATGAACAAAAATAATTACTACTTTTTGAATTTTTAAAATTTGAGTGCCCTAATAAAGGGCTAAAAAAGATCTGTTTCTTATTTTAAAACACAGTTTTAGTGGCTGGCTCTCTGATACGTTTTATGGAAATTAGATGCATTTCTCTCACATGATAAAAAGTATATTAACTGATAGTATTTACTCTCTAAAAAACTGAGCTCGTCAAACATACGACGTCATCAAAGACAGGTGGCTAATTCCATGTACATCGAGGCTACACGCGCTCTTTTTACTTAGAACATTCACTCCTCAGTGATGGATTTATCTGTGCTACCCCTTGTTCTAAGTGGCCTCTATGGAGCAGTTTTTATAAACGAATGTGTGCCCTTCACGTCATCTAGTGTTTTAATATGACCTATTGATGACAGGTAACTTTCTGAAATGTTTATTAAACAAAATTCAAAGTTGAAAAATAGATCTATGTCCTAGAAAGCTGGAAGAACCTACACCCAATGTATAGAGCAGGGTTTCTGCACCGCAGCACTGTTGAGGTTTGGGGCTGCACGTTTCCCTGTTCGAGGGCCCCGCCCTGGGCGCTGCAGGACGTCGAGCAGCATCGCAGGTCTCCACCCAGCAGCTGCCACGAGCACCTCCCCCGGGAGGGGGGGACAACCACAAGCTCTCCAGTCATGGCCCACGCCCTCTGGGGGGTAAGGTCACCCCCAGCTGAGAATCACTGCTTCGTAATGTTTACTGAACAGATGAGAATTTGCCCTGTATGAGGAACCAAGTAATTCGCAGGGGTAGGAACGGCTGGGAAGTGATTACACTGGACTTCAAAGCCCTTGACTGTATCTTTTATCGCCACTGAAAGTCCGATCAAAAGGCTGAATTTGGACTTGTGTCTGTATCACGTGAGTACGAATATTAATTTTGTCCTACGAATCAGTCAGTGTCATTTGTGATAGCGGCTTATTTACTTAATGCCCTTTCTTACACCATGTGCTGTGGAGTTCCTCAAGTTTACTCATTCCTACGATTGCAAATATCTCAATGTTGTTACGCAAACTTTGACGTCGTGACCAGAACACAGAGGCTAAATATCTGTTGCATGTACTTTAAGATTCATTTAAAATATAAATGCATAAAGATGGCGACTCTTATCTACGCTTTTGCATGGCCAGACTGAGCTTCTTACCTCTACTGAACATTTTAGCAAGTTATACACCATTCACAGGGTGATTAACAGAGGTCTGTATGTGAAGCTGTTATGACTTTTTCTTGACTTAATTATAGTGTGCAGATAACACAACGGCTACCTTCTCATCCAAATGGCCTGTAGAAATCATGTCCCTTAGAGAGGTCATTGAAAGTCAATATTTATTTATGTATGTAATAAAAAATGTTTGATTTCTGTGTGTGTCTATTATGTTATTTAGGGAGAAGTAATCTTGTAAGAAAAATTTGTAAAAAACAAAAAAGCACTGTAAATAGGCTGATACTCTGTGACTCATTATTTTCATGTTAAGAGTCTGTACATACTGATTCCGTAATAAAGGATCTTTAAACCCACGCAGTGGACTAGACTCGTTTCCTGAAAACATACACACGCACACACACACGCACACACGCATGTGCACACGCACACACACGCACGCACATTTACTTTCCATTTAAAAAGAAAAATTAACAGTTTCCTACGGCCCCAGAGAGATGCAAAAAGCCTCACTCCCCTGTCAGTACGAAGGGAATTTGAGGTCTGGTAAGTGCAACAAGGCAGCACGTCAGCCTGAAGAAGGTATCCTGGACTTGGACAGTCGGCGCTTCAGCGTTCTTTCATCGCGTTTACAGCCCTGACTCCTGATGTTTTGGGGGCATTTTCTATCAATAGTCTACAAGTTTAAATCGCTCCCCGCCCCCAGGATGTATCCATAAAAGGCTAGGTATGTGCAGCGCTAATAAGCTTTCACCCACACCCCGGTGTTTTCAACACCAAAGGCCACTGACGGCTGCGGTCTCCGCTCCCCGTGCAGCGTCTGGAGAGGTTCCGGCGGCCGCCACGCTGGCAGGCACTGTGCCCACAGCATCTCCACGGGGGACTTAGAAGAGTGCTCTTCCATAAAGCACGAGGAGGAAGGTGTTAACGTACGGAAGCCGGGATTATTTTTCTCTCCATAAAATCACCTATTTATTTATTTATTAGACACTCACTCAGCAGAAACGTCCTTAGTCTCTACCGTTGCCTGGTCCTGCTCTACAGCTGGGACACTGACCAAGGCTGGCAGGTGCCAGGTTTTCAGGGGTCTTCCTCTAGGAGAAAGAGACTGGCAATAAGGACATCGCACGTGTGAAAAGCCAGGGGGTGAAAAGGCCGCGCAGCGCTGGGTTAGGGAGTGGCCGTGGGGTGCTGAGGATGGAGGTTCAGGCAGGACGCATTGCGGGCTCACCGTTCAGCTAAGCCCCGACGGATGGGAAGAAGCGGTGGCCGTGGCCGGGGACCCACACTGAGACGGGGGCACAGCCCTGGGGCGCGAGCCTCTCAGCTGTGCGTCTGGGGTTACTGCCGAGGGGCGTCCGAGCCACTTGTCCTGCCTTTGGTCTTTCCTAGTCGCTACTTCAAAATGATGGGATTTGCCTGACAAAAATCACGTAATCGTTTGTTTTGTTTGTTTGTAATCAGAAGCCGTTACAGGGACAGAGTCTGAAAATTACTGGCCGCTGAACAGAACGAACAAACAATGGTGATAGATTCTTTGTAAACAGTATTAGCGACACCTAAGAATCTGGACGCAAACGGTGCCCTGTTGCTTGACTGCAGTTTTGTGAACTTTCTAGACCAGGAAAGTCCATGGAGGCAGAAGACAGATGGGTGGTTGCCTGGGGCTGGGGGGAGGGGATGGGAAGTGACTACTTCATGGGGGCGGGGTTTGCTTTTGGAGTCGGTGAGACTGTTTTGGAACTGGACAGAGAGGATGGCTGCGCACTTTGAACGTGAACTAAAGGCCACTGAATTACACACTTAAACTGGCCCGGTTGATGTCATGTGAGTCTTAACTTCAATAGAAACAAATACTGGCAATACCGCCTCATTGCCAGACACAAACGCACGCATATATCGTGTTCAGTTTCAGTAGTAAGTGAAACTTATTTGCAGGGTAACTTATCCCTCTGATTTTCAAGCGAAAAGTAAGCAGAAGTGACGCCGCAGACGGCACGTTCCTGGCCTTGATCTTGACCAGGGAGAGTCTGGGTTCAGTCCCACTCCGCCCGGGCATCCTGTCGGAGGTGGCGCCCCTCCTGCCGCTGAGCCCCAGGGCCAGCTGGCTGAGCCACCGAGGCGTCAGCACCGAGGTCCCACCGGCCCCGGCCCCCCAGCCTCCTCCCACCTGTGACGCTGCCCTTGTCCGAGCCGGGGTCTGAGGCGTCACCGCCCCACAGCTGCGGGCCCGTTGCCCCTCCGACTGGTGTCCACCCTCCCTGCTTCCAGCCACCCCTGCCACGGGCGGAGGGACTGTGGGCTCCTGGCCCAGAGCCCGGGCTTGCGACTTACAAGAGAAACTCCACTTCCACACATTCTTGACCCCCTGAGCTAGACTATGGGGCTCACAGGGGTGGAGGGCTGGTGGAGGGCCGTGGCAGAGACTCAAAACCAATGAACGTTTTCAGTACGATTTCCTTTGCGGAGAGGCTTTCACGCAGGTGTGTCTTGGGAACATGACTTTGTTATAAATTGGAGAACATGTTTACGTACAACAGCCGCTTACGGAAAATGCCCCGCTCGGCGAGGTAGCTGTGGGTGACAGGGAGAATTTTTAAAAGAGTAGGAACTGGGCCCCCTCTTGTGCTGTGACACATGGAGTGTGACGGTCACGTTCCACCCCCCCCCACCGCCCCCCACTGCAGTTTGCAGCCAGATCGGGGGCCGACAGGTCCCAGGAGACCCAGGCCCCAGGCGACAGCACCAACAATTCAACTCCTGCAGCCACTGCGCCCCTGCCCCAGCGCCAGCCAACTCCACACTGCAGCCAAGCACTAGGTCTGCAACGAACACAACGGACAAGGGTACGTGACCTTGGCCTGCCTCTGGGCAGGACCGCGGATGCCTGCACAGGCAGTGGGTAGGGTGCTGTGACCACGCGGGCCTCAGTGCTCCACCCCTCACACCTCCTTGGGGACAGAGCACACACTTAAGGGCAATGGAGCCTTATCAAACCTGACCTTCAAGGCTTCTACTCCAACGCCTAGGGAGCAGACCCTGCCCCCTGAGAGGGCTGTGACAGCCGTGGAGCAAAGAGGAGGCCCCGCCCGACATCCAGTGCAGGCTCTGGTCACAATGCCCATCGCACCCCCTGTCAAGGGGATAACGGCCAGCACAGCAAAGAAAGATGTGGCTGGCATCCATACCAAAAAAGCCCTCACACCAAAAATACTGGACTCACAGTTTACACGGAAACACTCCCGCGTGCGAATACCCCTTCAGACCACAGGAGATAACTGTTCCTCCTAAATTCACAGAGACAAAGAAAGTAAAATGAAAAAGCAGACAAACTACACCCAATTAAAACAACAAGAGAAGCCCCCTGAAAGAACAAATAATGAAACGGACCTCACCAGTCTACTAGACCCTGTGTTCAAAAAGGAGGTAATAAAAACGGTAAAGGAATTAAGAAAGATTATTGATAGAAATGCGGAGTACTGTAACAAGGGAGTAGAAAGTATAAAGAGGAACCAGTCAAAATTAGACAACTCAATTGCCGAGATAACAACCGATCTAGAAGCAATGAATAGGAGACTAAGTAATGCAGAAGAATGAATAAGTGATCCGGAAGACAGAATAAAGGAAATCACCCAATCAGAACAGCAGACAGAAGACAAATGAAAAAAATGAAAGCAACATAACGAGATCTATGCGATAATATAAAGCATGCCAACCTACACATAACAGGGATCTCAGAAGGAGAAGGAAGAGAAAAGGGGATCGAAAATGTATGTCAAGAAATTATGGCTGAAAACATCCCAAACCTAAAGAAGGAAACAGATATCCAGGTACAGGAAGCACAGAGGGTTCCAAACAAGATGAACCAAACAGACCCACACCAAGACATACCATAATTAAAATGGCAAAACTTAATGAGAGGATTCTAAAAGCAGCAAGAGAAAAATAGTCAATTACAAGTGAACCCCGACAAGGCTACCAGCTGCTTTCTCTGCAGAAACGTTGCAGGCCGGAATACAGTGGCAAGATATATTCAAAGTCCTGAAAGGGAAAAACCTGCAACCTAGGATACTCCACCCAGCAAGATTATCATTTAGAATAGAAGGAGAGAAAGAATTTCTCGGTGAAGCAAAAACTGAAAGAATACAGCAATACTAAACCTATCCTAAAAGAAAAATGGAAAGGCCTTCTCTACCTAGAAAAGAAGCAAGAATCTATAGGAAAGGGAAAATCACAATAGGAAAGCACATACGTAAAAGGATTGAAAATCACCTAAGCAAGCCAGTACACAGATTAAAAAAGAATCAAAACAATTCTGTAAAAGTGATTGTAACTACAATTAACAGCAAAAGGATAAACAACATTAAGATGTAAAATAGGACATTAAAATCACAAAATGTAGGGGAGGGAAGTAAAAAAATGTAGATCTTCTAGAATGTGTTTGAACTTATATTACTATCAGTCAAAAGCAAGTAGGTATAGTTACGGGTTAACATACCCAGGGTAACCACAAATCAAAAACATACAAGAGATTCACAAAAGCCAAAAAGAAAGAAACTCAAGCATATTATAAAAGAAAACCATCACATCACAAAAGGAAAAACAAAAAAGAAGAAATGAACAGAGAAGAACTACAAAACGAACTGCGAAACAAAGTTTACAATGGCAATAAGGACATACCTATCAATAATTACTCTAAATATCAATGGACAAAATGCTCCAATCAAAGGACACAGAGTGGAAGACTGCATAATAAAACAAGAACCTACAATATGCTGCCTACAAAAGACACACTTTAGGGTGAAAGACATATACAGACTGAAAGTGAGGGGATGGAATACCTATCAGAACGGCTATCATCAAAAAGAACACAAATAACAAATGTTGGTGAGGATGTGGAGAAAAGGGAACCCTTTTACACTGTTGGTGGAAATGTAAATTGGTGCAGCCACTGTGGAAAACAGTATGGAGGTTTCTCAAAAAACTAAAAATAGAATTACAATATGACCCAGCAATTCCACTCCTGTGTATGTATCTGAAAAAAACAAAAACACGAATTCAAAAAGATACATGCACCCCAATGTTCATAGCAGCATTATTTACAACTGCCAATATATGGAAGCAACCTAAGTGTCCATCAACAGAGGAATGGATAAAGAAGATGTGTATACACACACACACACACACAAACACACACACACACACAGGAATATTACTCAGCCATAAAAAATGAAATTATGCCATTTGCAGCAACATGGATGACTTGGAGGGCATTATGCTAAGTGAAATAAGTCCAACAGAGAAAGACAAATACATATGGTAACACTTATGTGTGGAATCTAAAAAATAAGACAAACCAGTGAGTATAACAAAAAAGAAGCAGACTCACAGATATAGAGAACAAAGTACTGGTTACCAGTGGGAGTGTGGAGGGACAATATAGGGGTTGGAGACTGGGAGATACAAATTATTGGGTGTAAGACAAGGATGTATTGTACAACATGGAGAATATAGCCAATATTTTGTAATAACAGAAAATGGAGTGTAATCTTTAAAAATTATACAAAATTTTTAATTAAAAAAAATATTTAAAAATAAAAATCATAAGTTAAAAAATAAAGATATTTTCCTGCAACCTGAAAAAAATGGGTCAATGATCAAATTTAAGAGGAAATCAGAAAATACCTTGAGACAAATGACAATGAAAATACAACTTTACAAAAATCTATGGGATGCAGCAAAAGCAGTTTTAAGAGGGAATTTCTTAGCAATACCTGCCTTCCTCAAGAAACTAGAAAAATCTCAAACAACCTAACCTACCACACTTCAAAGAATTAGAAAAAGAACAAACAAAACCCAAAGTCAGAAGAAGGAAGGAAATAATAAAAATCAGACAGGAAATAAACAAAACAGAGATCACAAAAACAAAAAGATCAATAAAACCAAGAGCTGGTTTTTCGAAAAGATAAACAAAACTGACAAAACTCTAGCCAGGCTCATGAAGAATAAAGGAGAGAGGACCCAAATAAACAAAATAAGAAATGAAAGAGGAGAAATAACAACTGGTACTGCAGAAATACAAAAAATCATAAGAGAAAACTATAGTTTTCTATAGTTAGTTACATGCCAATAGTTACATGCCAACAAACTGGACAGCCTAGAAGAAATGGGCAAGTTTCTGGAAACACACAGCCTGCCAAAACTGAGTCAAGAAGAAATAAATAACTGTAATGGGCTGATTGCTAGAAGTGAAATAGAATCTATAAAACAAAAACAAAACAAACAAACAAACAAACCTCCCAGCAAACAAAAGTGCAGGACTGGACATCTTCACTGGGTAATTATACCAAACATACAAAGAAAAACTTATACCTATTGTTCTCAAACTAGTCCAAAAGATTGAAGAGGAGGGAACACACCCAAATTCTTTCTATGAAGCCACCATCACCCTGATACTAAAACCAGACAAAGACACTACAAGAAAGTAAAAGTACAGGCCAATATCTTTGATAAATATAGATGCAAAAATCCTTAACAAAATATTAGCAAACCAAATCCAACAATACATCAAAAGGACCATACACCATGATCAAGTTGGATTCATTCCAGGTTCACAAGGATGGTTCAATATACACATATCAATCAATGTGATACACATTAACAAAAAAAAGACAAAAACCACATGATCATTTCAACAGAAAAAACATTTGATAAAACTCAATGTCCATTCATGATAAAAAAAAACTCTCACCAAAGTGGGTATAGAGGGAACATATCTTAACATAAAAGCTATTTATGATAAACCCACAGCCAACATAATTCTCAGCAATGAAAAGCTGAAAGGCGTCCCACTAAATTCAGGAACAAGACAAGGATGCCCACTCTTGCCACTTCTATTGAACATAGTATTGGAAATCCTAGTCACAGCAGTCAGACAAGAAAAATAACTAAAAGGTATCCAAATAGGTAAGAAAGAGGTAAAATGGTCCCTATTTGCAGATGACATGATAATCTATAGAGAGAACCCCAAAGACTCCATACAAAAACTATTAGAATAAATGAAGTCAGCAAGGTAGTAAGATAGAAAATCAACATACAGAAATCTGTTGTATATCTTTACACTAACAATGAAATATCAAAAAAAAAAAGCAACAAGCCAATCCTGTCTAAAATTTCATTTAAAAAATACCTAGGAATAAAGTTAATCAAAGAGGTGAAAGACCTATATGCTGAAAACTATAAAACACTGATAAAGGAAAATGAAGATGATTCAAAGAAATGGAAAGATATCCCATGCTCTTGGATTGGAAGAATTAATATTGTCAAAATGGCCATACTACTCAAAGGAATCTATAGATTTAATGTGATCCCTATTAAAATACCCATATTTTTTCACAGAACTAGAACAAATAATCCTAAAATTTGTATGGAACCACCAAAGACCCAGAATTGCCAAAGCAATCCTGAGTAAAAAGAACAAAGCTGGAGGCATAACCCTTGAAGACTTCAGACTATCCTACAAAGCTACAATAATCAAAACAGTGTGGTACTAGCAAAAAAACAAACAAAAAAACCCCAGACATATAGATCAATGGAACAGAATAGAGAGCCCAGAAATTAACCCACACACCTATAGTAAATTAACCTATGACAAAGGAGGCAAGAATATATAATGGAGAAAAGACAATCTCTTGAGCAAGTGGTGTTGGGAAAGCTGGACAGCAGCATGTAAATCAATGAAGTTAGAATATTCCCTCACACCATACACAAAAATAAACTCAAAATGGCTTAAAAACCTAAATGTAAGACATGATACCATAAAACTCCTAGAAGAGAACATAGGCAAAACATTCTCAGACATAAATCATAGCAATATTTTCTTAGATCAGTCTCCCAAGGCAAAAGAAATAAAAGCAAAAATAAACAAATGGGACCTAATCAAACTTAAAAGCTTTTGCACAGCAAAGGAAACTATCAACAAAATGAAAAGACAACCTAATGAACGGGAGAAAATATTTGCAAACGACACGACTGACAAGGGATTAATATCCAAAATATACAAACAGCTTATACAACTCAATGACAAAAAAAAACAAACAACCCAATCAAAAAATGGGCAGAAGACCTAAACAGACATTTCTCTAAAGAAGACATACAGATAATCAACAGGCACATGAAAAAGACGCTCAGCATTGTTAATTATTAGAGAAATGCAAATAAAAGCTACAATGAGGTATCGCCTCATACAGGTCAGAATGGCCATCATCAAAAGGTCTACAGTTAATAAACGCTGGAGAGGGTGTGGAGAAAAGGGAACCCTCCTACACTGTTGGTGGGAATGTAAATTGGTGCTGCCACTATGGAGAAAAGTATGGAGGTTCCTTAAAAAACTAAAAATAGAGCTACCATATGATCCAGCAATCCCACTCCTGGGCATTTATCTGGAAAAAATAAAATCTCCACTTCAAAAAGATACATGTACCCCAATGTTCACTGCAGCACTATTTACAATAGCCAAGACATGGAAAAACCCAAGTGCCCATCAGCAGACAACAGATTTAAGAAAATGTGTCATACACACACACGCGCGCACGGGCACACACACACACAGAGGAATATTACTCAGCTGTAAACAAGAATGAAATATTGCCATTTACAGCAACGTGGATGGACCTAGAGATTATCATACTAAGTGAAGTCAGTCAGACAGAGAAAGACATATGTTATATCATATCATTTACATGTGAAATCCAAAAAGTAATACAAATGAATCTATATACAAAACAGAAACAGACTCACAGACATAGAAAATAAACTTATGGTTACTAAAGGGGAAAGGGAACAGGGGGATAAATTAGGAGTATGGGATTAACAGTTACACACTACTGTACATAAAATAGATAAGCAGCACAGATTTACTGTATAGCACAGGGAACTATATTTAATTTCCTGTAATAACTGCAATGGAAATTATTCTGAAAAAAAATATATAAGTATATAACTGAAGCATTTTGATGTACACCTGAAACCAACACAATATTGCAAATCAACTATACTGCAACAACAACAAAAAAGGAGTAAAGGGAAATTATTACCCTAGAATTTCATCCGGTTTCCCTCAATGGTTAACGTCTTCCAAAACTGTACTGTAGTACAGTATCATAACCAGGAAGCTGCCATCAACACCATCCACAGAACTTATTCAGCTGTCACTGGAGTTACATGCGCGCATGTGTGTTTGGGTTTAGTTCTATGTGATTTTATTACATGTGTACATGCCATTGCTTTCTAAGCAAAAGAACATCTAAAATACCATAACTTAAAGAAATTCATTTTAAGGAAGTATTGTATATTTTTGCAATTTCCCTCAGGCTGAATGCTATTTGCTTCATGGATGATTTTAACTTTAATGCTATCGAAATGATCAACTCAATATGCGTTTGATACGGTCTTGAATTTCAGGCAATGAATTGTTTTCCTAAAGCTGCATGCATACCAGTTCTGTCTATAAAGATCTGTCTTGTCCAATGAAACTAAATTTATGTATAAGTGAAATCCACAGATTTGAAAACTCATTTCATGGATTGAGAGGAATGTAGGTGCATATTTATGATCTAGAAGTGGGTTTTAGGGAGGAAAAAAAAGGAATGGTGAACTTCATTCCTGTTTAGCAAGTCAGACCTTGCCTAAAGTAGGAAATAGATCTGGGTTTCAGATGAACATAACACTTAAAGGTAAGTTCGGAACAAACACCTCCAGTTGTGAGCATGCGTCCCACCCCGGCTCAGATGCTTTCAAACCCAGTTGCCTATTAGATCCCAGGGGAGTCTTAACCAGTGTCTTCCGGCACCTTCAGGTCTGGAGTGAAGCGTGGACATCAGGGCTGTTTCAAAGGGTCCCTTGGTAATTCTAAGACGTGCCCATGGTGAGAACCAGTCCTCCTCACCCTGAGGAGGTGCTGAATAGTACATGTTATAAACATCCTGCTTGTGGAGCTGAAGAAGTAAAAGTCATACTAAAGCATCACATTCTGATTACACCGGAGTGAACCGAAGTTTTTCTCCCCTAGTTTATGCTTGAGTAAATGATACCTAAAGATGTAGCTGCAGATCTGAGGATGCATGCAGATATATACAGGTGTAGACGGATGTAGGTATTCCTATACACAGGCGTCTCCCGTTCAGTCTTTTGGGTGTAATTGAGAATTTATTGTGGGACACATTGATAAAACACAGGGGAGTCAAATCTAGTTTTGGATATTCTAGTGTGTGTGTTAGTAGAAATTACATTTCTTTCCTGGCTGTTGTGGAAGACCTTTCACAGAGGCAGCTTAAGTGGTTTAAATGCAGTCTTGGGGAGCCAATTAGAATAGAGCAGTCAGTGTACTTACAGCCCCGGGTCGTGTGCGATCCAAACCTGACTCCGACTGACCTTTTCACCCCAGGTATCTCTCTCCTCATCTCAAACAACGGCCCATCACATGCATTTGGGTTCATTACCAATAATGGAAACCATCCCTCATTCCTTTGTGGATTGGACATGGCTAGTATTGCACTGGGTTGATCGTTTGATTGTAAGACACCCTTTGTATCTTACTAGAGAAATGGCTAATAGAATCAACCCCAGAGCTAACACTGAGAGGACAAACTGTAAAGCACTTGGCTGAGGGTGCTATTTGCATTAACTCATTCATTTCTACCATCCAGGAGGCAGACAGCATCTGCAGGCTCACAAGTATGAGACATAAACGGTTTAAGTCAATTGCTCAGATCAGGTAGCTGGTGAGTTCCCGAGCATGAAGATGAACCCAGGCCACAAATGTCAGGCCAGCATCCTAGCCGGTAACCACTGAACTCTGTCTGCCAGCCTGTCCTCCATCAGCTCCAGTTACAAAATTAACCACTGAACTCTGTCTGCCAGCCTGTCCTCCATCAGCTCCAGTTACAAAAGATACCGCGTAGCCTTTATAAGTAAGCACGGGATCTTATATATGTGTGTGTAAATAGATGCTTATGAAATACTACGTATATATGTTTATAAAATACTATGTATATATGTGTAACACATGCAGATATATATATATGAAATGTAAATGGTACTAAATATATCTTTTTATGTATATATGTGACTTGCTAGGTAGGAGGGTTTTTGCTTGTTTGTTTATCCAGTTTTGTTTTTGTTTTTGGAGTTACCCTCATGGATTCCCTGAGAATCTGGAAGGTGGAATGTCCCTAGGGCTTCTGGATTGATTGTAACATGCAGCCAGAAAGAGAACCACTGCCTTACGGGGTCGTCCAAACTCTCAGACAGAACTGAAGTCTTTTGCGATGTGCCCACAGCATAATTTTCTTGCAGTATGGCTTGGGTTTGGCGACTGGAACGCAGACTAATAGATATGGGTAACCGTGAAGTTCTTTTACAAAATCTTTTCCTTTTTTCTCTCCTCCTTCCCTTACCCAGATAGCAGGGGAGAAATCATAACTGTTTTATTATTTTACACAGAAAATCGTCCTTACATGTTTGTTTCTGAGTAAATTTGGGAAACCAGGAGACATACTTTTAAGGACTTGGTTGACCATCTGAATGAAAGTGCTGCATTTATACAGTCATCAGTTTTGTTTGCAATGACTCACCCTGGGGTTGGCAAACATTTGCCAGTCAGATGGTAAATTTGGAAGTCTGCCTAGAGGTTTTAAGAAAAGAATTAAAAAGAAGCTCCTTTTGCAGGTGTGATGTGACTGAATGTTCCGGGTGGTCTGGAATATAGAACAGGTGGTGAGGTCTGTACTCTTGGCTCCTGCCATGTTTCTGAGCTCTCGATATCTGCCCAGTCCCTAGACTGCAAGTTGAAGATGCATTTACAGGGGCAGGTGTTTCCCAGTACTTTTTTTTTTTTTTTTTTTTACTGTATTTGTATATAAATAAGTGATTATTGGATGAACTCTATCAAAGGTTAAACACATATATCATGGGGTAATTAATTTCTTTAAAACACGTTTGTTGACTAAGCAGTAGATGAAGGCCCAGTATCCCTGTTTGTCTACCTGAGGATAATTATAATTTCTTCCAAAATAATTGCATGCAATGGTTTAAGATTTGACAGTGAAAGGATTTACTAGTCCTCCGTTCCCAGAGGTAGTCATGCAAGAGGGAAGAGTTGCTGAAAGACGCCCCAATATTTGCAGGAACAGTGATGCAAATCATTTCCGTACCTTCCTTATCATCAGATTCACTCACACTTCCTTCCTCCAAAACATCAGGGTGTGACTCTGGTTCCAGGCTGACGCGTTGTCACCCGCCTCCCCCAACCCCATCTATAGGACTGTCCCTTGGGATCTCCCAGAGGCTCCCAGAGGTGTTCCAGACCGAAGCCCAGGCCCAGTTCTGTTCATGTGGCAGGAAAGGCACAGGCTGGCCCCTGCAGCTGTGGTCCGAGCGCTGGCGTGAACGCTCCGCACGGCGTGAACAAAACCCCCGGGGCACCTTCACCCCTGTGCGCTTACAGGTGCCGGACTGTCGTTTGGCCACGTGCCAGCTTCCCCAAGGAACCCCTGAAGCCAAAACATCAGCATTTATGCAGTTGCTGACAAGCCAGCACCTGTAAAAAGCCAAAGAAGACACCGGGGGATGCGGGTGGGAGTCACCCAGGGCGCAGCATCTCCATCCCGCCCGCGGGCTTGGCAGCGCAAGCTGGCCGACTGCAGCCCCGCTGTGTTACGTGAGATCAGCTTAAATCAACACGCATTTTACAGCAGACAGCACGGCTGAGGGCCTGAGACCTGTCTCTTATGGAGACAGACGGCGAGCTCTGTGGAGTCTCCAAAAGTCTTCAAGAGATGAACCTTGGGCATGATTTTTTTTTTTTTTCTCACCGCCTTCGGAGGGCTGATTTTTGCTGTGGAGTTTTTGGTCCATCCTCATCATCCCCCCCCCAAAGAGCATGTAGGGCTCGGCTGGAGCCTGTTTTCTTGATGTCTGTCCAGAATCAAAAGGCAAGGAAGCTTTAGTCCCAGAAACAAAGGCTGGGCTTTGGGGGTGGGAGGGGGCCTTCCAGTCAATGCTGGCTTAAAGGGGGAGAGCTTATCCGCGTCCACAAGCGCACTTTGTCGACCCAGGGAGGCCTGTACGGCTGACCGCCCTGCTCAGTGACGAACTGCTGATGGTGGGTGGGAGGCGGGAAATGGAAGCGGGACATCTGATCAGGAAATCACTCGGAAGCTCCAGCCCACTGGGGAGCCAACGCAGACAACGGGCCTCGATGCTCCTGGCCACCAGGGAAGCTCTGAAAACGGACCTCGGAGTCCAATCCAGTAACTCTCCAAGCCACGCTTCCTCGAGAAAGCCAGAGTCTATGCATCCCCATGAGTGTCTATGCTTTATCGCTGCGTTTGAAATTGGTATGCCACTCCTTATTAACTTGCTTAAAAATTGGTGCTCTCAACCACTGCGTGATCTTCCAGACTTTTCTGTACAGTGGCACTGCAGAAGGAAACTTTGATTTGCTTCCCTCTTTCCCTCTGTTTTTTAACTGCAGCAGAACATTTGGTGCTTGACGTGCCATAAACTCTATTCAAATGCAGCCAAAGTCCTTGACTGGATCCAGAAAACCTGAGGATGTGAGGCCAGCCCTGGGGAACCTGTTTTCTTGCCTCTTCCATCTTCCAGGGGCCACCTTGCTCCTCGGCCTGAGGCCCCTTGCCCCACCCCCAAAGCTGGCACGGTGGGTGGAGTCCTTCTCACGCTGTATTCTTCTGCCTTCCTCTTCCACTTTTATGGACCCTTGTGGATCCATCCAAATGAGCCAGGATGCTTTCCCTGTTTTCAGCTGGTGAGCAACCTTAATTCCATGTGGAACTTTAACTCCCCCTTGCCCCATAAGGTAATATATCACAGATTCCAGGGATTAGAGTGTGGACCCTTGTGGGGCAGCATTAGTCTACCTTCCACAGGACCTGGATATGTTCTCAGACTGAAACATTCAGGTGGGAGACACACACATCTATTAAATACGGAAAGTTCCTGTTTCTTACTCCCTACCTTCTCAGCGACCCAGAGGTACACGTTGCTAATATCTTCACGTGTATCCTTGCATCCCTTCCTCTGTGATTTTACAGAGCAAAATCTTTTTACATAAATTCAAACTATATGCACTGTTCTTCAACTTGCCTTTCTCATCCATTAATACATCGTGTTGAACTGTCCATGTCAAGGCATATAAATCTATCTTTTTCTAATCAGAATGTCATAGATTTGAACATCACCAATTACATAATCATTTTTCAAGGGATGGAGTTTGAAGAATCAAAATTCTTCCCTTGAAGACTGGCTAGCTTTAGTGACACATTTTTTTATGAACACAATAGGGGTGAAAGTGACCCTGCATGACTTTTAAATCTAGGTCATAGAAGGTAACACTCTCTCTCTCTCTCTCTCTCTCTCTCTGTGTCTCTTGTCTTGCTCCTGGGACCCAGCGGCCATGCCATGAGGGAGCCCCAGCTTCATGGACAGGCCCATCTGCTGTGGTCTTGATGACCACCCTGCCTCAACCACCAGACACATGAGTGAACAAGCCTCCACAAAAATCCAGTCACTGCCCAAGTGGGGCAGGATGGATGTGAGTGAAATTCTGAAACAGCTAAGCCCTACTTATACAACAAGTGAATGCAACTCTCTTTGGATAGTTTCCCTGTCGGATATGGAGCAGCCTAGAGTCTGAAATAGGGCATTTTTATTCTTTTCTTAATTTTTTAAAATTTATTTATTTATTTTACTTCTTGATTTTTTTTCACATCTTTATTGGAGTATAATTGCTTTACAGTGGTGTGTTAGTTTCTGCTGTATAACAAAGTGAATCAGCTATACATACAATATATCCCCATATGCCCTTCCTCTTGCGTCTCCCTCCCACCCTCCCTATCCCACCCCTCTAGGTGGTCACAAAGCACCGAGCTGACCTCCCTGTGCTATGCGGCTGCTTCCCACTAGCTATCTATTTGACATTGGGTAGTGTATATATGTCCATGCCTCTCTCTCACTTCATCCCAGCTTACCCTTCCCCCTCCCCGTGTCCTCAAGTCCATTCTCTATGTCTGCGTCTTTTGAAATAGGGCATTTTTAGAGGGAATTCTTTGGGGGATTTTGGAAAATCTTGGAGCAAGATGTTAAGAACTGTTTTGAGTCACCCACAGGAACTTTTTTCTTCTATTTTACCAAGTGCATTATCCAGAGAACACAGGGAGGCCTCTTCTGAACCATTCTGTAGTAGCATCACAAATAGGGACCAACAGAGTACAAGGTGCCTAAAACACATGGTGGGGTGGGGGGAGGGGAGGGAAGGAGGGGCTTCACTCTCCCAGACTCCCTCTCCCCAAGCACAGCCACGGGCTCCAAACATTTTTTTGTTCACTGACACCTACTAGTAAATGTTTTTAAGCATTCATCTTCAATTTGTTCGTACTTATTACTTTGCAAATAATATGCATGCATTATTGTGTTCATATAATATTTACATTGTAAAACCAACAGAACTATAAAAAGGATGGTATTAACATAAAATTATAAGCAAAAATATTTTTCCATGTATTTTTATGTATAAATAATGCATATTCACTTTTATTATCATAAAAATATATAATTTGAAAAGATACATTAGCTTTAATAACGTCCAGGATGGTTGACTTTTAATTATTTTGCTAATTATAATGGCTTAATAATATAATTAGCGATGATCTCCAGATATAATACATACTCCGGGGAAGTTCATGGCTATCAACAGTGTATGTAAATTCACATCTTTTTTTAAAAAATAAATTTATTTATTTATTTATTTATGGCTGTGTTGGGTCTTTGTTGCTGCGCGTGGGCTTTCTCTAGTTGCGGCGAGTGGCGGCTACTCTTCATTGCGGTGCGCAGGCTTCTCATTGCAGTGGCTTCTCTTTGTTGCGGAGCACGGGCTCTAGGCGCAGGGGCTTCAGTAGTTGTGGCATGCGGGCTCAGTAGTTGTGGCTCGCGCGCTCTAGAGCGCAGCCTCAGTAGTTGTGGTGCGAGGGCTCAGTAGTTGTGGCTCATGGGCTCTAGAGTGCAGCCTCAGTAGTTGTGGTGCACGGGCTTAGTTGCTCCGCAGCATGTGGGATCTTCCTGGACCAGGGCTCGAACCCGTGTCCCCTGCACTGGCAGGCGGATTCTTAACCACTGCACCACCAGGGAATCCCCCTGTAAATTCACATCTTAAATGATGCTCTTGATTACTTCAGATGTGGCAAGTTATTGCTTGTCTGATCTCATTCCATGTTCGTTGTGTTGACCTCATTATGAGGCTAGTGAAAAGCTTCTACTAGGATTAAACAGGAGAAGAGTCAACTGTGCTCTTACCTTGTTCTCTTGGACTTGAGATATGGGTAAGTATTTTCAATCCACAGTTCTTTTATAGGAAAATTTTAAGCTACAAGTCCATTTTGTAGGGGCTAGATTAGTTAGACCTGGATGAAATAATCTACAAATCTACTTAACCGTACATAAGGCACATGACACTATAAGTTGGGGATTAAGTAAAAGCCCAGCTCTGGGCTCCTCCAAGCTACACAAACTCCCAATTTGTCCTCAGGACATCTCGCATTCCCAGGACAGGACATATCCCATATGTCATGGAACCAAGTGAGGACTCAATATCAAGCTGACCGTTATGAATCAATACATCTTTATATATATAATATATACACTATACATTTATATATATGATATATATTATATATATATATATATATTTTAAATTGAAGTATAGTTGATTTACAATACCACATTAGTTTCAGGTATACAGCACAGTAATTCAGATATATTTATGTTCTTTTTCAGATTCTTTTCCCTTATAGGTTATTACAAAATATCGAATAGAGTTCCCTGTGCTATACAGTAGGTCCTTGTTGCTTATCTATTTTATATATGGCAGTGTGTATATGTTAACTTTAACCTCCTAATTTATCCCTCTCCCCTTCCCCCCACCCCAATTTTTCCTTTTGGTAACTATAAGTTTGTTGTCTATATCTGTGAGTCTTTACATTTTGTAAATAAGTTCACTTGTATCCTGATCTTGCAATCCTACTCCTGGGCAAACTATAGTTTTGAAGAGAAAACTATAATTTGAAAAGATACATGCACCCCAGTGTTCACAGCAGCACTACTTACAATAGCCAAGACATGGAAGCAGCCTTTGTCAGGCTGACAGATGGATAAAGAAGATGTCACACACACACGCTGACACACACACAATGGAATACTACTCAGCCATAAAAAAGAATGAAATAATGCCATTTGCAGCAACACGGATGGACCTAGAGATGATCATACTCAGTGAAGTAAGCCAGACAGAGAAAGACAGACATTATATGATATCGTTTATATGTGGAACCGAAAAAAAAAAATCAATACATCTTAATCACCCTCTTAATTATTTAACTAGAAATAAATATAAATGGAAGTTATAGTACTTTCTTTCTACATCCAAATTAGTTGTCTTATAAACTTCACCCTATGTTGGGACCACCAGATTAGACAACAACCACTGAAGTACAGCCATAGTGGGACTGTCTGTGGAATTACCTCTGGGGGAATTAACAAAAAAAAAGTTTTTTTAGTATTTTTCAGTTTATTTTGTAGATGGGTCAGGCCTGTGGGGGGAAAGACACTTCTTGGGGTACCAAAAAAGGAAATGCCTTAAAGTGGCATTTCCATTTCCACAGATTATACCAACTCTGCTATAAGGACGTGAGAGTTATCTAGGGCTGCCCATGTTCTGGTTACACAATCCTCCAGACATTTCTCCAAGGAAATTAGCATTTAAGAAATGTCTGCGTAATGAATGAATAAATGAATAAATGTCAAACACATCAATGACTCACAAGGAGATAAAAAGTTTCCCCTGAATTCTTACATAATCCTTACGGGGCATTCCAACCTTCAAGATGGGGGCCACCAGCACCTGCCCCAGGGAATGGAAGCTGGTTCGTGCTTATGTTGTTGCTAGTGGGCATTTATGTGTCTCCTCGATCTGACAGTCAAATACACTTAATGGTAGTAAAAAGCACTGTTATGTTCAGAAAGCTCTGTTTCCTCCTCCATCTTTTTTAAAAACTTCTATTCTGAACTACTATGGAGTCCTTGCTAAAGATAAATACTTCTTAGTGATGATTTATGGAGACCCAATAAAGAATTAAGGATGGGAGCCAACACTGCCCTCTCCTCCTGGTGTTCCCACTCACTCCTCAGTGTGGAAGTGGTACCATGTCTGTCAAGCAACAGTTGGGGGAACTCTGATTCTCACTGTGGCCCAGCAACACCAGAGGAAGCGATGAAGGCCAAGAACAAAAGTCATGCTAATTCGGAGGGGGACACAGGATGTTTCTGAGCTAAAGATCAAGAGACACACACTACAAGAAAAACTAATGGGAGCTGATTTTGAACAACAAAGACTGACTTCACTAAGTAGCAGACATAGAGTGTATGTTTTTAAAAAAATTAGATGTGGATTGTTTTGATCAACAATGGATAAAAAAGGAGGGAGGGGAAATACTGGTTCTTGGAAAAATGTGCCCTTTCTCCATCAGCAGCATGTTTATTCAAGTGTTATCTGTATATCCTAGTAAGTTATTTTACATCCACTGTTTAGCATGAAAAGCAACAACAAGAAACAGTGTTGATATCTGGGTTCATTGAAGGACTCAATGTTTTTCATTTAAACATTGTAAACCCAAGGACAGTTTTATAACTTCTTTGGACACGGTTGTTATATGTAGAACAATTTGTCTTAAGTGGGAATAAATTCTAGTTACCTTTTCCCTGAAAGTGCTTTACCATTTAATTATATTTGTTTTATTCTTTAGGCAATGATAGAGACGGATGCAAACTGTCCAGCAAAGCACAAAGACTGGAATCATGTGCCAAGTGAATTTATAGCCCTGAAAGGGCCCCTGCAACGACACTGCTCTTCTCCTGGCTCTTGTGAAAGGAGAATGCTGACCACTGACTCTAGGCTCCCGCAAAATTCAGCTGAATTTCTCACAACAGCATCCCTGCCGACGCCGGGAGACAGAACCCACATTCATTTCACCCCTCAAGTCTCAGGCGCTTCTGCATTAGGACAATGTCTACAGAGCTCTGCAGTTAGCTGGCGGCATCAGATGGCACAGTGATGGCTGGGGCGTGGCAACAACTCCTGCCGGGAGACGCACCCGAGAGGCTGTCATCTGAGACGGACTGGAAGAGCCCTGCCTTGGAAAGAAGTCTGCTATTTCAGTGGTTCCATTTTCAGCAATCCTCCTCCATTCAACTGAGCTTACTTGACCTCCATCAGTGGGGGTATGCAACACCCAAAGATCCAGATCACCATCCCATCGTTCTGTGGATAGAGGCTCACTGACATCCTTGATCACTTTAGTAAACTTCATCTTGTCTCAAAATCCTTGGTGGACCAGTAATTCACATCCACCAAGTGAATGAAACTGGAAAGGTCAAAGGCAGGCTCTAGCCACTTGCTGGCAGAGTGAGACATCTTCCTTGAGGGTCTTTCAAATCCTAATTTTGGCAGGCATAACTTTCAGGTCTGCTATGTCTTGAACACATTTATTTTTCATATTTAGAACATAAAACTAGTTAATGCATATGAGCTCTGAGGCAACACAGCCTTATAAAGTATCCTGATGTTGTTTAGCAAGTTGACATGAGTCTATGCGTGATGTCAGCAGAAACTGGCTGGTATGCCCCAAGCATTCTTGGGCTCTAAGAACATGTCTGTTACGCAGATCGTGTGGTTTCTATCCTAAATAACAACATGGCACCATAATTAATCAAATGAAGATTTGCCACATTTGTGTGTAAAGTTTAAACGTATATTGTAATGGTGGTCATTAAAAAAAATTTTTTTAAGAAACAGAATTATAAATGTCATTCTATGTGCAAAGTGTATAGATTATATATCTGAAATCATTTGCACATCTTGTTTTTCATACAAAGGCATTGAAGCATTGTGCACCATTGAGTAGTCTGAATTTACATTTGTATTCTTTTTCTTTTCAAACTGTGCTAATTATCTACTTTAAAGCATAGAAATAAAATCACAATATGCATATGGAATCTTATGGGATAAATTTGAGAGAAAACAAATATACTGAGTTACCAAAAGATGTCTAAAATTTCTACCCTATTTTAGTAGCTGTTTGAGAAACAACGATGGGGAAGATTGAAGGTAGAATCCGTCAGCTTCCCTTCCTAAGCAACAATCTCTATTACCAAGACAGCTGAACGTTAATAAAGCTTTGATTCATATTTCAGTAGGTGTCACTTGAAATCTATCAGAGAACTGCTATCTGCTCTGCAGCCTCTATCGTATTTGCAGTCTTTTTGGCTTCATCTATGCACCCTTAAAACACTGCATTAAAAATTATATTTCCAGGGCTATAAATTCCCTGGTGGTCCAGTGGTAAAGAATCTGCCTTGCAATGCAGGGGACGCCGGTCGATCCCGGGTCGGGGAACTAAGATCCCACATGCTGGGGAGAAACTAAGCCTGCGTGCCTCAGCCAGAGAGCCCGCGTGCCGCAAATTACAGAGCCCCCGTGCCCTGGAGACTGCACCACAACTAGAGAGAAGCCCGTGCACTGCAAGGAAAGATGCCGCATGCTGCAACGAAGACCCGATGCAGTCAAAAAAAAAATTTTTTTTCAGCAAGCACTGCATGTGGTACTTAAATGTCTGGCATAGAACCATGATCGTTTCATCGTTAAAAATCTAATCTTCTTCATGTGAAACCATCAAGTACTGTGACATTCTCTGCAGCCACAGAAAGGTCAGTATACCTAGCTGGGCTTCCTAGGGTTACATCATGTCTAGGGAATACTTCAGGCAGAAGAAATGACTGTTTGGCTATTTTTAAAAACAGTGGTTTGAAAAAAATTTTTAATCTATTCATTGCATATTAGTTCAAGTTAAAGTTATTAAAATAAATGATCACAACTTCAAATGTTTGTGTGTGTATTCTTTATATATGTACAATAATGGGCTGGAAACATCTGGATTTTCTAGTACACAAGATCCAGAATGATATTTTAAGAAAACCCTTTCGTGCACGGAAAAAAATGGAATAAATCAAGGATTCACACTGAAGTAGTTTCCCGGAAAAAGAGAATAGCATTCACCTCCTTGATTGCCAACAAACACATGAAAGAACGCTCGACATCATTAATCATTAGAGAAACGCAAATCAAAACTACATGAGCTATCTATCATCTCACACCGGTCAGAATGGCCATCATCAAAAAATCTACAAACAATAAATGCTGGAGAGGGTGTGGAGAAAAGGGAACCCTCTGCACTGTTGGTGGGAATGTAAATTGATACAGCCACTGTGGAAAACAGTATGGAGGTTCCTTAAAAAACTAAAAATAGAACTACCATACGACCCAGCAATCCCACTACTGGGCATATACCCTGAGAAAACCATAATTCAAAAAGAGTCATGTACCACAATGTTCATTGCAGCTCTATTTACAATAGCTAGGACATGGAAGCAACCTAAGTGTCCATCAACAGATGAATGGATAAAGAAGATGTGGCACATATATACAATGGAATATTACTCAGCCATAAAAAGAAATGAAACTGAGTTATTTGTAGTGAGGTGGATGGACCTAGAGACTGTCATACAGAGTGAAGTAAGTCAGAAAGAGAAAAACAAATACCGTATGCTAACACATATATATGGAATCTAAAAACAAACAAACAAACAAACAAAATGGTCAGAAGAACCTAGGGGCAAGACGGGAATAAAGGTGCAGACCTACTAGAGAATGGACTTGAGGATATGGGGAGGGGGAAGGGTAAGCTGGGACAAAGTGAGAGAGTGGCATGGACATATATACACTACCAAACGTAAAATAGATAGCTAGTGGGAAGCAGCCGCATAGCACAGGGAGATCAGCTCGGTGCTTTGTGACCACCTAGAGGGGTGGGATAGGGAGGGTGGGAGGGAGGGAGATGCAAGAGGGAAGAGATATAGGGACATATGTATGTGTATAACTGATTCACTTTGTTATAAAGCAGAAACTGGCACACCATTGTAAAGCAATTATACTCTAATAAAGATGTTAAAAAAAAAATTCACCTCCTTGAAACGTACCATAATGCTAAAATTTGAGAGAAACTCTGCAGTTCAGGATGGAGAGGACAGAGCATGAAACTCCAAAGGGAAATATTTATTATCAGGTTTTACCAAAACACTATCTCATGTCCAATGCCAAATGATTAGCAGATGCATTATACCCTTCCTTAGAAATAATCATGTAGACAAAAATGTTGACTAAGAGCAATGATGGTATGCATCCTTGGTTTTTTTCTTGATTTTAATAAGAAATAGCTCATTGCTTCTTTCTTTCTTAGGATAATTGGTGGTAAGCAGCCTTCTTCATGATTAGGTTGCTTTCCTCTAGTCCTATCTCAGACTGTTCTTAGGAGTAGCTGCTGAATTTATCACATGCCTTGCATCATGAGCCACCATGAACAGGAACAGATGGTCTTCTCCTTTAGTTTGTTAGGACAAAAGATCTTCAACCATCACTGCATCCTGGACTTAAAATATCAGTCATCTTCTTGAATACCTTAGACTCTACTGAGTAATAATCTATAATTTTGGCATCTGATCATAAACGATAATCATATATATTCTATAATTTTTCCAATTATTTTGCACCCTAGCAAGTTTTAGCATTAAAATTACACTAATATCATGGAACTGGACAGTTTCCCAGTTTTCTTCTATAGCCTAGAAAAGTTTACATTACATAGAAATGATCTGTACCTTAAAGCTCAAATAGACTTCAGCTGTGATACCAGCTGGGCCTGATGTATATTATTTTTTGAAACTTGCATCTCTTTAAATTACGTTTTCAGCACCTTCCTTGATTATTTGTGGTTTCAGTTTTCTGCCTCTTTGGGAAGAAAGTTTGGATATTTCTTCAGGAAATCAACCATTCTCTTCAGAATTCTCATATATATAGCAATAGAGGTGTACAAAATATGCCCTTAGAATTCTTCCCATCTCTTTAATATGTGATTACATTGCTGTTTTTATTCATAATCTCATTCATTTTTTGCTTCATCTAATTTTCCCTAATCTAACTTTCTGAAAAAAATATATTTAAGTTCAAAGAAATGGCATTCCGATGTATTTATGACATGTTTATGATTGCTACTATTTATACTACTTTAGTAATTTACAGTTTTATCTTTATTCTTTTACTTTGCTTTTATTATGGATATTTTTTATCAAGTTGAGGAAGTTTACCTCTATTGCTAGTTTACTGAGAGTTTTTATCATGAATGTGTTGGATTTTGTTAAATGGTTTTTGTGCATCCATTGATACAACTATGTGGTTTTTCTTTTTTAGCCTGTTGATATCATGGATTCCATTAATTGATTTCTGAATGTTGCACCAGCATAGGATTCAATGCAGGATAAATCCCACTTGGTCACGGTGTATAATTCTTCGTATACTTTTTTAGATTTGATTTGCTAACATTGTCTTAATGATTTTGCATCTATGTTCGTGGGAGAGATCTCTGTCTACAGTTTTCTTGTAATGTCTTTGGTTCTCATAGAATGAATGAGGAATTACTCCCTCTGCTGCTATCCTCTGAAGGAGACTGTAGACAATTAGTATAATTCCTCCCTTCAGTGTTTGGTAGAATTCACCAGTGAACCTTTGTGGGCCTGGTGCTTTCTGTTTTGGAAGATTATTAATTATTGATTCAATTTATATAAAAGAGATAGGCCTGTTCAGATCGTCTCTTTCTTCTTGTGTGAATTTTGGAAGATTGTGTCTCGCAAGGAATTGGTCCATTTCATCTAGGTTATCAAATGTGTGGGCATAGAGTCATTCACAGAATTCCTTTATTATCCTTTTAATTTCCATGGGCTCTATATGATGTCTCTCTTTCACTTCTGGTGTTATTAATTTGTATCCTGTCTCTCTTTGTCTTAGCCTGGCTAGATTGCTTTTACTGATATATTACAGAAAAAAAAAAAAAACACCCCAGTTTGAGTTCACTGATTTTCTCTATTGATTTTTTATTTTCAGTTTCACTGATTTCTGCTCTGATTCTTATTATTTCTTTTCTTCAGCTTCCTTTGGACTTAATGTGTTCCTCTTTTTCTAGTATCCTAAGGTAAAAAAGTTAGATTATTGAGTTTAGATCTTTCTTCTTTCCTAATGTTATACATTCAATGCTGTACTTTCCCCTCTAAGCACTGCTTTCATTGCATCCCACAAATTTTGCTAAGTTTCGTTTTCCTTTTCATTTAGTCCAAAATATTTTAAAACTTTTCTTGAGACTTCTTCTTTGACCTATGTATTATTTAGCAGTGTGTTGTTTCATCTCCTTGTATTTGATTGTTTCCCTGTTATCTTTCTGTTACTGATTTCTAGTTTAATTCTATTGTGGCCTGAGAGCAGATATTCTATGATTTCTACTCTCTTAAATTTGTAAAGTTGTGCTTATGGAACAGAATAGGGTCTACGTTGGCGAATGTTGCACGTGAACTTGAGAAGAATGTGTACTCTGCTGCTGCATGAAGCAGCCTACAATGTCAATTATACACACTTGATTCCTGGTATCTGAGTTCCCTCCCCCTTCCTCCTACTGGAATCATGAGGCCATTTTTCTCCGATATTTACTATAAGAACCTAGTCGAGCTCCTTGCAGTAAACTCACAGAAATCCCCCCACTCCCGGACTTTTTACTCTCAGACTGGTCCACGTGAGCCTCCAGCAATCCATCAATCTTGGGGGCAGTGGTCTGGTTGTGTCCTCCTCTCTGTCATGCATTTAAGAAGAGCTGTTGATTCTCCTCCTTTCTTGTGGAACCAGAAACCAGACGTCTTATTTTGCTTTTCCAATTATGTTTTCTAGTTTCTTATGTTGAAGATGTAGTTCATTTATATTGCGTCTTTTTCATTTTAATAATGAAAGCTTAGGTGGATATAAATGGGTCTGTCACAGGCTTTGCCAGATGGATTAACCTTTTCATGACTTGCTAGATAATTGACAGTTCTGCTAGGATTTTCCCTTTGATCTGGGTGTTGTTTCACACAACACCTCCCCCCATTTTTTTTCCCAATTTACACATGAATCAATTTACAAATGACTAGGTTTGCGGTGTGTGTGTGTGTGTGTGTGTGTGTGTGTGTGTGCGCGCGCAATTTGTACTGCTGATATCTAGCTTTGTGTATAAAAGTGTTTTGTAAAATCTGGATATTTTATATTTTATTAGGATTTTTTTTTTTACCAAGTCATAATCAGAATATAGATAAACGTATGCAGACATACCTGTATGCACAGATATAAATGTATAGCTATAGATGCAATTATAGATGTAGATTCAGATGCAGACGCAGATATCCTGCCTCTAGTTCCTTAGCCCTTATGATTTTCATGAACACCACCCTGGTCTGTCTACCAGCCTTCCAGCACCTGTGCCGCCTTGGCAGGGCCGCTGGAGCCTGCTCTGCAAAGCACACAGTGTGCCGGAAGTACCCAGGGCTTAAGGCCTCCTACGCTGGCCCCAGCCAATGGCTGATGGGAGTTGATGCCTAAGAGTTCAGCTCCCTCTTCCCCTGGGTGTGAGAACTCTGAGGTTTGTGTTCTGTACCGCCCCCCAGAGGCCCTCAAGGGAATTAAGCTCCAGTTGCCCACACTAGAAACTTGCTGGAAAAATCCACCTTTTCTTAGCTTCTTTCCTATCCTTACTTCCCTTTTCTCTCATTGACATTTCTTAAGACCACACCCTAAATAAATTTCTGACATTCAAAATCACTGTCTCAACGTCTGTTCCTGACACACACACACACACACACACACACACACACACACACACACACCCCACACACTGGAAAATAAAGCATCGTTTTGTCTGCCACTATACTAATAAGGACAGGTAATTCCATTACTTAATTTGACCAGAATAGAAAGATCTGGAATGATCTACTCACACTCTTTGGTGAGTAATACATACACTACAGAAGTTAACATTTGTATTCTAAGTCACATGACAACCTATTCTCTTGAATAAAGTCACATGACATCAAGCTCGGCACGCTATGAACAGAAGGACTTTCTCCGTCTGTTACGTAAGCAGCTGCGTGTGGCGTCCCTCTTGGTCTGATAACGCTTCGCAAAGCAATAGCTGACGGAGTTAGTTATTCCCACCTTCCACTGGGGCATTATTTCGACCTGGCTAGAAGCTGATGTTATCTCAGTTCAGTACCTTCTTCTAATAGAAATCCAAGTTGGGACAATCCAAATCAGTACTTGAGGCTTTGAGGGAAAAAAAATAGCATTAAGAGTTTGGCACACACCATGACGTGTAGTACAACTTAGCCTAGGTCAATGCACATTTGCTTGATTGAGGAAAAAAAACCCAACAACCCAACCAACCAAAAAAGAAAAAAAATCAAGTAAATATAATACATTCTGCTGAATTACACTTCAGTAATCATTTCAAACTAGATGCAGCTGAAGTTGGAAAAAGTCCATCATGTTTCCTATCTCTGTAGCATCCAAACTGATACAAATTGACAAATTGAGGGATTCCTGGAATGTAAGCCTTTTAAAGTTCTTAATGAATGGTTTGGGGCTCACGCAGTAACACGCCAGAGGCGGTTTCACAGAGGATGGGCAAACTTCCCTCTATCTCCTCCGCATAATCTCCTCGTGCAGATCATAAGTCGTGTAATGCATGAATTGCTACCAGAGATTAAATGCTTAGAAAGGAAATGGATACAAATTGAGATGAAAGCCCCATTCTACTATCTGGTCTTTCTCAAGGGGTATTTAAAAGAATAACAAGAGCATTTCTACTTTAAATCATTGAAGCCTCTTTTAGGCTTATCCAGTCATCCGGTGTATATGAGGTTTTTCGGGAGTTCTTAATCACGATGATTGCAGAGGCCATGAGTTCACCTGCATGTCAAAGTGTATACTGTGACCAAGTTAGTCATCTGATTCACCTCATTCCATGAAAAACTAGTCAGAATTATTAATTAGCCTTCCTCTTTGGGGTCATGTGGATATGATGTTTAAATATTTAAAGTATTTTGCTATTCCACTGAACAGTTCCCTACTCAGTTTGTGGTTATGTTGATGAAATAAACGCTTGGTCTTTAAACAGTCCAGATGATGTTACATTCTTTGTTACCTAAAGTTTCGCAATGCACACACACTGGGTCTATGTGGATACAAGCAATTATTATAACTACTATTAAGTTATCTGTAACAAAAAACTCTCAATAAAGCCAGAGAACAATGTTTGATTTTTCTCTAGTGTAATGTAGTTTAACTCGAAGTTGCTGTTAGTGTTGTTTTTGTTTTTAATATATGCTCTTACTACAGCTGGGGAGACTAAAGCAATGGATAAATACATCGCAGGACCTCCAGAGGCTTATGGAGAACGGTGCTGAGTAATCACGAGTGGAAGACTGAATCACTGTTTCCTTTCCTCCAGCTCTCCTGGTCCTAAAATTATACACCTTTCCACGGGAGTGTGAGCTCCAGCATCTGCCCCGTTGATGCTGGGCTTGGAGAGAGGACTTACATGGGCCAATGGGAAGTGAGTGATATGACAGTGGTCCAGCTTGGGGTTGAAGCCTCAAGAAGCATTACATGTTGCCTGTGCTCCTGTGATCTGCCTTTGGGAGATCATGTCCCAAGTAGTCACTGATGAAAGGAATGGGGTGGCACATGGCACCTAAGTGGACACCAGCCCCAGCTTGAAGCAGAGAGGCCCAGCTCACCTACACAACCATGAGCTTTCAAACGTTTGCTGCTCTTGGCTGGGTTTTTGGATATTTTTTTCTCTCAGCATGATTATGGGAATGGCTCCACAACAGATGACATAACCATGGTTTGGCCACGTTGTCACAACTTGCCTGAAAGCAATTTGGCTAAAATCGTTAACAGTTCAAACAAAATAATCATCTGGCCCAAGCCCTTGGTGCTTGCACACGACACATACCACTGTGAGGAATCCTCCACCACCCACAGCCCCCGACTGAGCGCACACACCTAGGTCATTTCTCACACCTAAGTTCCTGACCTATATTTTGGAAATCTTGGGCAAAAGGAGAGAGCCACTGTGTTGGAGATACGGAACATGTAATAGAGAGAAGAGAAAGCAAAAGTAGTGAAAACTATTAACTTCTGAGCCCAGGAAAGCAACAAAGAAATGGTTGGTCGAAACTGCCTTTAACTCTTAATTTTCTCCACAATTCTGGCTCTATTTGGGCCTCTGTTCTTTAGTGAGACCGCTATGGGTGATCTCAGTGGAACACCTATTCAGCATGGTGGCCCCCTCATGGAGATTCTGCAGGTTCCTTATTTTCATATGTATCCTCGCCGTTTGAGGTAAATGGTGGTATTTTCTGGCTTTAAAGCTGGCAAAACCTAATCAACATGCTTGTCAAGACGAGGCTGCTGTATTAAGTTCCTGATGGCTCTCCCTAAACTAATGCTAATACCGGAAAGTATCTATATTGCAAGTTCAAAACTGTTGCTGTTATGTTTAGTGATGGTTTTCTGACATTTGAGCATCTGGTCAGTGCCAGGCGTTGTATTACGTGCTGGGACACAAAGATGCTGAATCACTTCTCCCAGGAATCTAGTTGGACATGTAGACATATACAAAGATAGTTTCAATGATGTGTATTAAATGCTAGTTTATACTGGATGTTAAGGAACTGTAGGGGAGGGACAGACCAACAGCTTCACGGAATTTTAAATAACTGGTTGGCAACTCCTCTTTATGAATTAAAGAATAAAAGAGTACTCAAGTTGTTTTAAAGTTTGTATGGAAACACATAAGACTCCAAAAAGCCAAAACAATCTTGAGAAAGAAGAACAGAGATGGAGGAATCATGCTCCCTGACTTCAGACTACACTACAAAGCTACAGTAATCAAAAGTAATCAAAACAGTACAGTATTGGCACAAAAACAGATACGTAGATCAATAAAACAGGATAGAGAGCCCAGAAATAAACCCAAGCACTTATGGTCAATAAATCTACAACAAAGGAGGCAAGAATATACAATGGAGAAAAGACAGTCTCTTCAATAAGTGGTGCTGGGAAAACTGGGTAGCTACCTGTAAAAGAATGAAATTAGAACATTCTCCAATACCATATATGAAAAACAAAACAAAACAAACAAAAAAACCGTCAAAATGGATTAAAGACCCAAATGTAATACCAGATATTATAAAACTCTTAGAGGAAAACAGGCAGAACACTCTTTGACATAAATCATAGCAGTATTTTCTTGGATCCTTCTCTTCAAGTAAAGGAAATAAAAGCAAAAATAACAAAAGGGACTTAATTAAACTTAAAAGCTTTTGCACAGCAAAGGAAACCAGCAACAAAATGAAAAGATACCCTAATGAATGGGAGAAAATATTTGCAAATGATATGATTGATAAGGGATTAATATCCAACATATATAAACAGCTCATACAACTCAACATCCCCCCAAAAAAGCCACAAACAACCTGATTAAACAATGTGCATAAGAACTGAACACACATTTTTCCAAAGAGGAAATGCAAATGGCCAACAGGCACATGAAAAGATGCTCAACGTCACTAATCATCAGGGAAATGCAAATCAAAACCACAATGAGATATCACCTCACACCTATCAGAATGGCTATCATCAAAAAGACCACAAATAACAAATGCTAGAGAGGGTGTGGAGAAAAGGGAACCCTCCTACACTGTTGGTGGGAATGTAAAGTGGTGCAGCCACTAAGGAAAACAGTATGGAGGTTCCTTAAAAAACTAAAAATAGAGCTACCATATGACCCAGCAATCCCACTCCTGGGCATATATCTGGAGAAAACCATAATTCGAAAAGATACATGTACCCCAATATTCACTGAAGCACTATTTACAATAACCAGAACATAGAAGCAACCTAAATGTCCATCAACAGAGGAATGGATAAAGAAGATGTGGTACATGTATACAATGGAATATTACTCAGCCATATAAAAGAATGAAATAATGCCATTTGCAGCAACATAGATGACTTGGAGGGCATTATTCTAGGTGAAACAAGTCTGACAGAGATAGACAAATACTGTATGATCTCATTGTTATGTGGAATGTAAAAAATACAACAAACTAGTGAATATAACAAAAAAGAAGCAGACTCACAGATACAGAGAGAACTAGTGGTTACCAGTGGGGAGAGGGAAGGTTGGAAGGGCAATACATGGGTAGGGGATTACAAGGTACAAACTATTATGTATAAAATAAGCTACAGGGATATATTGTACAACATGGGGAATATAGCCAATATTCTATAATGAATATAAATGGAGTATAATTTTTAAAAATTGTGAATCACTATATTGTACACCTGTAACATATAATATTGTACAGCAATGATATTTCAGTTTTAAAAAAGAAACATCCAAAAAAAAGAAGGGAGAAGTACAGAGAGGTTTGCTGAGAAGGGTAGACCAGAAGGCTGAAAAAATCTGGTCGGCTTGAGTCCAGTCTACATGGCTGTATTTCACATTTGTGTTTTAATTGTCATGAGCTCCTCACATATTAAAGATGCATATTCAAATAAATCCCAAAATGTATTCAAGTTAGACATAAATTAGTTTTTCATTATCTTAGTTTTAGGATAATCTATCTCACTAGAGTATTCTTTCCAAACACTGCAGAAATAAAAGTTAAGAAGATTCTAATTGAACTTGAAAAGCTTTCCCTTAGAAAGACATTAGTATTAATAGAATTTGAACTATTGAGTTAAAATATTAACATTTTTCACTTAAAGTGAAATTTAATAATGTATAGTAAAGTAATGTATACACTAGTGGTTCAGAAGTATAAACGATAAAAGATAATGAGGCTCTTGTATTTGTAACATGACTAAAAATCAGAATCTTCTAAAATGGATTTTATAAGCCTTGATTCTGTCATTCATTAGTGTGCAGTTTCCAGGCTGATCTTATTGAAAACCTCAGGGGAACATATTTTAAAACTTTCTAGTCTAATATGCTTTGTCACTCATGAAAAGTGACTTCTTCACAGACTTGTGGCTGCCAAAGAGGAGTGAGGGGGAGGGTTGGATTGGGAGTTTGGGATTAGCAGATGCAAACTACTATATATAAAATGGATAAACAACAAGGTCCTTCTGTATAGCACAGCCAGCTACATTCAATATCCTGTGATAAACCATAATGGAAAAGAATATGAAAAAGAATGTATATATTGCATATGTATAACTGAATCACTTTGCTGTATAGCAGAAATTAACAGAACATTGCAAATCAACTACACTTCAATAAAATAAACGTAAAACAAAATAAAAAGTGACTTCACATAGTTGCAGATAAGGTCTGTAATGTGTTACATTGTTAAAAAAGTAAAACTAGGTAGTTCATTTTTTCATATTATATTCTATACACACACACACACACACACTTTTTCTCACATTTTTAAAAAGCTTTCAGAGCTGAAGGTCAAGAGGTAACTCCAGCTCTTTCACTGTTTGACAACTCAGTAGTGACAGGCAATAAAACATCATAGTGCTTACTTAATTTGCAAAATGTCCATGGCTCTGAAGAGTAAATATATATATATATCTTATATATATTTTTACATTTATAGTAAATGTCTAAAAAGAAAGGTCTTGCAATGATTATGCTTGAATATTATTTAAAGGTATCGATATGATTCTGGTTAAAAGACAACTTTTAATGTTGCCAATTGGGTGTCAGGTGGAATTACAATCTCAAAAAATTCACCTCACTCTTTCCTATATGGGGAATTGTAAGTGTTCTGCTCTAGACAGAATGTTCCAAGCCTTCCTTTTTGTGTTCATTGGTGTAGGCAGCCTTCTGAGATGACCCCCAATGATCCCTGCCCTCCTTACCTTCGTGCCCTGGGTAACCCCCTCCCGTTGAATGTGGTGCCTTGCTTCTAAGGAACAGAATACTGCCATGTATTAGCATAACACTTCTGAGATTAAGTCACAAACGACTGTGACTTCTATTTTGAAGGAAGGACCTCTCCTGTTTGTTTTCATGAAGTGATTTGTGAGCTGCCTTTTGGAGAACCCCATACGCTAAGGAACTGAGAATTTCTATCCAGGAGCACATGAGGGGCTGAATCCAGCCATCCTTCCCATAAACACAGGAGTGAGCTTGAAAGAAGATGCATCTAGGTTTAAGATGTCTCAGGTCCCAGGTGACTGCAACCTCATCAGGAACCCTAAGCCAGGGGACCCAGGTAAGACACACAATTCCTGATCCACAGAAAGAGTGAGGCAATAAATTTTGCTCTTTTTATCCATTACATTTTGGGATAACTTGTTACAAGCTATAGATAACTAATGCATTCACTAACACCATCTCTGCAAGTGGTACTTTCCCACGGACTAGATCATTTATAAGTAAATACATAGAAAGCCCTGTGTCCTACCTCTTGGTATGTGGAAAAACCTAACTGGATATTTACTAGATATTGGTTGGAATTACCTTAATTATAGATCAAGCACAGGCCAGTTCCTAGGAATACTAAGATTAATACACATAATCCATGGTGGTTCTTGCAATGTCTCCAGTGGTGATTTTTGGCAGGACTGGTTTCAAGTCCAAAACTGACCATGGATTTGTGGTAAGATCTTGATCAGATAACCTGGTCTTTTTGAGCCTGCTGTCTCATTAACCAAATTGAAATGATAAAATTTATCATGAAGCATTGTTTGTAAGACTAAAATAATATGTGTGGAGGATCTGACATTTAGAGGGATCTTAACCCACCACAAATATTATTTTTATGTTCCCAGTCACCAAAGAGCTCTTAATTTAATTTTCATGTTCCCAGTCACCAAAGAGCTCTTAATTTAATAAGGAAGGCAGAAATGATTATGGGAAAATATAGTATGTGTTTTAATAGAGGTAGATTCATTGTACAACAGGAATACAGGCTTAGAAGCAATCATTCCTCCCTCTAAATATTGAAAACATCTTTAGTTGGTTGACTCTGAAGAGAGTAAAATGAAAAATGTATAGGGCTATGATGGTCCCCCTCTTACTAAGACTTCATTAGCTAGCTTTGAAGATGAGACCAGACTTCTCAGATACCTATGAGTTTTCCTAAGTCAAGTTAGAAGGAAGAGAACATGCAGGTTTGATCTGTAATTAAACTACAAGCAATGCCAAGAGTTTTTTGAAATACACACACACACACACACACACACACACGCACACACACACACCTTACCAAATAAACGGCTGCCCTTAATTCACTGTACAATGTACAGTCTTTGATAGTAAATGCTAGACCTATATAATTTTAAAAGCTTCATTAAGTGTTTCTTCACTGCAACTTTCAGCAAATGGGAATTTAGAACAGGCACAAATACCTCATAAAAATGTCTTATTGCAAACTGCTTTGTTTTAATGTTCAATTAGCATTCAGTGAGCTGCATTTCTCCACCTTCACCAGGCCGCTCCAGTTCCCCACCGTTTAGCTCCTTCCAAATTTGTACATATCTAGATATTTACGTCGTCAGCGGAACACATTACAAGTATTTAGTGAGAAAGCTTATGTTTGTTTTTCTTTTTCCGTCTGGCTGCTGCACTGCACTGTCTTAAACAAACCCCACGTTGCTTCAAGGCGCTGAGCGGAAGCAAACGCCAGGAGCTTTTTTGCAAGAGAACAGCTAAGCCTCAGGCGCTTTTTAAAAATAATTAATTTATTAATTTACCTATTTATTTATTTTTGGCTGCTCTGGGTCTTCGTTGCTGCACGGGGGTTTTCTCTAGTTGCGGCGAGCGGGGGCTACTCTTCGTTGTGGTGCGCGGGCTTCTCATTGCGGTGGCTTCTCTTGTTGCAGAGCATGGGCTCTAGGCACACGGGCTTCAGTAGTTGTGGCACGCGCGCTCAGTAGTTGTGGCTCGCGGGCTCTAGAGCACAGGCTCAGTAGTTGTGGCGCACGGGCTTAGTTGCTCCGCAGCATATGGGATCTTCCTGGACCAGGGCTCGAACCTATGTCCCCTGCATTGGCAGGCGGGTTCTTAACCATTGTGCCACCAGGGAGGTCCCTCTGGCTCTTTCTTGACTCTTCAGATGGAAAAGAGAGGTGGCAACCACCTCTCAGGAGTCAGGCAGAATTCTAAGGTCTCCCGGCCACTGAGTTTGTTTTCTCATCCCTCAGTCTAGTCTGAATGCAGCATGAGTAAGAAAGCTGCATGCCAGCGTTCCCGTTTGTTACACGAATGGAAAATTCCATGCAAACATAAGCTATCATTATTATCGTTCTTGTTCTTGTTGTGTAGCATGGTCTGTTTACCTCTGTCAGAATTGTATGGAGTTGTAAGGGAGAGTTCCTCATCATCAGGTTCTCCTCCATGTTGACAGGGGGACACTGAGACATGGCATCTGTTCCTTCTTATTGGGTAGAATTCCCATTTCTGCTGCTTCATCAAAGAGAATGAACACAACCTGGACAAACTATCCTCTAGAGCCTTTCCTATGAAGAACACCGGAATTTTTACAGTTTTTAAAATCATGATGAACATTTTACATTAAAAATCAAAGTGACCAACTGTCAAAAGTATGCACTTCCTAACACAAACAGTTATCTTTAGGAAGACGGTATTCTTGGGACTATTACCATGGGGTTCTCTTGAGTGAGTGCTTTACAGAACACGAGTGACTCAATGTGTTGAAATGAGAAACTGTTTTCACAGGTAGAAACCAAAGCTTTTTTGCTTTCTTCCTTCAGCAACATCTACCTTTATTATGTAGTTTGCAGCAGCTTTGCACTTTTCTAAAGTTATCATTTTAGACTACAGGGCTATGGATATAGCTTACTGTACCTTCTGAAAAATTTTAAAAGGCTTTCTAACACCTATCACATCTGAAGTAAGCATTTATTTAATCAAAGAATAAGCCCCTGAGCGATCTTTTCTATTAGGTTGAATGTTTACTGTCATGGTTTATAATTTCTCCCCTAAAAATTTGCATTCACAGTGTAGGATGGAGACGCCCATGAAACAAAAAATAAATATGTATGTGTTCTAGGATAGTGAGACTTTATGAAAAATGTTAGCATAGTATAATTGTTTCATGTTTTCAGCTAGGTAAGCATCAGGTAGAGATTAAACATGTAAATAGAGCTTTTCCCTTGAAAATGTTGACATACTTTTCTTGTGTTCTGACACACTCAAGATAATTTTTACATAAACACAAGTGAAGTAAATTCTCACCTCTTCTGCAGTTTGGCATGCTAATTTTTTAAAGCTAAATAAAAAGCTGATATTTATTCCTTTAATTTCACCTCATTATATCTATTTTCAGTTTGTCCAATCAGGACACTTTCTAAGCCTTCTGGCAATAATGAGATTATATAATAGACCATGATCCAGAAAGCATGCAACAGGGAAACAAAAGTCCTGACATGTTAGTTGACTACAAATTTGTTCTAAGCTAGCTATGTGATAAAATCTAAATGGTTTTAAACATCAGCACAGTAGAAGAATAATTTAATTTCAGTGTCAAGTATGCTAGCCTGGTTAGAGCATATCTACTGTTTCCAAACCGCTGCCTCTATTCACAATATAGGGTGGGACGTGAACACCATACTCTCCCTGAGATCCTGGCAGACAGTAGTAATCAACAGCAACGCTCTTTTTGAAAGAGCCTGAACCACAGTAGTGCAGATAGTCACAGTAATTCATCAGCACTGGTACCTTTTGGGATACAGACTGGACAGGCTACGCGGAGTAGAGCAAATCAAGAGCGAACTGAGGCCTTTGAAAATGAAGATGGGACCTGGGAATGTTTAGCCAAGAGTGACAAGATCCAAAGGGGCCTGGGTGCTTTTCAAACATTTAAAGAGGTACCGCCTGAAGAGGAAGGAGATGGACCGTGCGTGTTACGCCTCTTCAAATGGAAATGAAGAACAGGGAGAGAATTCCAGGGAGGATCCTAGCTCATAACTAGAAGGAAATGCCACTTAGTAAAATTAGCCAAACAAGCACTCTTAAAATGTAGTAGGTACCCTCAATCACCGTAACTACTCAAAAGCAGCGGAGGGGTCAGTGCTCAAGAGGAATCTGGTAACAGTAAACAAGACTGTCACTCAAATTCACAACCCAAGGCTAGATTATGACATTAAAACACTCTTAGGTTTTCATGAAAATAATTATTTTGTCACTGTCTATACCAGATTAGCTCTCATTAAATTCAAATATTTTAGCACAGCATAATTACTGAGTTTGGTTGCAGGCATGATTTCTGTATTTATAGTAGACTGTGGGCACCTCTCCTGTTGAAAGCTCTTTGGGTAAAAACTTGAAATAGAGCCTACGTATTCTATGAATTTATCTGCACCACTTTTGGGCGCCACCAACACTTGGAAGCATTAACTAGACATAAAAGTATTTATCATCATGGAAGCCAATGAATTCTCTTAATACATTAGTAGGTGGAGACGGTCATTCTACATTTATTTTTACCTCCATTTTGACATTTAAGAAACTGTGATAATATTACGTAAGGAGGTGCTCACAAAACGCTGGGAACATCTCAAAAGTGCACAGACGCCGGTTTGAAAGGACTCACTTAAAAACAGCTGCATTTGTGTTATCCACAAGTCCATACTGATGGTGAATAAAACCACAGAGGACAAAGGAGAGCCCGTCTTTAGCCACTAATAAATGCTGAAGAAATGCAGTTAGCAAATCACCATTTTGCAGTCATCACACTGACATTAATGCCAGCTAGACGTCAAAGTGAGTTTGATCAACAAGATACACACGTAGTCTCAAAATATCTCACTGATTTCTTATCAATACCATAAACTTCTTATGAGTTGCCAAGGGAAAATTAGTAACTTTATGGGAGAGAACAGAGCAAAGTAAATGTGGCAAAGTTTTAACATGTCCTGAATCTGGGTAAATGCTTACTTTCAATTTTTCTATAATTAGACATTTTCTGTATGCTTGAAAATGTCAAAATTAAAAGTGACTAAAATAAAAGAGAAATAGGGATGAAAATGGAGATAAATTAATAATAAATTTGATAATGCTACTTCCGTGAACATTTTCTGCAAAATTTGGAGTAACCAGAGAAGGAAGCATATACCACATTATATTACAACTCACCGTATATAAATAAGCACATTAAAAAATGTGTATGATTAAAGTCTGAATTTCAAAGAGCATGATAGTTTCCAGCTTTTACATTTGGCATCGGCCTTTGCAGAAATTCTGCACTTGCTCTGAGACGTTCAGGCGTCCCAGACGTTACGCAGGCACAATGGGATAATCCCACACAGCTTGGAAACCTAAACATTATTAGGCATGTTTCTGGTTAAGGTAAGTTCCACTGCACTTCGTGTTACAAGGTGTTCTGCTGTATTCCTCTTAAATGTTTCCTATGAGTCCGTACGCTTGCTTTCCGCTTCCCTAGAACCTGACTTTTGCCTATCAGCCTAATACGACAGTGCAAACTGACCAGAAAGCAAGATCTCTCTCCAGAGTCAATTCCTCACAAAATTTAGTCAGCATGACCTCAAAGACAGCTTATTGGTTTCCCAGAGATGTACAATTATTTATATTTTAATTCAAACTTAGCTTCCAGAGGCAGAATCCAAGATAAATTAAATGTATACAATTTGCTCATACCATTTATGGAGTTCCATGTCATTACTGATTTTCAGAAGTGTATCCACATGACGTGTATGTGAGGAATTCAGGCCCGAAACCCTTGGTGCCAATTGTCTTTCTCCATGTGGGAACATGCATCTCTTAGTCCCCTTGTCCGCAAGGGGAAGGCACAGGGGCAGCACAAAGACTAGAGGCAGAAAATAGGTTTGAATGAAATAAATGATCATTGAGTGTCTTATTTCTATTCTGAATGGGTTTTAAGAATATCGTAAGTAGTTCTATCCACTCAATGAAAATACTAGATACTGACCAATGGCCCTGATCCCTGAGACGTGGTCTCGAATGGTTTCTTCTCCGTGTGTCCTGGAAGCAGCATGGCGTCTTTTCTACACTGACGCCTGAGCCTTAGACGGTAAATGAGCAAAATGCATTGGGCCAAGGGGCTCCAGCTGAAGCACTATGGCCTTAGGCATCTCGGGCTTTTGAAATCTCAGCACTGGTGAGCCTCCTTGAGACTGAAAATAGCATCGTGGAAAGGCCCTCCGTGACGGTGGCTCTCACAGAAGAGCAACCTCCCGGGAGACGCTGGGGGGGGGGGTAACTATTCACCACGTGGTCAAAATTCCTACGCTGTTGGAAATGGTTCTTCCTGCAACTAGCAAGTTACTGGTGGTCTCTGGTACCCAAATAACATCAGGCTAAAACTAAAAGCTTGTTCCTGGAAAATAAAACATGTCACTCACTGAAGTGTGTGCTATTCACATGAAGATGGCGTGAATGGTCGCTCCAACACGAGACTCAACCCCACCGTCCCCTGCCCCATCCATTCTGAGCCCTCCAGCCGCCCATGTATCTACCCTACTTTCTAAACAAGTCATCTCCCCACCTGGCCCTACTTCCCAGATCCCTGCCCCAAATTCTTGCTCCTTTCTGGGAACTAGGGCCAAATGTTGAAAAGTAACAGGTCTTGGAATCATTTTTTTTAGTTGTGAACCTGATTTGCCCGCAGAGGCTGTACCTCATTCATGCGGTGTGCTCTCCAAATAAGTCTGTTATCCCAGAAAGCTACGCCATTGAAATGAACATCAGAAGAACCTTTCACATAGATACTGAATTCCCACTGGAGATGGATTTAACAGGAACTATGTTTCCCATGAAGTCCCATAGTGACACCGCTAACCTAATGTGTATTATGTTCTCTGAAAACTTGAGACACTATCTATGATGTTCTTTGCATCCTGGCTGTTTCCAAATTACCGTGAACTTTCTCATCTCAAATACGAATAATGCTAAGATGGAGAAATGGAGAACTGCATACTGAAGTCTTCACTGAGTCATATATATTTTGGAAGAAGAGTTGAGAGTGTTTTATTCTTAAGATAATAAACCACGAGGAGACATACATCATTGTGTAACACCAGAAACGTGAGTCCTCTAATGAGAAGTATACATCCCTTGACGTGTAAAGAACTGGAGAATTCCAAGTGGAGATATTGTATTCCTAAGCCTGCAAGTTTTATTTGTGGTTCCGTTTTGCCCATGATTCCGTAGGAAGCATCCCTAGGAGAGAGGAGTGGAGAATGGGAACTGCTAAGCGATTTTCCATACCTCCCCCAAACACAATGGTAAGCACTTTAAACGCTCAAAGCCCCCAGCCTTCGCTGCCTGCCTACAACGCGGAGTGTTTGGTGTCGTCTTACGTAAGTAACAGGAGTAATAAGATTTGTGTTCCTGTCTTTGGATTCAGGAGTCATAAATCTTGAGCGAGTTAAAAATGCATGTGTGGAGATTTCATGAGAGGCTGGCGTGCCCGTGGTCTCTCTGCTCCATCAGACATCTGTAGGCAATAGCTCACCAAGATATTCTAAGGGGTGTTACAAGTCACACGACACCAGTTTCCTCCACGATAACTCGGTGAGGCACCAGTGTTCCTCCTGGCCCCTCCGGCCTCATGTGAAACATGCTGCAAACTTGTCAGCGTGAATTCAAGCAGGCATATAATTTTCCTTTCCATTTTAGCAAAATCCCTCTGTTTTCTATCACTCACAACTTTGGTTAAAAAAAGTCTTTGTGGAAAAAAAATCATTAATTGCCAATGTTTATGCTATTAATATAAATTACATCAGTTTACCTAGCTTGGGGATTTTAAGAACGTCTAGAAAACACTTTAGTTTTTAAAAATTGAAACTTTCCTTCAGCAGTAATTCAAAAAGACAGGGAAAAAAAAAAAAGAGATTCATCCTAGATTTGGGAGATTATATCCAGATTAAGAAAATCTTAGAGAGAATGGAAAAGAAAAATGAAACAAACAGAAAACAAAATTTTGATTTGTCGCACCAACACCTTCAAAGTGTTTCAGGGGACTCATTCAGGACTTCTGTAAAACTTTGCTGACACTTCGTCTCAGATAAATCCCTTCTCTTTTTGGCTTCAGATGAAGTTATAAAAATCTAAGTGTTTCCATTAAGTGCAGCTTCTTGATTCAACCTCTTCCGTGTAAGGGTACATGAAAAGGAAATGTGTCAGCTTCTTAATTATCTTCTAGATGATCACTGCCGAAAAGCATCTTGCTCAGATTTGTACTGTTATTTCCAAACATGTGAGTGTACCCTACTTGAATTTTTTGGAAATGATATCAGGTACATGTTTTCTTCTTGGTGCTTTTTTATTTTCTGCAGATCCTCACCATTAAAATCAGCCTTCGGCCTGAAGCTTACTGCCACAGGAGAGGACGAGCACAAAGGCAGATCAGAGTTAAATTCCCGGCTTTGAAGTGCTAGGTAGAATTCTCTTTTACTTTGTAGCAGAAATATGGGTCTTGAAAGCAAAGCATTTCTTCCAAGGAACGGGTGCTTGAGAAAGTATTTTTTTAATTCCAAACTTTGCATTGGAATATCAAGAGGTGAATACCAGAGAACTCAAAACACTTTAACCCTGGAGTAAGAGAAATGCACACAGAGCTAAGCACCTCCCCAAGCCAAGGGAGATGAGAATCCAACAGAAAGGAAAGGACGGCAGAAGCAGATCTGCAGTAACTGTCCTGGGGGTAGGGGAGTGTGTGCCTTTACCAGGAAGCAGAGGAGACATCAGCATGCATTTAGGCATCCTTGCCTCACCTGAAACTCTGACAGGAAGCAGTCTCTTCCTGCACAAGGAAACACCTTATATGTAGGAGATGGTGGCAAGAAAGAGGGATGGAGACGAGTTTTGTGATTCTCGGGGGACCCCAGTGACACAGGGGGAGCTTTAGAACAGGAGAGGTACCGGGGTGGGGGGGGAGGGCGGGTACCAGGGCCCAGATGAACTCACAATTCAGTGGAAACGAACATCAGGTAAGCTCCTGGAAACTGAGACTTCCCCAAGAGAAAGGAGAGAAGAAGACAGAAAATACACGGGCATAATCACTTCCAGGAAGCGACAGCCTTCAGACTGGCAAAGCGGAGGTTTGAGAGCTGAGCTGCAGCCCGATACAGAGAAAAAAGGAACAATTTGTAGGCACTTGAATCTCCGATTTCGCTTTAACTTGCTATAAATGATACAAAGAACAAGCCAATTAACCTCTCAAAACTTAGTATCATCACAGCAAAGCCAAAATTTGATGAAATTACACATCAAATAACACACAGAAAGCATTCAATAACTTGCAGTTAATATTATAATTGCTATCATTATCGTTGTTAGAAAAAATAAGCCTCTGAGGTAGGTTATTCGCTATGATTACTGTGTCTGAATTTGACTACATGAGGATAATCTGTGCTCATCATCTTTCCCCATTAGCCTACAACCGTTATTACACTAAAAGAAAACAAATAACAAAACGTTCCAATCCATCTCCAGGAATAAGGTTAATTTAGATAGATCACTTTGTAAGGGCAGCCGTAAACATCATAACAGACTGTGCGAAACCACTCCAAGTTGCCAATGATCCCTCAAATTAAGAAATCCCTTCAAGGGACTTCCCTGGTGGTCCAGTGGTAAAGAATCTGCCTTCCAATGCAGGGGACACAGGTTTGATCCCTGGTCAGGGAACTAAGATCCCACATGCCACGGGGCAACTAAGCCCGCGGGCCACAACTACTGAGGTCACGCGCCTCAATGAGAGAGCCCGCGTGCTGCAAACTGCAGAGCCCACGCGCCCTGGAGCCTGTGCGCCACAACTAGAGAGAGAAAACCCACACGCCACAACTAAAGAGAAACCCGCGCACCACAATGAAGATCCCATGCACTGCAACTAAGACCCGACGCGGCCAAAAAATAAATAAATAAATAATAAATAATAAATTACTCTTTTAACAAAAAAAAATTAAAAAAAAAAAAAAAGAAATCCCTTCAAGACAAACTGGTGTAAGGAAATGGGACTTGGGATGAGAGCCCGTGTAATTCTTGGATCTCATGACACTGATCTTATCTAAGTGTGTTGCAAATATGATTGAATATTCCAAGTCACCAGGACCAACAGCAGAGATGGTTTAAACAAGATGGATCAGACCTAGTGTTCTGGATCACTTGCTCCAAGTGTGGCCCATGGACCGGCATATCAACATCTCCTGGGAGATGGTGAGAAATGCAGAATCTCAGGCCCCAACCCAGTCCTGCTGAATCAGCATCTGTATTTTAACACAACCCCTGAAGCTTTACACACAATGAAGTTTGAGAACTGCTGGCTGAGACCCTTCTCCGTGTTAAAATTCTAGCACTTGCATTACACAGCACAGGGAACTCTGCTCGATATTATGTAACAACCTAAATGGGAAAAGAATTTGAAAAAGAATAGATACATGTATATGTACAACTGAATCACTTTGCTGTACAACTGAAACTATCACAACATTGTTAATTAACTATACTCCAATATAAAATAAAAAGTTAAAAAAAAAAGCAGGAGAAATAATTCTGAGTAGTGTCTTTTAATGAAGCTTATTTTTATGTAATATAACATGAATAGATCATTATATAGTAATATACAGCTGCATAGATGAACATATTTTGAGACAGAGAAATGAGTAAATAAACTCTTGTGAAACGTTGTGTTAATATCGTGTAAAAGTGAAATGTGTACTCCATAAGTGTTCTTTTTTGCTTGAAATTATGACACTGCTTTCAGAAATTGGTAAAATTACGGCCACTGTTCTGAAAATAAAATATCTGTGCTCTTTTCTGTGGTGTCACTTTTTCACATATTTATGTACTGTAGATGTCCCTTTGTCTCCAAGCCTGGACACTAATGAGTTATAATCTTTCCTGCAAAACTACAGGCACAACTTCCAGAGTAGGATAATTAAAATAGTTTGCAAATAAATAATTCCAGCATCCAAGATATAAATTTTTTTTAACTTATCTAATGAGAGTCACTGATTCTGTTATTGTCAACCTGATCTCCCTACTGGTGATTATTCTAACACATCACCTGCTAAGACGCTTGGAAAATAATGCTTAGAGAACCCACATCAATGACCATATTGTACGAGCACCATCGCATGCATGGTCTTGTTCTCTCACCAGGCAGGGAATGTGTCTTCTTTATCTTTATTTATCCATGCATTAATCATTGCCTGGCACATAGAGGATGCTCACCAATGTTATTAAATTAATAGTGAATGATTGCAGCAAACTGTATGTGCTTTTCTGTCTTTGTGATATTTTTAGTAACGGCCTGCAATCGGTCACTTCCTATCAGGTGCTTTAAGACAAAGTTTTCCATGTAAATTCAGCTTGCCAGCCTTTGCTTTCATTTTTATTATTTTTATGCATTGTTTCTTGAAATCAGTTCAGTACAGTAATGAATACTGCACCATCTTTCAGGAATTCTAAGGCCTGTGATATCTACTGGCTGAGAGGTGGGAGAGGAGAGAGGTACCGTGCTGTTGCCCACTTTGTACTGTCAGGGAGGCTGCCCAGAGCTGAAGATTTGGACGTCCCTGCCCACCCCCGGGGCTGCAGTACTGGCTGCAGCCCAGACCATTTACAACCAGTTACTAACCAGCAGTTTCCTTGTAACCTGCCCTTTTAGTTCACTGCAAAGTCTACTTGGAACAAACCGTGTTCCATTCTGCGTTCAAAGTAATACATTTCTGGGCAGTCTGGCATTGTAAGTGGTATTGTAAGCAGTAATGGTGTTTTCAAACTCACTTTTTCTTCCTGGAAGAAATACATAATTTCTGTTTTCTGAGGATTCTGTCATTGCTTCATCATCAACCAGCTTCTACTTTCTACGTTTTTCTTCCATCCCATGTCTTTTGGGGTTTAATTTTTTTTTTTAATAGTTTTTCACCCTTGATAATTCGGAAGCTTTTAACACGGCAAGGACAACAGCAGTAAAACCAAGACAACAATTTTCTGTTTAATCTGGAATTCATTTGTGAGAGTTCAAATAAATTTTACCTAAAATGTCAGTGTTCACTGTAAAATAGCAGCATTATTTACAATTGCCAAGATATGGAAGCAACCTAAATGTCCATTGACAGATGAACGGATAAAGAAGATGGGGTATATATTCACAAGGGACTACTACTCAGCCATAAAAAAAGAATGAAATTTTGCCATTTGTAGCAACACGGATGGACTTGGAAGGCATTATGCTAAGTGAAATAAGTCAGACAGAGAAAGACAAATACTGTATAATATCACTTAAATGTGGAATCTAAAAAAATACAACAAACTAGTGAATATAACAAAGAAGAAGCAGACTCACAGATATAGAGAACAAACTAGTGGTGACCAGTGGGGAGAGTGTGGGAGGGGTAGTTTGGGGTGAGAGAGTGGGTGGTACAAACTATTGGGCGTAAGACAGGCTACAAGGATGTATTGTAGAACACGGGCAATAGAGCCAATACTTTGTAATCACTGTAAATGGAAAGTAATCTTTAAAAATTGCATAAAAATTTAAACATAAACCTAAACGGCAGCACCATTTTATTTTTTAAAAACTAAACCAAACCACCAGAACACGTGCATATCTCCTCATGGGCACAACAACACAGGTCAGTACCCCTCCTCCAATTCCCTGATGCTTAATGGACACAAAACAAAGCCTCTGATGGATACCTCTGATCACCCCTGTTAAACGTGATGCCCAGAAGTTAAAACTGCCATTAAAATGTGAAAGTCTTCGCTGCAACTTTGGCAATACAAGTAACACCTATTCTATGTAATGTTATTTTTAAGAGTGCGTACATAGGATGTGGAAAAAAAAAATCAGCTGATTCTAGTCTAATTAGTTGTTTGTCCAGTTAAATGAAGGAAAAGAATTCTTAGGCAATCCCTCCACTAACTGATGGGTATTCCTACAGAACTAGATAAATGAGTGAGTCAAACTCTTGACTAGTGGGTTCTGGAGAAATGTCCAGAAATAGCTGTGGTTTCCAGGGCCATCGAAACAGTGTGACCGAGACAGTGCTTACTGGCAGACCAACGCCAAGGGCACACAGAGCTAATTTAAGGAGGCAGTGATGCCTTTAGGGTCACCTATACTTGGGAAACCCTTTGGTTACTGTGATAATTAGCCAGTTAAGTACCTAACCATTTTCCCTCTTCAAAGCTGGTCAAGTTCACTTTAGGTACATAGCGACCATCAGCCCCCCAAAATACATCCAGAGTACAAACTCCCAGGAGAATAATGGAGAGCTCTCTCACTGATGTGAACTTGGGTAGGAGTTAGCGGGCCCGAGATTCCAATTTTGAGGGTTTATAAATTAATTTGGATCAATCTGTTAACTGCTCTGTCGTCTTTTTCTCTCCCTGTGAATTAAGACAGACACTCTTACCCCATGGAAGCTGTGCTAACCAGAAGACAATGAAATGGCATCCGGAAAGTGCTGAAAAGGAAAAAACAAAAACAAAAACAGCCAACCACCTGTCAGTCTATAATTCTACACCCAGTGAAAATTTCTCAGCTTTTGCAGCAGACCTGCATTTTAAGAAACAGTAAGCAAAATTCCTCAGGCACAACAGAAATGATACCAGACGGAAAACGGAATTTATGCAAAGAGTGACAGAATGTTAAACCTGTGGGCAAATATAATAGACTTTCACTTCCTTGCTTTAAAATTTCTTTAAAGGTAATTAACAGTTCAGAGCAAAATTTAATAATAAATTATGGGTTGAATATATATGTTGAAGGAAAATGTGTGCCAAAAATTGCACAAAAGACAGGGTGGGTAGTATACTGTTGTGAGCTTCTTACATAGTAAGGAAAGGGGTAAATTATTATTTGAAGGTGTTAAAGATGCATTATAAATGCTAGAGTAAGCACTACAATAATTTTATTAAAAAATTAAAAAGAAGTATATCTAATAATCCAATGGCGGAGACAAATGAGATCCTACAAAGTGAATTTTTATTTTGTACAAAAACTTTTACCTTTATTTCTCTTAACTACTACTTATAATTTTAATACAAATAATAAGAGGCCCAAACCAGATCAATGTCAAGGTCTTCCTAAGATTTCTATGCCGATTAAAGGCGTACGCTGACTTCATTGAAGACTTTAAAATGGATGAATTGTTGCTTTTTATGTTTGCTGACTGGCTTCTTAAATGTGGCAGATTTAACATCATGCTTCATGCCCTAAGTAACTGCAGGGCTGGGTCAGCACTATGTGAGTCTCCCCAGTCCCCCAGCCCTACCCACTATGGCATCACACCCAGCATGGGTGGGCGGGTCTTGATTTCCAGAGCAACCACCAATCAGGCAAATCCTGCTCTCTCTCCCTCAGTGTCTGCCTGAGGTACCCCAGGTCTTGGAGACCAAAGCCATCTTCTTGCCTGGCTATCAACTGATTCAGAGATGATCCATCAACACCAAAGTCCGGCCTCACGCTGGAAATTTCTGGACTGATTTTCAGTGGTGTTAACTGGAAGGGGCATGAAATAGGCCAGAATGAGGAGAGGAAAGTAGGAAAAACCAGGAAAATTGCAGAAAACCAGATCCAAGGCCCCAATTAATCCATCCATGAGTGAAACGAAGACTTTTATGTGACAAGAGCCATGAGTTAATACTTAAGAGAATGGAAAATAGATCTTCTGTTACTTCTGGTGTCCAATCCACAACATGAATACTTCAAAATAATTTAATAAAAACTTTGGAAGTTACATATGATTAAAAACCAGGAGCCAAATTATCCCAAGTTTAAAGTAATGAATGAAATACCAACAGTGAAACATTGACCCTAAACTGTATACAAGGCTTGCTGCCTAGTTTGATGGGGAGTCCAAGGACAGAGAAAGACATAATCGTTGCTCTTAGTTGAACAACGCACTCGTGGAAGAGACAAAACTTATTAAGCATGATAAACACTATAAGGATCTCAGGACACATTTAAGCCTCATTTACTATGGCCTACTCCAGTTTCAAAGAGAAAAAAATACGATCTCCATCGCCTAAAGAATGAGTTCAGAAATTTTCTCCCAGGAATTGGGTCTTCAGTTGGGCTTAAAATGATGAAATTCAATGGAAAATGAGCAGAAAAGAGAACGTAACTCTGTTAATAATGTGGGCAAGAGTGTAGAGGTAAGTACGCATAGAACGTATTTTGAAGAGAGGGTGAAGGCCGGCCTTTCGGAACAGAGAAGCATATCTGAATGACTCTATTACTTCAGTCACAGATTTTTGAAAAATGCATCCCTTCTTCATTCCTTCTCTCTCACATCTGCATTGAGATACCTTTTACCTCACTTTGGTTCTCTCTTGGATTACAAATGAATACAGTCAGGAATGAAAATATTTTAGTAAGTGGGGAAAACTTTACCCCAAAATAAATCATTGCTAGTTGTAAATGAAAAATACTTTATAGACAACCTATCCTAAATAAGACATAATGATAGATGCTTAGACATAAGATATGGTCCCTGCCCTTAAATAGTTTATCTATAAGGGTAAAAAACCCATGCACATGTCTGATTATATTTGGAAGCAGGTTATGACAACAGGAGTAAGACAGTAAATTCAGAGACGTGGTTATCAATTCCTGCTGTGGGGATTATAAACTGTAATAAAGTATGTATTAGTCAGCTAGGGCTACTATAACAAAACACCAGAGACTGGGTGGCTTAAACAACAGAATTGTATTTTCTCACAGTCACAGAGGTTGGGAAGTTGGAGACCAAGGTGCCAGGAAGGTAAGTCTCACTGCAATGCCTCTTGTCTTGGCTTGTAGTGGCCGCCATCTTGCTGTGTGCTCACATGGCCTATTTGTGTATGCTCTTGGGGGAAAAAGAGCAAGGTCTCTGGTGTCCCTTCTTGTACGGGCACTAATCCCAGCATGGGGCCCCACCCATGCAACCGGAAGGTGTGGAGATGTGCCTGTTTTTCATGCCCCATGCTAGGGGTCTGTGATGGAATCCAATCCAGGCAACTGTGAGAACAGTTCTTTTGAGAACTGTGCATGTGACTCTTACAGTTTCTCAAGGTTCAGAGGAGGGCAAGTTAGCAAAAAGAGGGGAGAGGGGAAAAAAGGAAGAGAATAAAATAGGGGAAAGGTTTTAGGGTCCAAGGGAAGGAAACTGGGTCGTTTTCATCCATTCACACCCCCTTGAGATGTTTCCATGGACCTGCTTCATAGCTTCAGTTAGTTTCTCCCAATGACATTGGGAGAAAAGACTGTGCTCAAATACACAGGGAAGACTCTATTCTGAACATTTCCTACTAAAGTAGAAAAATAGTTTCGTGTTAAAAAGACCCTGAGGTTTATCAGGTTTTTCTCGCTTTGTGGTTCAAGCTGTCCCTCCTTTTTGAAAATATCTTTGGGTCTCATCTGTAATTATTCTAAAGATCTCCAGACTTACATAGAAGTTCAGGTTACAGATTTTCTTTCCACATCTTTCCTCTTTTACGTGGCTCTACGTGGATCATTGGGATGAGACAGATTTCCTCTGGTCAGGGAAAGGAAGCAGTGATGTCAGCAGGCGTGGAAGGTTCTTTCCTTTCTGTTTCCCAAAGTCTGGTCCCTGACATGAGTGTGGGCTGCAGACAAGTTGTTAAAATGGAACCTTCTGTTTATGACAAATAATAATGGGCTTAATGTTAGAGTCGTGATATAAAGTCTATCTTTCAGATACAGTTACTTAAATTTCAGGAAGAGTTATTTTAAAGGAAAACATTATTAAACAGCAGTACTGGGCTATGAGGATGTGGCAGACTTCCTGACACTGGAACTCAGTGACTGAGTTTGGGGAAATGGTGCTGGAGACTTTGCCCTGGCCAGCAGTATAGCTTCTCTCCCACGAGTTCGCATGGCTTGATAGCAACCTCACTGTGATGATAGCAACCTCTGCTACTCACTGTGCGCACGGAGCACGATGACGGTCCCTTCCCCTGTGTCCCTAGTCTGTGTCCCAAGCGTCATGTTCTCAGTGAGACACGAGTCATACATTTCCTCCCCATTCATAAAGCGGTGTCCTGACCTGCACTGACATGAGCCGGAAGATTGTCTCAATCCTGCCTGGGCCATATCATGGCCCTTGATGCAAACCATAACATTCGATGTGCACAGAAAACATTTCCTCTGAAGAGTTCAAGGTTTTAAGCTCAGCCCTTGAGTCAGCAGCTAGCTAGTGTGACAAAATGTCCACAAACAGAGGAAGAAAACAGGACACATGGAGCTGTATTGAGGACAGAGATGGTGTAGGGACAGCAGGATATGACAAGAAGAAAGAAACCCCAGGAAAATTTAATGGACATCTTTTTTTTCATTTGAAATTAATTTTTATTGGAATATAGTTGATTTACAATATTGTGTTAGTTTCAGGTGTACAGCAAACTGAATCAGTTATACATATACATATGTCCACTCTTTTTCAGATTCTATTCCCATACAGGTCATTACAGAGTATTGAGTAGAGTTCCCTGTGCTATACATACAGTAGGTCCTTTTAGTTGTCTATTTTATATATAGTGGTGTGTATATGACAATCCCAATCTCCCAATTTATCCCTCCCCTTTCGCCCCTGGTAACCATAAGTTTGTTTTCTACATCTGTGACTCAGTCTCTGTTTTGTAAATAGGTTCATTTGTAGCCTTTTTTTAGAGTCCACATATAAGCGATATCATATGGTATTCGTCCTTCTCTGACTTACTTCACTCAGTACGACAATCTCTAGTGATGGACATCTCTTAACCAGTGTTACCCTGTTAGGTGTCGTCTCCACAGTGCTGACGGGCTAATATTTTTGAGTGTGTGCTCTGGGCCAGACCCTTTACAAGTCTCACTCACTCCTCTGAGCTAAGGGAGAAACAACTATCCCTGATTTATGCACAGAAGGCAGCATCATGTAATGAGCAGACACTTTGTAAATCTCAGGACTGCGCATTATCTGTCGCATTATCTGTCGTGTGATGCTGGGCAGTTAGTAAAAGGGATCACCAACCGTGCCTGCCTTATCGGGAACCTGTGAGGATTAAATGTGATGCCCCACATAAAGCATTTAGCCGCTAGTCCTTAGGAGAAGCTCAGTGGATGTTAATTATTATTATTTGCCCAGAAAGGGACATGAGACCTTAGAGAAATATACTACTCTGTCCAATTTCATGTAACTAACAAGCTTCCTGGCTATGGCTGTAAGCAACTAACCATAACATAATCATTAAGGGCAGGGAATCCTTCTTTTGTTTACATCTGTCCGCACAGCACACAGTAAGAACTCAAAGTTGCTTTCTCCACAACACCTCGTCTTTCTGTTCCTATTCTCATTTGAAGAGCAACTGTGCTCGTGTTACGGCTTTTTGAGAAATGCCGTTCAGTCCACTTCTGTGGCCAGAAGTCCAGACCAAAGAATGCTTTTCAGCGGAAGGGCTGCAAAGGTGAGGCTCAAGGTAACGATGCAAAGAAGCACCTGCACCTTCTGGGTCCGAGCGCCGTGGAGGGGAGACTGATCGTCAGCGGAGTCATAGGCCCCTACAGCTGGAGGGGGCTTATAGTTCAGCTAGTCTAGCCACGCCCTTCTCCCCAAAAGTAGCAGGAAAGGAAACTTCAGCTTGTACTTGCCGTGCATGAGGCCACTTTATCCATGGGGGAGAGCGACTCAGCAGGACCAGGGATGAAAGGGACGGAAGCATCACACACTTTCCTACAGGGAGGGGGCAGTAATGTGATGGTGCTAAGGACATCTTCATCTCAAGAGCAAGTGAACAATTTCTAAGGGCTGGAGCTTCTCTGTGACACCTTCTAGTGAGACATGAAAGCCCTTTAACTGGATTAAAAACAAAAACAAAAAGAAAGTTGATTTCCAATCAAGATAGCTCAGGGCCCTGAAACTCCTCTGCATTACACGCAGCAATGCGAATAAAAATTAAAAGAGAAGATTTAAATATCAGTAGGATAAAGCCAGAGGTCTGCCAACGGGGCTCACGATTTCCCATGAGTTGGTCTCCATTGAAACAGCAAGACTTGCATTTTCCTTACCTAGGAGGGGCACTGGAGCTAGGTTTACCTGCACGAAACTAAGGACTCAGGAAAGGAAGCTGACAGAAGTGGTGCTGTCTTATACTGCCTGATGGCTATGGCTTCAGTACTCAGATGAAGTGGACACACTTCCAACCAGGAGATAAAGTGACTGCCTCACTTAGCGATACAAGGATCAGCCATGTTCCCAGGCTCACTGTGCACAGAGATTAACAACCACGATGGACCCCTGGACTAAGGACTCCTTCTCTAAATAAACTTGCAAATACAAGTTCACAAACATTCAGAGAGTTATGAGACTACGGAAAACAGCCAATGAAACCAAAGGTTGTAAGATAAGTTTAATCCACTTGACAGTAAAAAAATAGAAATGTGATGATTTAAAAATAACTATTTTGGATGCCCAAAAGGATAAATGGAAGTTGAATCTTATAAAAAAAATAAATTGGAAAAAAAAGCAAGATACGGAATAAAGGTGGACTTAAGAAAGAGATAATTGGAAATATTGAAGATGAAAAGGACATTCTTGAAAATTTAAAAAGAATAAAATCACTAAAGGAATAGGATAAATACTAGACCGGACAAATCCAAACAGAGAATTTGTAATGAGGAAAGTGGTGTGTACAAATTTACTCAGAGTCAGCACAGAGACAGAAGAAAAATATGAAAAAGGAGTTAAGCAATATGGGGAATACACTGAAAAGCTGCTACATGTATTGAATTAAAGTTCCAGAAGAATATACACATTTTAAAAAGTAATAGCTGGTAACTTCACAGAAATTAGGAAACAGTATTCCAATCACGAGTGCAATCAAATATCAAGTAGGATCAATAAAAACCAACCAAATCCTTGGCAATCACAGTGAAACTGCACAATTTCAAGGATTCATATAAACTGATAGAATGAACCAAATAGAAAGCACAGCTTACCTGAAATGAGTTGCAGTGACAGTGCCAGCAGATTTCTCATTTACAAATTTGTAATTTCTAGTTTATAAAAATTGTGCCAGAAGGTAATATAAGGGAAAATATACAACTGTTAAAAATCTCCTCTCAGGAATTGTTAGAAAAAGTAGGCAGAAAAAACAAAACAAAACAAGAAAGCATTACCAACACAGAAGAGTTGAACAGCACTCTTGGCGTCGTAACCTAACTGAAATTTATGGAACCCTCCACCTGACAGCAGCAGAATACACATTCTTCTCTAGGGACAAGCAGAACATTTATCAAGACCAGCGATGTGTGTGTGGGGGGACAAGATAAAAATGTTTCCATAAAGTTAAAGGGACTGAAAATGTACACAGTATGTTTATCGATAAAAAAATTAAAAATCAATAGCAAAAGCTTTTCAGTGTCATTAGGTCCCATGTGTCGATTTTTGGTTTTATTTCCATTTCTCTAGGAGGGGGGTCAAAAAGGATCTTGCTGTAATTTATGTCATAGAGTGTTTTGCCTATGTTTTCCTCTAAGAGTTTGATAGTGTCTGGCCTTCCACTTAGGTCTCTAATCCATTTTGACCGTATTTTGGTGGATGGTGTTAGGGAGTGTTCTAATTTCATTCTTTTACACTTATCTGTCCATTTTCCCAGCACCACTTATGGAAGAGGCTGTCTCTTCTCCATTGTATATTCTTGCCTCCTTTACCAAAGATAAAGTGATCATAGGTGCGTGGGTTTATCTCTGGGCTTTCTATCCTGTTCCATTGATCTCTATGTCTGTTTTTGTGCCAGCACCATACTGTCTTGATGACTGTAGCTTTGTAATATAGTCTGAAGTCAGGGAGCCTGACTCCTCCAGAGGAAACCATAAACAAGATGAAAAGACAACCCTCAGAATGGGAGAAAATATTTGCAAATGAAGCAACTGACAAAGGATTAATCTCCAAAATATACAAGCAGCTCATGCAGCTCAGTATCAAAAAAACAAACAACCCAATCCAAAAATGGGCAGAAGACCTAAATAGATATTGCTCCAAAGAAGACATACAGATTGCCAACAAACACATGAAAGGATGCTCAACATCACTAAGCATTAGAGAAATGCAAATCAAAACCACAATGAGGTATCACCTCACACTGGTCAGAATGGCCATCATCAAAAAATCTACAAGCAATAAATGCTGGAGAGGGTGTGGAGAAAAGGGAACCCTCTTGCACTGTTGGTGGGAATGTAAATTGATACACCCACTATGGAGAACAGGATGGAGGTTCCTTAAAAAACTAAAAATAGAACTACCATACGACTCAGCCATCCCACTCCTGGGCATATACCCAGAGAAAACCATAATTCAAAAAGAGTCATGTACCATTGCAGTGTCCATTGCAGCTCTATTTACAATAGGCAGGACATGGAAGCAACCTAAGTGTCCATCGACAGATGAATGGATAAAGAAGATGTGATACATATACACAATGGAATATTACTCAGCCATAAAAAGAAACGAAATTGAGTTATTTGTAGTGAGGTCGATGGACCTAGAGTCTGTCATACAGAGTGAAGTAAGAAAGAGAAAAACAAATACCGTATGCTAACACATATATATGGAATCTTAAAAAAAAAAAAAAGGTTCTGAACAACGCAGGGCAGGACAGGAATAAAGACACAGACGTAGAGAATGGACTTGAGGACACGGGCAGCGGGAAAGGTAAGTTGGCGCAAAGTGAGAGAGTGGCATGGACATATATACACTACCAAATGTAAAATAGCTAGCTAGTGGGAAGCAGCCGCATAGCACAGGGAGATCAGCTCGGTGCTTTGTGACCACCTAGAAGGGTGGGATAGGGAGGGTGGGAGGGAGACACAAAAGGGAGGAGATATGGGGATATATGTATACATATAGCTGATTCACTTTGTTATACAGCAGAAACTAACACATTATTGTAAAGCAATTATACTCCAAGAAAGATGTTAAAACAAAAATCAATAGCAAGAGTGTCTAAGAAATTCCAATATGTTTGGAAATTCAGCAACACGCTCCTAAGAACCCATGGGACAAAAACAGAAATGACAACAGCAATTAAAAAACATTTAAAACTGAATGATAAAGAGAACTCAACACATCAAAATTTGTGGGATGCAGCTAAAGTATGCTTATAGGAAAATTTATAGATCTAAACACTCATACAAGAAGAAAGGTTTAAAATCAACAAACTGACCTTCTACTTAAGCTAGAAAAAGGATAGCAAATTAAACCCAAATTAAGTTAAAATGAAGAAAAAATCAAAGATAACATTGGAACCATTGAAAGAGAAAATAAATAAGAGCAAATACTAACCAAACTAAAATATGGCACATTGAAAAAGATCAATAGAATGCACAAACCTGATGCAACATGGGGGGTGGCATGGGGAGCAGTGGAGACGTGCAGGAGGGAGAATGGGGAGGACAGAGGGAGCGACCGCCAGTATTAATAAGGGACATCACTGAACTTATTACATGACATTAAGGAGATGCTGTGAAAAAATTCAGAACATCTAGATAAAATCGACATTAAAAAGAATTTGCCAGAAAGAGACATAACAGAAACAAAATCAGAACAGCCCTGAAATTGAATTTGTAAAGAAAACCTCCCTCCAAACAAAATTTGATACCAAACAGATCTATTGATGAATTCTAAGAAACATGAAAGGAAGGAACAATATGAAAGTTACAAACTCCTTCAGAAAATGGAGGAACAGAAGACACTAAACATATGATTTAATAAAGCCAGAATAAGCCCAATACCAAGATCAGATAAGAATAGTGTACGAAAAAATAAAACACCACAACAGTCCTTAGCAAAATCAAATCCAGCAATAATCAGGAGTAGAAGATAATATATTATGGCCAAGTGAGATCTTCCACAAATGCAAGGCTGGATTAGCCTTACAAAAACCAACCAACGTTGGGACTTCCCTGGTGGTCCAATGGTAAAGAATCCACCTTCCAATGCAGGGGACGCAGGTTCAATCCGTGGTCGGGGAACTAAGATCCCACATGCCTCGGGGCAACTAAGCACGCGTGCCGCAACTACTGAGCCCGCGCACCTCAACGAGAGAGCCTGCACGCCGCAAACTACAGAGCCCACGCACCCTGGAGCCTGTGCACCACAGCTAGAGAGAAAAAACCTGCACACCACAACTAGAGAGAAGCCCGTGCCGCAATGAAAGATCCCACATGCCTCAACGAAGATCCCGCATGCTGCAACTAAGACCTGACGCAGCCCAAAAAAAAAAGATAAATAAATATTTTAAAAAACCCACCAACGTAACCTGTTGTATTAATAATTTAAAAGAGAAAATAAGGTAATTTTAGTGGATGGCTTTTGATAAGTTCAAGACCTAGATGTGATTATGGGAGTCTGATGGTGAAAGACCAAATACTTTCCACTAAAACTTTGCACTAAGACAAGAATCAAGAAAGAAAGAATACTCACTCTCATTTTTATTTGATATTATATTAGAGATCACAGTTAGTGTAGTAATACAATAAATTGTATTATTTAAGGTAAGAATATTAAGAAGGTAGAGGTAAGCTTCTATCACTGCAGAAACACAATTGTGTATATAGAAAATGCTGAAGTATATAAAACAGTTATTCATCCTAATTAGTGAATTTAGTGTGGGTACAGAATCAAAAGTCAATATACAAAGGTTAGTTCTATTTTTATACAACAGTAACAAATGGAATTTTAAGTACCAAAATGCCACCCATGATAACATCATAAAACATAGAATAATAGGGATAAATCCAAAAGGGGAGCCAAACCTCTACCTGAAAATAACAAAACATTGCTGAGAGGGAATTAAAGTGGATTTAGATAAATGAAAAGATAAATCATGCTCACAGATTAGAAGACTCAACATCGTTAAGATCTCAATTCTCTTTAGATTACCTATAGATGGAATACAGTTCTAATTATATTTCCAGCAAGCTTTGTTGACAAGCAATTCTCAAAATTTATAAAAAGTTGCAAAGGACCCAGAATAGCCAAAATAACTTTGAGAAACAAATCTGGAGGACCCACGTTACTTGCTTTCAATAGTTATTCTGAAGCCAGAGTAGTCAAGACTGAGACCAGGTCTGCATGGCGGTAGGGAAAGGACACACAAATGGATCAAGGGAATAAAAGCGGGTGTTTGGAAAGAGACACACACACACTGTACATATTGTGAAATGAAACCAGGCCAAAATATCAATAATTTTATGGAGGAAGGGAGAGATTTTTCAAAATACAATAATGGGGGCCAAGATGGAGTCAGCCAATCACAACCTCCTTCTTCCACTGAATACAGCTAAAGTCTCTGGACAAAATCCCCCAAACTACGACTTGAGCTAAGAAGTAAAACACAGGCACATGAGGGACTAAAATAAAAGCTTGAATAAGTTCCCATAACAGGACTGAGTTTCCCATTTTTTCTTCTTGGTTTCCAGGCTTAGACCAGAAGGCTGACGGGTCCGGAACCGAGCAGTGAGCACGGACAACGTAACTGCAGGACGGAGCCCGTGTGTCCAGCCGAAGACCCAGAGGAAGGGGCTCCCGTGTGCCGAGAGTGAGGAAGGAGGGGACACACGCTCCTCTGCGCTCTGGTTTTTCCCCCTCTCCTGCCTGACCCACATCAGACAGCTGCACTGCTGTGGCGGCAGCTCCCGGGGCAGAGAGCTCAGATCCCTCCCAAAGGGAGACCCAGCCCATCTCTTTTCTCCAGAGAAAGAAGGAAAAGAAACTCCTGTGGCCTGTGGAGTGTTGGGGAACCCCAGTTACCGCTTCCTCTCTTTTATCTCTCTGTGCTTCACCCCAAAGGCGGCCCCAAGTCACACAGAACCACACCTAACAGGCTGGAGGGCAGGGAGGCCAAAACTCTGATAAAAACGTGTCTTTGTTTCTGGCCAGAGGAATCAGGCACAGGGGTGTCTGGGAGCCACAGAGCGTGCAGTATGCTTGGCAGACTTAACGAAAAGAAAAAACAGGATTCCTAGTAAAGTTAAAATTTGAGATAAGCAATACGTCTTTGATACAGGTATGTTGCATGTTCTATACTAAAACATTATTCACTGTGTATCTGAACTGGGCATCCTGTATTCTCCCTGGTGACCCAATATGGGGCTAATTCCACAGACAGGAGAGTTGGGAAAGGCATGCCCTGTTCTGTGTATGAGCCAGCTGAAGTCTCGGTCTTATCTTACTCCTGAACTGTGCATGCACGGAGCAGACCCAACCAGAGCAAAGGCTCTGGGACCTTAACCAGGATATCAACCCCTTCTGGAATCCCTGACTACCCTCTAAGGGACGCATGCGTCAGGCAGACTCAAAGTGACCAGCACAGGCTCTGAAACTTGATCTGAGTTGGGACTGCCACCCACAGAAAGTAGGAGACAAGGCAGGGTTTGAACTGAACCAACTGTATGCCAATTAAAAATAATAATAAATTCCCCAAACTGGTTATGAAACGACTGGATATCTACATGGAAAAACAGTAAATCTGAAGGCATCGGACACCAAAACCTAAAATCTGATGTCATAGAAAACTTCTGGAATAAAACAAAAGCATGTTGTGTGATACTAGGTGGCCAAAGACTTCTCAGACAGGACACAGAATGCATTAATCATAAAGGAAAAGGTAATAAATTAGGCTTTTCAAAATTAGAAAAACAAAAAACAAACTTCTATTCATCAAAAGATACCTTTAAGAAAAGGAAAAATGAAGACACCAAATAGAAAATCATCGTAATACATACATGTGGTCAATCCTTGCCTTACAATACTATATAAAAATATCCATTTATCTTAAGAAAAAGGAAAGGAATGAAGGGCTTGGTCAGACACTCCACAGAGAAAGACACCGACATGGCCAAGAGAAAGTCCTTACCATCCTTATTCACTAGAGAAGGGCAAGTTTAAACCCCAGAGAGAGACCACTCAACACTCCCCGGAATGACTGAAATGCCCCAATGCGGTTGAGACTGTGGAGTGACCAGAACCCTCACACTGTTGACGGGGTGTGTAGGGTGTGCTACTCGCAAAAACAGTTCGGCAGTTTCTCATAGTTAGACATACACCGTGATCCGGCAATTCCATTCCTGAGTGCTCACCCGAGAGAAATAAAAATGTATGTCCACACAAAGACTTGCTCACGCAAGCTTTATTCATCAGAGCCCAACGCTGGAGAGCATCTAAGGTCCATCCACAGGAGGAGAGACCAACAAACTGTCTATTTATGCAAGGAACACCCTCAGCAGTACAAGGAATGAGCTATTTATACACACCCCACCATGCACGCGTCTCGAGAACGCTACCCTCGAGTGAAAGAAGCCGAACGCCAAAGAGAACACTCTGTAAAATTACATTTACAGGAGGTTTTAGAACAGGCGAGGCTAATCCGCAGTGAAAGAATCGAGAACGGTAGGCTCGGGGGGAGGGTTGGGTGGGGTGGGAAGAGACCAACTGGGCAGGTGCACGAGGGAACTTTCTGGAGTGCTGGAATGTTCTGTGTCTCGATAGGGGTGTGTTTTGCACAGGTGTATGTGCTTTACACTATTCCTCAGACTAGTACTATGTAAATCATTTTTTAAAACCTCATAAAGACATTGAAAATTTGACATTATTTCCTTTTATTTTGCACAGGGAAAGGCACCACAAATAAGGTAAAAATTAAGACACAGACAAGAACACATCTTATGCAACTTCAATTTACTGACATGGATTGTATCTGGATATGTATTTTTTAAAGCAACAAATTCGTAAGTTTAAAAATCCTCAAGACATTTAAAAGTGGGCAAATTATACGGAACGCAGTTTTTGAAGAGCAAACCCAAATGGACAATGTCCAGGAAAGGGCTTGACCTCACTGTGAGTCAAAGAATTACAAAATCTCACGAAGGCACGCACGTCCATCCCAAATGAGCGGAATTACTGTGTGTTCAGGGGACCATCAGTGTTGATGTAATTCCTTTGGCGGGCAATCGGCAACACTGAGCCAAGTTAGTAACGTGCTGGATCCTACCACCTGGACCGCCTGGGAAACCCACCTCCATGTGTATACGCTGGAGCACAAGCTCCCAACCCTGTCTGCAAGCCAGGATCACTGCTCTACAATGTGCTATATACCAAACATTCTCGGGCCTCATTCCTTGCCCATCAAACACAAGCGTTTCTCTGGAGGAAGAGTTTATCTCAGTCCCAGGTGCCTGTTAGACTCTCCCAAAGAGTTCTTCACAAAGAGCAAAACCTGGTCATCCTTCACCCACTGAATCTGATTATGTTGGTCAGGAGAGGTCTGGTCAAGGAACCTGGGCTACCCAGTATGTTCTCCTGGGGAACTCTTGAAAATCTTGGCACCCAGATTGCAATCCAAAAATCTCGGATTTGGGCTCCATATAGTGTACAAGCAAACTACGGCATTGTGTGTAATAGGGGAAAAAACTGCGAGCAACTTAGATGTTCGCTGATAGGATAATGCCTAAGTATGTTATAGTATACATATAATAAAATCTATCCTGCACTGAAAATTAATGAATTTATACCCTCATCTAACAGCATGACTGAAACTCAAACACACAATTTTGTGAAAAAAGCAAGTACAAAAGAATATAGACACTAGGATGCCATTTCCATAACTTAAGCATATTGAACCGTACTATGTATTGTTTACAGATGCACACGTACACTAAAAGTATAATAGCTCACACGAGGATAATAAAAACCAAGTAAGGGTTAGTAGTTATGTGTGGGAAGGGAAGGAGACAAAGGGGATAGGAAGCAATGTATGTGGTCAATGATTCTGCCTGTATAATACTTTAAAAATGTCTACAGCAAACGAGGCAAAATACTAAAACTAAGTGCAAGCTGCAAAACTGTTCATTATAACATTCTTTATACTTTTCTGTGTGTTAAAAAATATTTTATTATCGGAAAGCATTTACAATAAACACTAATAAAAACGTAACCAACAAGAAAGCAGCAGAACCAACAAGAAAGCAGCAGAACTAACATACACACCCAGGTATAACACCAAAGTTGTATAACTCTTCCTTCCTAAAATTTCTTCCCTTTTCCACTTTTCCTACTTGTTATTAACACAATAAGCTTAATGAAGGTGAAAACACAGACACTTTTAAACTCTACTGTGTTTACAATATGGTTTATTCATCCATAGAGAAAAATGCATATAATAGGATCTAATTTCACTGCAGAACGGAATACTTCAAGCTCAGGGTTGGAATCTGCCCAATTCGTGATTGCTTCCAGACCCTAACACCCAAGCATGATGAAGTGTGAACTTAGGATACCTTTTAGTATAATAAGTGCCACCATCCTGGCTATTTCCTAGGAAAAGTCTCTCAAAGCAGATTCTCAGCTTACTAATAGGTTTAGAAAGGATCAGTCTTTGCCATAAAAAGCAACTTTTCTCTTGGACTCAACACACTGTTTAAATAATTTACAAAAACCTTGCCTTGCTTTCTTTTCTCTGTTGGAAATGTCACTTTGTAACTGTCAGACTCCTTCTTACATCAGAACCAAGAAATCTAGGGAGGTGGAGAAAAAGGTCTGGCACTGAAAATGTTTCAAAACGGTTGCTACTTTTCAAAGCTGAAAGGATAGCAGTCACTTTATACTGGGGACATCATGCACATCTGCATCACCCATGTCCCTCTGGAGTCCAAGTTTGTCCACAGTCACCACAGTGGAATGACCGAGTTGAAATGAACTGCCCAGGGCATGATGCGCCATCAGTTTCTTTCTGCAGTGACAGGGGTGCAACCTCCAGGTCCACGCATTCTCTCCACGCACATCACAATTCCTACAGAGCGTGACTCAGGGGTTCAAATATTCCTGGTGCAGCAGGGAGTCCTCAGAGGGGAAAGAAACTTACATCTAAATGCATCCTATACGCTACACGCATGAGACTAATTATTTTATTAAATTCCCAAATGGTGCGACATGGCATCCTTACACTCATCTTACCCAAGAGGAACATGAGGTTAGGGACGCAAATGTCATAACCCTTGAGCACAGCTTGTGTGTCGTGAGCCCTAAGCTCACACAGCCTGTGCTCCTCCAGTTCGTGCTTCAGCCCCGGTGCTGCTTCTCCAGGGTTCGTGTCTCTACTCCCCCCAGCTGCTCCTTACACCCCGCAGTCCGTGCTTTCACCCTGCCAGCTGCTCCTTGCACGCCCCGTTTCACACCTGCCCACTTGATCCCGCTGCCTCTACCCTGGGAGCACGCTGGAAGCTCTCTTGACCCTCCTCAGTTTCCTCTCCTGTGTCCTATGCTTTTGTACCAATCCTGCATTGGTGGGAGCATTCCTGGATATACAGAAAAGTTGGGGAGGTTCTAGTAATAGAGAGAGTTCTCCTGTATCCCTCAGCCAGTTCCCCTCATGTTATCTCACGTGACCACGGGACGCTCGTCACAGCTAAGAACTTAGCTACTATTAGCTACACTCCAGACTGTATTTGGATTTCCTAGTTGCTCCACTAATGTCCTCTTCTCGTTCCAGGTTCCATTGCGTCATCGTGTCTCATCAGCCTCCTCCGACGTGTGGCAGATTTTTGTCTTTCCTCGTTTTTCATGACTTTGACAATGCTGAGGAGTACTGCTCAGGTACTTGTAGAATGCCCCTCCATCTGGGTTTGCCAGACGCTTCTGTGAGCATGACCGTGGGGTTAGGGGTTTTGGGAATGAGTACACAGAGGGGAAGCGCCCTTCTCACCACGCCACACTGGGGGCATGATAAGGGTACGGTGCGAAGACCCTCGAAGCCCCTCGTTCCCTAACAGGGAACACCTGGTTCTCAGAGTCTGTGAAGCTTCTGGAAACTCTCCTTTTCATAATGCCTCTGCTCACAATGTCTTGTCGAGTGTAGCATTCTCGGCTGCATCCGGATCACGGGATGTCACACGTTTCCAACAAGACCAGTGAGAACTGAGCTACCGGGCAAACAAATGAACAAACAGACCAGCAGGTGGGCAATGATTACTTTGGAAAATGCCGCCTTGCTCCGTTGTGTGTAAGACGAGTGCTGCCACCCTGATTCTGTTCCTCTAGCATCTGTTATGAACAGCTGCACCCTTCGGCGAACAGTGCCACCTCCCGTGCGTAAATACGTTTTCCTGGGCACTTGCAGCTGTGTGTGTGGCCGCACTCAGCCTGGGATCTGGGCCTGCAAAAATAGAATAATTCTTCCACTCTGAGAGGGAATTAGTCCTTGTGAAACTTTAGCTTGGTTGAAAGGACACACACAAGGCACCCATTTCCTGCCTACAAAATTCATCCAACAGATACCATGGGGGTGGCGTTCTGAAGTGTATTAATGCTGGTGGATGGAGTTTGAGATTTTTACAAAGTAGAAATAGATACAAATATCTCCTTCCTTTCTTTTTATCCACTCGAGTCTTCTCTCCCTCACAAACTAAACTTTAACTGCACATCAGTGGTTCTCAACCCTCCTGACTGCCCCCCAACTCCCCAGGGCCCCGGCCAGCGGGACGTCTGGCAGATGTTTCTAGAGACAGTTTCGATCGTCACAGGCGAGGAGCGGGGAGCGGTACTGGTGTCTGGTGAGTGGAGCCCAGGGGTGCCGCTGGCCATCCCGCAGGGCACAGGGCAGCCCACGATGAAGAACCGTCCGGCCCCAGAGGTCAGCAGTGCCAAGGCTGAGGACGCCCGGGCTGGGTGTGCTGATTCTGCACCTTCTCGCGTCTCCATCACAGCGTTGCTGGAGCGCACCACCTCCCTCTCTTCTTCCCTCTCCTTAACGTCGCGGTTTGACCCCTGGCTCCCTCGGGTGCGACCTGCCTCGGCCGCACTGGGGCTTGTGACCCCGCAGAGACCTCACAATTCCGTGGACCCTGCTCCTCGGTCTCCCCGAGCCCCCGGCTGCCTTCACGCTCTCTGCTGGTCCAGCTCCGGTCCTCCCTGCCCGAGCACAGGGCTAGCAGGGCCCCAGCTGAGAGTCCCAAGCTCAGCGACAAAGCAACAGTACTTTGCGTTCTCGCACGAGACGCCCCCCTGAAATTACTCTTGAAGTCACTAGACTCGCTTTGGCTTGGGCGCCGTGCCCTTCCCGTAAGTCAGCATGTCCCAACCCGAGTGCCCCCTCCTCCCCCCACTCTCCTGTCACACGACTTCACTTCTGTAAACGACACTGATTTCGCGGGCATCCAGGCTCAGACCTTCACTCCTCTACTGGTCCCGTGCTCAGTCACTCCCTATCACGTCGGTCACCCTCGCCCAGATACAAAACTCACGACTTCCCTCTCGGAACTGCCTTCCCCAGGCATCTCTTTCTTGCCACCTCATCGGAGAATATCACGTTTCTCGCTCACAACGTCTCTGTCTTTAGTTCATCAACCTCCTAACTAGGCTGTCGTTCCTAATCACCTCGTCTCCAGCGGTGGATAATTTTCCTTGCTGTCACTGGTTCACGTCCCAGCCTCCACATGTCCCTCCCTCATCTCGCTCCCTTCTGTGTCACCCACTGGTCCCACCCATTTGAAAAAGAAAACAAGAACTTTTCACTTGGGAGCATTTTTAGATTCACAGAAAAGCTGCAAAGAGAGTAGAAACAGTTACCATTCACCAGTCATCCAGTTTCCCCTCCAGTTAAACTTTTCCATCCCGAGAGCGTACACACTAAGGAACACTAAGGAACCCACATTGGTGCACTGCTATTAACTAAACTAGATTTTCTTTGAGTTTTAGGAGTTTTCCCACTAAAGTTCCTTTTCTGTTCCAGGATCCAGTCCTGGACACACCATTGCCTTTGGTGATGTCGCCTTAGTCCACTCTGGATGGGAACTTTCCTCAGACTTCCCTTGTTTTGGATGACCTTGACAGATGTGAGAAGCACGGGTCAGATATTTAGCAGAACCCATTCAATTTGGGTTTTACTGGATGTTGTTGTTACGATGAGAGTGGGGTTATGGGTTTTGGAAGAGAAGACCAGAGAGGTGCGGCGCCCTTCTCATGACACCAAATCAGGGGCGCATGCTGTGTAGACGGCGTCTCTGGGTAAGAGAGTGTTTGCCCATCTTTCCACTACGGTTACCCTCTTCCCCTTTCCACGGGCTCTTTTGGAAGCAATTCACTAAGTCCAGCCACGCTCAAAGGCTTAGTGATGAGAGCTATCCACTCTATGCTTGCAAACTTATTTCTAATTTCTTTTTATCCCACCCAGAACACACTTATCGTTTCTCCAACTCAAATTCTCCATGAAGGCCTGAAAGCTACTTTGTACCTGGGGCATTCTTTGATTTCCCCTGTGATGGAATTCTCTTATCAAGCTCCCACATGACGGTTCATTTTATGTGTCACCTTCCTTGCCGGGCCAAGGGGTGCCTCAACTACACATTATCTGGGTGTGTCTGTGAGGGTGTTTCTGGATGAGATTAGCATTTGAAGGGGTGGATTCAGTAAGACAGGTGGCTCTCCCCCGTGTGGGTGGCATCACCTGACAGGTTGAGGGCCTGAAAAGAACAAAAGGCAGAGAAAGGAGGAATTCACACCCTTTTTTTTTTTTTTGGTCCCACTGCATGAATTGGGACGTCTTATCTCATCTTCTCCTGCCTGGGATTTACACCATCAGCGGCCCTGGTCCTCAGGCCCTTGGACTCAGACTGAATTATACTACTTGCTTTCCTGGGTCTCCAGTTCACAGAGGGAAGATGGTGGGACTTCTCAGCCTCCATAATCACATAATCACATGAGCTAATCCCTCATAGTAAGTCTCAAAACACACACATATATATACGGCCTCTATTGGTTCTGTTGCTGTGGAGAATCCTGACTAATACAACACAGAAAGTACATCAGACCTGCACTCAGCACATTTTGAGGATGCTTCCTTTCCTGCATCCCCCACACATCTCTGCTGTGTTTTGCTGCCTTCCATTTCACTTCAGAGGTTTGTATTTCTCTGATTATCCCCTGCCTCTGCTCCAGGATTTCTTGTTTTCCTGCAACAGAAGTCCTGTCTCATGCAAAACTGTGTCCATCAGAAACATTCAAAAGATACTTGCCAAGGGAAAAGAATGAGCCATTCAGTCACAGCGTGTGTTTATATCCTCGCTCACAGGATCATATTTCTTGCACCAAAGCAACACTAATGCGGGTTTAATTAAGACAATGTTGAAATATTTTTTATTGCAAAGCATGGAAGCATGCAAGGGCTCCCCAATGCAGCCCAGTTTTAAACATGAGGCAGATGCACAATATATTTTTTAAAATATATATTTTGCTTTTAAAAAAATTAATTGCAGGAAAATGAAAGCCTAGGTAAGCGGAGCAGAACAGAGCAATTCGTAGACACCAACAGGGGTTTAGTGAACCCCAGGGGCAGAGTGGCATGAACTCAGAGATACATCCTGCAGAACCAGGCTCAGCTTTGAACCTTCCAGAAAGGCTTTCCTTGGTACCCTAGTTGGAAACCAATCTCTCCTTCCTTTGAAATCTGAAAAAATCTTTCCTCACGCTCCCTTTCACCTCTTCTTTATTCACTTACGCTGTTACTTTGCATTGCATGTACGCAGAATGATTATTTTTGCCTGTTGTTTCGATAACTGGCTCTCCTTGCGGTAAACCCCCTCTCCATGTGCTTCCTTTCCCTGGGCACGAATGATACCCACAGAAGATGACTCTATGTCAATAGATTCTGTGAGTTCTGACAGTCACATGTCTTCACTTTGCTTCCCGCAGCATGAGACGCTGATCTTGAATTTTTAGGAGGAAAGACCAGCAGCTGCTCCTCTTCTATGAAAAGAGACCTGAGAAGCTCACATGCGCCTTTTGTTTAAGCAAAGTGAGCCACTTTTTCAAAGTAAAACCCATACAGCAGGGGTCCCCAGCCTCCTGCCGCCTTGGGACTTGTTCAGTAGAAACCTACATGCCAGGAGACTCCCCTTCCCCAGCTTTCCATCAGTGCATTTATTCCAATAGCTCTGTTCATCTTTAAAGCTACCAAAAATATTTCCAATTCTGCTTCTCATAAGAAAACACAGAAAATATACCAACACTATTTTGGTCACGTTCAAATTACGGGGTTTTTTTTTGAGATGTTTGTCACATTCTTTTTTTGAAAATTTGTATTGGAGTATAGTTGATTTACAATGTTGTGTTAGTTTCAGGTGTACAACAAAGTGACTCAGTTAGATGTATACATGGATCTATTCTTTTTTAGATTCTTTTCCCACATAGGCCATGACAGAGTACTGAGTAGAGTTCCCTGTGCTATATAGCATGCCCTTATTAGTTATCTATTTTACATATAGTAGTGTGTATCTGTCAATCCCAATCTGCTCAGCCATAGAAGAGAAGGAAATAACGCCATTTGCAGCAACAAGGATGGACCTAGAGACTGTCATACTGAGTGAAGTAAGTCAGACAGAGAAAGACAAATATCATATGATATTGCTTACATGTGGAATCTAAAAAAAAAAAAGGGTACAAATGAACTTATCTACAAAACAGAAATAGAGTTACAGATGTAGAAAACAGACTTATGGTTACCAGGGAGTAACAGGGAGAGGGAGGGATACATTAGAAGATTGGGATTGAGAGAGACACACTACTATATATAAAACAAATTATACATAGTAAAACAAATTATGTTTTCTTCACACCCTGAACTAGATACTGGGCTCTCTGGAGGTATCAGCCTAGTGTATTTTTACTCCAAACAAGATCATTCATGCTTAATGATTAAATAACTGACTTCATTATTTAAAAGACCACACGTGTTAAATGCTGAGTCTATTTGGAGTGACTGTTCCATTTTTTACCTCACGCTTTTCCGGGCTTCATCTACTATGCCTTGTTAACACGTATGTGTCGACTAAATAGTTCTGGAAAATACAGACGTGTCTCAAATAAGACCGCAGCCCTTGCCTAAGCAACACTGTTAGCTTTGGGAGAACGATTCTGTCGTGCTCAGACCAGGCAACGAGGCCGTGTCTCGGGAGCTGTCCCTCAGCCTCCTGTCACATGCAGGGGCCCTGCACTCGTCACGGCGCTCTCACGACTCTGAGCGGACCCAGCATGACGGCACGTGTATGAAGGCCTCGGCACAACCCATCCATCAGCAGGAATGGCACAGGGCAGAGGGCTCTGATTTTAATTACTGTTGAAACTGTGCGTTTCTCACGTTCAGCTATCTACGAACAGTGAAGTGAAGAAATGAGACAAAAATTCAGGTCATTTAAAAATCCCTAATCTTTATCAGTTATTTGAGTACGTAAGGGAAGGACCTGAAGACTAAAAAACAGGTCTTAATCTTTTAAATGGGCAGAGATAAGGGGTAACTTCCAGGGTTAAAATACAATTAATTTCTTTGTGGTTGTTAATATTTAATCTAAATATCTTATATACAATGAAACAAAGACAGGATAAAAGACAGGAGAAACACTGCATATAACCTGAATACGAATCATAGGACAGAAACGTATTAATAAATGAATGAAAATTTACATACACAAAACGTTCTTGAGGTCACTGAAGTGATCAAAATCAAATACTGAATTTTCAGAAATGGATTCATTTCAGAGATACATATGTTATTAGTAGTACATGAATAATTCTCTAAACCACTGAAGGATCTTTCAAATGTTTTTTACTTTAAAAGTAGAATCCAATATTTGAGAAACACACAGAGCCTAAATCTCTTCAGAAATGAGTAGCCCATTTTTCCTTTTGTCCTCTGAAAGCATTTTGCCCAGCACATTCATGTGCACATTTCACGTGCTTTCAGTAAAGAACCGAGGCAGAGAAGCAGACTTATTGAGCGCTGGCCGGCGGGGTGGTGCTTCTTAGATGCTTCTTGACAACATGTTTCAGCTCCCCAACAGGTATCTACTTAAACAAAAGAGCGAACGTTTTTCCTATCTATGCCAACATCAAATGATTTGAAAGCTAAGAAAGACATGAAGACATCAGCCTATTAATCCTCCCGTATTGGACACGTTCTTGGAATTTTTCAACAGCGATATTTCTCCGCCACACTGAAAGGCGAAGGACGGGTGGCAAATCACCATTTTTCCAAGGGAAGAGGCTGTGTTTGTGGACGCTCTCCCACACGAGGAGACCTGAGATGCAGCTGTGTTGAGGACGGCGAGAGATGCTGTTGCAATTCCCTAATGACTTGCTGTGTCCCTGAATTCCACTCTTTATTAAGTCTCTAGGTTTACATGCTTTTATATTGGACCTAGAAAGCGTAGGGCTGATAAGTGGATTGCTGCTGTGTGGGGAGCTGCACTCCCCTGCAGGCTGCACAAACAGCGCTGCCGGACGCGAATGCTCACGGCGGACTAGTGAGTGACCTTAACATTCCACAGCCAGCAATGAGTATGAATCTTGCTGAGGCATCGATTCAAAACTGGGGTAAATCTGGCCTGCAGCTCCCTGGTGATGCCGGCAAAACTCCAGGTTTCCTTCCTCAGGTTGGCATGGCCTTTGTTTGTTTGTTTTTTTCTTTTGGTTCTCTACTCATCATTGTAAAAGCTGTTTTTCTTCTGGAGCATCTTTATTTAAGCTGTCTTTACTGTCAGGATTCTGACACAGACACTGACAGTAACTTCGCCAAATTTGTGGGTTAAAGTATGCCTTCTAGTGGTGTTCGTGAATTTGGAAATTTGCAAAGATCTCAGAATATATCCTTTGCAGAAACCAAGGCTCTTATTATAACAACACGTATTTGCATGGCTCTGTTCGTTTACAAAGCACTGCCACTTAAATTATCTTTCCAAACCATCATGAATAACATGCCTTGTTCTGTGTTTACAGGACTTTATTTCTCACCAAGCTGGATACAGTAAAATTTCCAGATTAACCATTAATTTGTGTGTGTGTGTACACATGCAAACCTGTAGTTCTTAAAAGAATGACATTTAAAGTAGGAAATTTGCATTTTTGAAATACAATTGAGGAATAACAATGACGTGATCATGTTAAATCTTGAAGAAGCAGCAGAGTTCACAAGTCAGTTGAGGAAGACAGCAATTAGTGAAAATCAGGAGTGATGCCGAAATGATTTCGGGTTAATTAAAACAGGGTTTGACCTAACCGCCCTAAGGACCTCCAGTTGCTGGTATGACCTGGGTCAGAAATTCCCCTTGGTAGCCTGGCTTGTCAATAAATAAGCCACAGTGCTGCTATCTGTATTCTCAAAACTAAAGCATGAGCCAGGCCTTCTGTGCTTTAAAATCAAAGCCACATTAACGAGTCCACAATCAAATGGAAGTCTATACTCACATCATCCATGGCAAATTGCATCACGGAGGTCCAATCAAATAAGCATTGAACAATAATACCTCAATTTCCACAGTGCTGTCTTTCAGACCATGTCTTTATACTTTAGAAGCTAATTTTTTTTAAACACAGAGAGGAACTAAAGAAAAATGTATACAATCCACTAATAAATGAAATTCAATCATCTGTCCCCTGAAGAAGGGTTCAATGCACATTTTCTGGGTGACTCTTTGGAACTAGTGTGCATGTAGATGAGCGCATATGCATCTTTATTATTAATGTGCATTAGCTACATATTAATAGAAGCATTTTTATTATTAATGTGCATTAGCTACTTATTAATAGAAGCATTAAACGGTATAATACAGTGCTTCAAACTTTGAAGATGGGACAGTTTTGAGGTTTTTTCAATGTGCAGAACGTAAACCCCGTACACAAAGCGAGGTAAGAAAAGTGAAATCCAGTTAAAAGAAAAAAAAAGAACTAACTGGTTATTAATATTTTTTAAACTAAATTTCTCTATCTCGTACTCCTCCAAAAAAAGTCTGAGGATGCATGCGTGGCTTGATGCAAGGGGCAAATTGGTACATTTGTCTCAGACGTGATGAGCAAGGGGACAGCCGCAGAACAAGATGGGGTTTGCTTTGATGGAGAACCAAACAGGACCACTGCTTGTGTGAAAAACTGGAATGTAGCTTATGTTTTCAGTCGCTTGTGGATAGAAAACATCATGTAATTGGTAGGTGCACAGTAGACATGAGTGTATGCAGGAATGACTATTCTGAATACAGTAAGTCCCCTGCATATGAACGAGTTCACTTACAAGAGTGCGTTCATAAGTCCAATTTGTTCACAAGTCCAACAAAGTTAGCCTAGGTATCCAACTAACACAATAGGCTATATACTACTGTACTGTAATAGGTTTATAATACTCTTCACACATAATAATACATAAAAAAACACAAAAAATAAAGAAAACATTTTTAATCTCACAGTACAGTACCTTGACAAGTACAAGTCCAGTACAATAGCTGGCATACAGGGGCTGGCATTGAGTGAACAGGCAAGAAGAGTTACTGACTGAAGGAGAGAGAGGAGGTGGGAGATGGTAGAGCTGAAGGATCGTCAGCAAGAGGAGATGGAGGGGGACTTCCCTGGTGGCACAGGGGTTAAGAATCTGCCTGCCAATGCAGGGCACACAGATTCAAGCCCTGGTCCGGGAAGATCCCACATACCGCGGAGCAGCTAAGCCCGTGCGCCACAACTACTGAGCCCGTGAGCCACAATTACTGAGCCCACGTGCCACAACTACTGAGCCCACGCGTCTAGAGCCCGTGCTCTGCAACAAGAAGCCACCGCAATGAGAAGCCCACACACCACAACCAAGAGTAGCCCCCGCTCGCCGCAACTAGAGAAAGCCCGCGTGCAGCAATGAAGACCCAACACAGCCAAAAATAAACAAAATTAAATCTTTAAAAAAAAAGGAGACGGAGGGTAAGCTGCAATTTCACTCACGCCTGACGTTGATGGAATGCACATTCACATCTTTGAAAGTTCGAAACTTGAAGAAGGTTCATATGTAGGGGACTTACTGTAATACCACGAATTCATTGCTTATCAACACTGTCGACAACAGGGATGGCACTGACCCTTGGGGGGTCTCCAGGATGCCTCCCAGGCATCTGCCACCTGGGTTTAGCCCTGAGCATCTACTTCTGTCATCCCTCTTACCTAAGCCCTGGGCAGGACAAGGGCGAAGAGCCACCCTCCTCAGGCTACCCCGTAATCCCTGAGCCGCCTCCCATGCTCCCACCTGGGTACCTCTGGGACACCAAGGCCACTGGCTGAGCAGCTGTTAACTATACCACCTATTTGTGATCTGCATGACCCCTGACGTTGAGACCTTTCACTTCCGGCAAATGGACTTTTAAGTGATCAGATTACAGCTACGCACTGGAGAAAAATCTTTATTTTTTATATGAGAAAATACGGTAAATCATAAGTATAGATTAATAAAATCATGAAGAAAAATGCACTATTATTAAGAGTTACACTAAAGGCCTACACTGTCAAAGACTTCCAATATGTAATAATAAAAATAAACTATGTGTAACAGGTTTTTTGTGTATATTCTATATTCTTGTATTAAAGAGGATAAGTTTTTGACACGTATATTTTAAATCCTTCTTTCCACAAATTTTCATTTGACTCTTACTGTTTCTGATCTTTTGACATTTTTATTTTTATTCAGTGAATAGTGAAGATCAGGGGATGTAGAGTTTTCTGTGAAGTCCACACTGTGAAAATTTTAGGGTTTGTGGGCTGCATACAATCTATGTTGCACATTCTTCGTTGTTTTGTTTCATTTTTCTCTCTTTTCTCTTTTTCTTCCTTTTGTCCCTTCTTGTTTTCTTTCTTTTCTTTTTTACCACCCTTTGAGCATATGAAAACCATTCTTAGATTAAGCCACACCAAATCCACCTCCAGGTTAGAACGGGTCCACCTGCTGTAGTTTTCTAGCCCCTGGTATACACTACCAGTTTAAAATAGTTACAGCTATTGTTTGAATCACTAAGCAGGTTTTAGAAAGATTAGCCCCCAATTTTTTTAAAACTATCTATGTTTCTGTTGTTAGTATTTCTTATATATATTTTTTGAATCTTTACTCCATCTGGATATTATGTTATGTATTATGAGGTAAGACATAACTTTGTTTTCAAAACAGCCAGCTGCCTCAATCCCATTTACTGGTCAATGTGACCTTTTTACACTGATGAAGATGCCACCTTTAACATATCTTAATTTCTTATCCATCTTTGGAAATACTTCTGGAAGTTACATGTGTACGTTTATCAGTTCCTGAACAATTAACCTACTGCTTTATGAGGGTCACTTTGCAACTCTTCTCAATACTTGTTAAGCCCCACTCGTTGCTGCTTTTCAAAAATATTTCAACTTTTGTCCCACACTTATTGTTTTTTTTTTTTTTAATGTTATCTCATCATTTCTGTGCTCCAGGGCCCCTACCTCCTTCTAAATCTTTTGATTAGAGTTGCAGGAATTATATATCATCCATTATATAGAATCACATAAAGAAATGATCATTTAAACGAGAAGAGAATCTATTCTTACCCATTTTCACGCCCCTCCTTAACAACTACTAAAATTTAGTAGTAAATTTAGTCTAAAATGTCTTCTCTTATAAACTAGGTTGAGCAACCACATAATATACAATGTACCTTTTGGGATTGCTCTACATTCACAAGTAGCCATATAATTAAATTTATTAAATCTTGGAAAATGTATCAATAATAATTCATCATTATTCATTAATAATAGTTTTTATGAGCTTTATTAAGTCCTAACATTTTTATATAAGCAGATTTTTGCTTAGCAGATTACTACTTAGGAAACAAATTATTAAATAAGATAACACCGGGGCTTCCCTGGTGGCACAGTGGTTGAGAGTCTGCCTGCCAATGCAGGGGACACGGGTTCGAGCCCTGGTCTGGGAGGATCCCACATGCCGCGGAGCAACTGGGCCCGTGAGCCACAACTACTGAGCCTGCGCGTCTGGAGCCTGTGCTCTGCAACAAGAGAAGCCGTGATAGTGAGAGGCCCGCGCACCGCGATGAAGAGTGGCCCCCGCTTGCCGCAACTAGAGAAAGCCCTCGCACAGAAACGAAGACCCAACACAGCCCAAAATAAATAAATAAAAATAAAGAATTATAAAAAAAAAAAAAAGAAAACATCCTGAGTGTAAAGGGAAATGAATTAAAGTTCAAAAAAAAAAAAAAAGATAACACCGTTTTTAAAAAGCAGATGTTGATTTTTGAGATCATCGAAATGTCTTCAAAATATCAAAGAAATCAGGGCAAGACTGCAGCAGAGTCTGGACTAATAGCTTAGACTTGACACATTCTGCTTCTCACGTCAACATGCCTCATTCATTAGCCTTGTTTCCCCAGAAGCGTGTAACTTTTAGGTATCACAAAGCCATCGCTTTGACATTATGGAATTTAGTCGTGAATGATTAGGTCTGCTCATAATGCTTGAGATCTCAAGCGTCCTCTCAATCCTTCTTCAAGCAGAAAACCAGTAGAAGGGCAGTAAAATGTAGACAACAGTATTAATAAAATTAGTTAAGAGGAAAAAGGTAGTGAAATAGAAGAGTTTGCTCAAGATGTAGGATGTTACCGAAAGCATTCTTCCTTCTTTCAGAATACAGGTAATCATGCACATGTATCCAAGATGTCAAATCTGGAGGACAGAGTAATCCTAGTAGCTAACTTGTCCAAGTTACAGTTTAAGTGTCTGATTTTATAAATGAATGGTTAGGAAGGCTGGTTATTCTCAAACAACAGTTACACAATGGCATATCACCACCATACGACTTTCCACTGTAGGCATGATCATTTATTTTTAGCATTAAAAAGATCCTTTAAAAAATGTCTATTTAGGATACAGTGAATATGTCCTTCTCCAAATGGACGTATTTAACAATTGAAAATTGAGTTGAACAGTTGTAAAGACATTTTACAATTGTGTCTGCCATATTTCAGGGATCTCATAAGAGACAGGTCACTCTATATGATCAGAAGCTTTGGTTTCTTCATTTCTGAAATGACCTCATGGATAGGAGATTTCTAAAGGACTTCGGCATATAAACGTGCCCTAGCTGTGCAGATTAGTTGGGGTGGACCCAGCTATGTCCCCACAGATGCCTTGATTGCAGAATTCAGCTCCAACCATTTATTCTGTTAGCATAAATGAACTGCAAGAAAAATTTATTCTGTTTTGGCTCCGCAGATGGTTTAAACAGGTGCACTGTCTCATGGGTGGGCTTGGGTCTCTTGCTGTGGACTGCATGGGGCTCAGAGGTTACACCTCTGAGCAAGGTCCTGGAGGCCTGGCAAACCCTTGGCAGCCTTTCCAGGGAAAGGCCAGGAAAAAAAAAAAAAGGAATGAGTTCTCTGTGAAATTTATGGACTGCAAAAGATAACTGCACCTGCATCTGTTTTCTGTTATTGAAAACACGTGAAAGCTATTGCTACGAAAGGAAAATTCAACTCTCTAGTTTCTAAAGCAAACCATTGCAGGAACCCCAAGGAAGTCTGGGATACATCAGACATGAACAATATCATCAGCCGACTGTGGAGACGCTGCCATGGGGACCAGCATCTGACAGACACTTCAGTGCATCCTGGGCTTTGACCATGAGCTTGCGTGAGAACAGAGAAGTTCAAGTTCAAGTGGGAGCTGTACTCCACACAGGTGACAGGGGCAAAAAGGATCCCAAATATTTCAGGCTTACCTATGAATCCATAAAAATCTCTCTTCACTTGATTTATTTTAGTCAAGGGTGGTTTTCCCAATTGGAAGTTTTATGATGTTCAACAGAAGTGGCTTTTATGGCACAGTTCATGTTGATATGCAGGACTTAGCTGGGATTTAAATTCAGTCGTGGCCATAGAGAATGGACATGTGGACCTGGTGGGGGAAGGGAGGGTGGGACGAATTGGGAGATTAGGCTTGACATAAATACACTACCACATGTAAAATAGATAGCTAGTGGGAACCTGCTATAAAGCACAGGAAGCTCACCTCGGTGTTCTGTGATGACCTAGATGGATGGGATGGGGGTGGGGTAGGAGGGAGGTCCAAGAGGGAGGGGACATATGTATACGTAGAACTGATTCACTTCGTTGTACAGCAGAAACTAACACAACATTGTAAAGCAATTATACTCCAATGACAAAAAATTTTTAAAAGTAAAAACAAACAAATAAATAAAATAAAATCAGTCGTGGCATTGCAAATACTCAGCTGTACACATGCATTTTCCTGCACGGCCCAGTGTGGCTGGCACCTGCCCGTTGCAATCTCTACTTCTGATGAAGGGTAACTATGACGCAACTCATCCCATCCTTGACGAGCCCTTTATGAAACTGTTAAGCCATTTTCAACAACAGCTTTGAGAACTTCCTATGAGTTGGGCGCTTTGCCTGGCACTTGAAATTCAAGGATGCATAAAATATCATCCCTTCTTTCAAAATTCATGGTTCAGTAGATTAGCTGTTTCTATGCTTTTTTCTTACACTATTATTTTATTCATTTATTATATTTCTTACAGTGTTTCTAAGTTTTAATTTATTACTGTCCACATCCATTTCTCCACTATGATTTTCTCATTAGTTGATTACCCCACAAAGGACACACTGGTATCAACATACCCTTTGGCTTCTCCATATCTCTGTGAAGGAATGAACTGAGAGACTGGTGACTTTAGTTTCTCCTTAGATTGGCAACCGGGTTAATTCAGGCCCCTGGAAAGCCATTTAACCTCTCTGGGCCTCAGTTTCCTCATCTAAAACAAGGGACTTGAGCAAGACAATCTCTATGGCCTCTTCTACTTCTAACTTTCTAGGATTGCTTGACTCTAGGTGGGCTCCTAACAGGTCTTATTACCTCCATGCTTCAGCTTTACAAACTAGACAGTAGTATGATTAACGTGTACCCAACATTTCACTACTAATGATCGTTTATGAGCACGTGTAAGAACAGCTCTATTTCTTGATATTAAAAACTTATTTTGGGACTTCCCTGGTGGCGCAGTGGTTAAGAATCCCGGACATGGGTTCGAGCCCTGGTCTGGGAAAATCCCACATGCCGCGGAGCAACTAAACCCGTGTACCACAACTACAGAGCCTGTGCTCCAGAGCCCATGAGCCACAACTACTGAGCCCACGAGCCACAAATACTGAGCCCACGAGCCACAACTACTGAAGCCCGTGTGCCTAGAGCCCATGTTCCGCAACAAGAGAAGCCACCGCGATGAGAAGCCCACGCACCACAACAAAGACCCAACACAGCCAAAAATAAATAAATAAAATAAATTTATAAAAAAACAAAAAACACCTTATTTTTGTTGCTAACATTTCCTACTCTTCCCTCCTCATGGAATAGTCTCCATATAACTTATGACATTTTTCAGAATTCCAAAGCCACCTTTATAAGAGTTGTTTTAAAAATGTTCAAAGGAATATGACTTG